>NC_089424.1:4200000-4500000 GCF_013426205.1 Metarhizium brunneum | reverse complement strand
CGCCCGTCAGCGTGGACCTGAAGCAGGGCGACGTCCTGCAGCTCCTGGTCGAAAACCTCGGCCGCATCGACTACGGCCAGCAGCTCAGGGAGCAGCAAAAGGGCATCGTGGGCAACGTCACGGTCGGAGGGGACGCCGTCCTGGAGGGATGGTCTGCGTATTCCCTGCCGCTGACGGACCTGCCCGCCGCCCTGGCCGACGAGAATTCCGAGACGCCTGAAATCAAGGATGGGGGCGCTCCCGTCTTTTACAAGGGCACGTTTGGCCTGCCCGCGGGGGCCGGCAATGACCTCAGCGGCGACACCTTTCTCTCGCTGCCCAACGGCGTCAAGGGCAGTGTCTGGGTCAATGGCCATCACTTGGGGCGGTATTGGGTCGTGGGACCCCAGCAGAGTCTGTATGTGCCGGGCGCGTATCTGTACGGCGGGAATAAACCCAATCGCGTTGTTGTTCTTGAGCTTGAGCCCAAGGCCGGTGCGGACATGGTTGCCCGCGGACTGGCGACGCGAGAGTGGGCGAACCATCCTGACCCTGATGTCGCGTGAAGGAGTGATGAAGTATGATGAGAATGGGATGCATGATGGAATGAAACACCACGAGTATAACCCTTCTCGGTTCGCTTCTAGGTATAATCAATATATTGTACATGTATGCAGAAGATTTTTCGTAAATCACATGTCTCGTGCCAAAAAAAAAAAATGCTTGTATGCTAGCCACACACTATCCCTCTCATTTGGTATCGCTATCCTCTTACACCAAGTACCTGAAGCCCTTGCGCATGCGCAGAGACTCGTCCGTGTTCTCAAGGTACTCGTCTCCCTCGGGCCTGTTGCCGGCGCTCTGGCTCGTCTCGGCCGTCTCCTTGTCCTCCAGCTTCTGGTTGAGGCGGCTCAGCATCATTCTAAAGATCCAGCAGCCGACAATAGTGACGCCAAACATGGACAGCACGATGCCGTAGCTCTTGCGGTACCCGTTGTCCTTGAGCGCCCAGACGTACGACCCGGCCACGTTGCCCAGCTGGCTGAAGGCGTTGATGAGGGCAATGGCGACGGCTCGCTTCGCCGGGGGCCGGGGGAAGGAGGAGCTGATCCACGAGTAGAAGACGATGAAGCCGGCGTAGGAGCCGGCCTGGAGGAACAGGGCGACGTAGCGGGCGGCCACGTTGAGCGTGGACATGCTGATGATGAAGCCGACGATGCCCATGATGATGGGGCCGACAATGTGCCAGAACTAGGTACGAGGCAGATGATTAGCAACTAAACGGGCGCCAGGGGGCGTTTTATTCAAGGGAAATACCTTTTCTTGCGTCCGGTCGGCGTGCCAGGCGTTGATGATGGAGATGAGGCATGAGAATGCCCAGGGGGGAGAGCTCATGAGCAGGGTAGGCACGTATGCGAAGCCCAAAGTTCCCGTGAGGGTAGGCTATTCCGGTTCATTAGTTTCGCGCCGGTCAGAGGCAAAGGGGGAAAACGCACGAAAAAGGCATTGAAGGACAAGCCAACGACATAGGCGGTAAAGGTGAGCATCATGACGTAAATCTTGTAGTCGGTCAAGGCCATGATGAGGCCGTCAAAGGCGCCCTGGTCGGCCGCGTCGGTGTCGGCCTCGCCAACATCCTCAATCATGCGCAGCTGGGCGACGGCCCTCTCCTCCTCGGTGAAGCCGCGCGCGTTGTGCGGCAGGTCGGGCAGGATCAGGGCGGCCAGGAGGGCGACAAACATGGTGACGGCGCCCTCGATCCAAAACAGCCAGCGCCAGGCGGCGTGGCCCAGGACGCCCTGCATGTTGGACAGCACGCCGGCGCCGACGAGGGCGGAGAAGGCGTTGGAGATGAGGTTGCCGCAGAAGAGGACGGCGTTGCGCGTCGTCAGCTCCCGGCGCGTGTACCACTTGGACAGGATCAGCAGCGCGCCGGGCAGGAAGGCGGCCTCGATGAAGCCCAGGAAGAAGCGGATAATGACCATGCCCGTGAAGTCCTTGGCGTTGCCCGACAGCGTCGAGATGAGGCCCCAGACCAGCATGGCGCAGGCAATGTACAACGACGGCCGCTGGATGCGGTTGATGAACATGTTGGACGGCACCTGCATCAGGATGTAGCCCACGTACAGGATGCTCAGGCACGTGGCGTACTGGGTGTCGTCGAGCTTGAGGTCGTCCTGGAGCCCCTTGAGCCGCGCCGAGGCAATGTTGTTGCGGTCGAGGTAGTTCATGATGTAGATGAGCACAAACAGGCCGCAGCGCGCGTCGAGCTTGCGCTTCAGCTTCTTCTCGACGGCAGCTCGCCGCGCCGGATCCATCTGGGGAAACTGTGGCATCTGGGACTGGGGGCCGACGTGCTCGAGATTTTCCACCACGTTCTTCTCGACGTCTGCGTGCGCCGCAGGCGCCGGTGAGATGTTGTCTCCAGACATGGTTTGGCTGCTTGGGGGGGGGGAAGGGGAGAGAAGTAGGGCGAGCCGGGGCAGAAGGGAAAACAGTACAGCTCGGAACCCGACGAAGAAAATTTAAAGTCTAAAGAGGTTTATATATGCTGTTCGTGCTGCCACTGGTCGTCCATGACGGTACCGAAAGCAAGGGGGCCAAGGCCATACATGAAAAGGAAAAAATTGCCAAAACACCACATGATGGCGCTTCTCCACACTCTTTTCCCCGGAACAACCAGAGTCGTGCGGTCGACCGCCGTTTCTTCCCCTCCTTTTCTCCGCCTTGTTATAAAACAACGGACCACATTGTGGAGGAGCGTGGGCAGACGAGGGCAGACGAGGGCAGCCGCCTCTCGTGCGCGTGTGGTGTTGCGCGCCACCCCGTATGAAGATGCTGGGTCCCCGCAACTTGGTTGGAGAAGAAGGCAGGGATGAGGACTCATGGCAACAGCGAAGAGAAGGACGGTATTTCCGCATCCAATCTTGCATGGCCGTGGCCCAGGCTCCGACGGAGTACGAGCATCGCCTAGACCAGACTAGTCGTTGAACAATTTGCGTCGTGTTATGCGCGAGTTTGGCCCCAAGGCACATGACCCGTACCCTGGATTTGAAAGCCATTATTCATGCTTTGTGTCCGGGCATGGAACCGCGAGATGTAATCAATTGATCCTTGCCTCAATACATACCTACGGAGTACAAGCTTCCGAGCTCATGCCGGGCTTTTGCCTCAGCTGCCATGTATCATCAATTGATCCTACACATCGGCAAATGGACCCCGTGAAAAAGGCGTCTCGGTATCCCTCCTCCGTGGACCGTGGTGTCGCCATCGGCAATTGACCGCGGCTGCATCTCACCAACAGCATTGAAGCACTTGACCAAATCTGCAGTGGCTGCCGCCACCGAGACGGTCCGATTCCCCGTTGCGCCATCAAACACCCCCATTGACAGCTTCTAGATCAAGGCAAGAAAGGCAAAGCTGCCTGTCGGCGAGAGTGTTTCCCCTGGCCTCGTGGGCTCGTGACTTGCAATACCTGGGCGTCGCAATCTAGGCAATGATGCCCGCGGAACAGCACCTCATTCTTATTCAGAGTTCAAGAGACGACTGGTGCTGAGCAAGGCAGGCCCAGGCCCCCCCTTGCTCGAGTAATAACTAGATTGGGTTCAAGGTGTGGTTATGTGGAGATTGTGGGCTGTGACTTGACTCGTGAGACTGGGGTGGCCATTGTATGGACATGTATGGTTCGCCGAAGGACTTGACAAATGGTGTAAATGTTGGAGCGCTGTTTCACGCAGTGTCGAGTTGTCAAGTCGTACTTCCACATGGGGAGCAATGTTAGATATGATGCATAGATCGACTGTCATACACGTGTTGATGTTGTATCGTCATTTTGACCTCGTGGTGTTGAGTCAAGCCAACTTGTTAAACCCTACCTGGCCGCCGAGTAGGCATGTCATAATTATAGATGGATCGGTAGTAGTTCACGGCAGGCTTATATCGCCGTTGCAATTGCACGCATTACGTTATCCCGAGCTCAGCGTGATGGAGAACCAATTGCGCATGGAAGATGGCATGTGTCGTGTATGCCGCAACTACAAATTGTGTCCTCTTCATTCATCGTATGCCACGCCTTGGGAGTCGTCCCGCAAAACTTTGTATACCTCCCTAGGACCGTTTTTCAATTACAAATTGGAGGGGAGGCGTTTTGGGGTGACCTGTTGGGCCCGGCCCAACGAGTCAATTGAATAATGGCGGATTTGATGGCGTTGGTGAGATCTCACGATGCCGCCCAATTTTACCCAAGGAAAGAAACTTGGTCGGCATTTGTAGTCGTCAACAGGCAAATCCTTCTCAGCAGCTTCTCCTCGCTCTTCTCTTTCCTAAAATTGTCCAACATATTATTCCTCTTATCCTCCATTTTGTCCAATTTCCTCTCCTCACTGGTTTGCAGGTACTGGCAGTTTAACCCTAACCCTGAGCAGTATCAATATTGGGCCGGACGCCGACTCGGATCGGCCGTAAGCGGGTGTTGAGGAACAACTTCCAACTTGCCCCACCAACTTTCTTTTCTGGCAGCGCCATCCATCGTCATCATCTCATCCACCACCCAACTTGGCCATTCAAAATATTTACGATGCAGCTCAGAATAGCAAGACTTTGCATTGCCTCTAGAAGCCTACTGCATCCTGTCTACAAACGCCGGTTGGAACCGACTCCGAGAGCACCCTCGCAGCCACCAACGTCTTCCTCCATCGCCATCGTCCCGACTTCGGCCTCACCAAGGTCCCATCAAGTCAAGGCCACATAAAACGCCCGCGAGCAATCTACAATACCAAATCACATGTCTCGCCAGGCCAAGTCATGCACCCGCTGCCGGCAGCAAAAAGTCCGCTGTGACCGTGTCTCGCCCCGTTGTTCACGATGCGCCTCCTCCAAGGCGAGCTGCTCATTCTCGCAGCAACCATGCGCCTCCGTCTCTCCTCCGCCATCGACGCCCTCGGCCAGCACCGAATCGCAAGACCTGTTCCTCTCCCTCCCATCTAGTCCGTCGCTCGTGCCGGAGGAGCCTCACGGACGCCGGGTTGAGCCAGAGCCCGCACATCCAAGTCCCGGCGGCGGACGCGGCATCCCGGCCAAGCGCAAGAAACGCCGCCGGGCTTGTCTGTCCTGCGTCCGCTGCCACCGTCTCAAGATCAAATGCGACAAAAAGGAACCCTGCACACGCTGTCGTCTCTCCGGCTGGGGTCGACAATGCGAGTACACGCACAGGGTAGAGCCGAGCGGTGAGGCTGCGTTGCCCTACGTCCTGACCGAGGAGGATCCTCAAGTTGCGCTCGCGACGTGGCATTCGCCCCATAGGGGGTTGAGCCATTGGCGGAGTTTGCTTTCCAAGGCAAGTTGTCTCGCGCCCAGCGTCTTGTTCCCTTTCCGCAAATCACCAGACCTGACTCGTCTTGCAGCTCGGGTGTGTCGCCCAACTCGAGTCTCTGCCTGTCCTCGCAACCGAAGACGCCATTCTTCGCAACCTCAGCGCTACAGGTGGCGTCATGCTGCCCGACAACTTTCCCTTCAACAGTCCCCGCGCCTCCCCGTTCGCCTGTATCCAAAAGGTGCGGACTCTGATCGGCTCGCACCGCGGGGACTGCGACGCCTTCGTCGAGGGATACCTGGACCTGTACCAGATGGTGCACCCCATCATCGACACGGACGAGTTCCGGGCCCGCGTCTCTGCGTACTGGGACGACCCTCGGTGCCCAGATGCCGCCTGGCTCAGCCAGTTCCTCATGGTCCTCGCCCTGGGCCAGCTGGTCGTCACGGGAAAGACGGCGCCGACCGTGGAGCTGTGCATGGCGGCAGAGGCGTGCCTTGCCAAGACGCCGTTTATGCTGAGGCCCAACATATCCATCATGCGGACCATGTGCCTCATGGTGCTGGCCAAGCTGACGACAAACGCGACGTGCTGGTCGTTTGACGCCTGCTGGAATCTGCTGGGGTTTGTGGTCCGGCAGGCGATATGCCTGGGCTTTCACCGACGACATCCCCCAACGTACCCGTCGCCGCCGGTCGAGTACGCGGACTGGGAGGCGGGCAGGGTCATCTGGACCACGCTGCTGTATTTCAACATCCAGGTCGCCATGATCTCGGGCATGCCATCGTGCCTATCCACCGATGTCATTGCCTCGCACGACCTGGCGTCGGACCTTGGGCCTCTGGACACGGCGGCGCTGGCATGGCACAGCGTCATACACACGTCCGGCCCGACCATCATCAAGATCATCTCGCGCGTCAACGCAGACACGAACCTGCCCTCGTACGCGGAAATCCTCGAGTACAGCAGCCAGGTCCGGCAATGCATGAGCATACTCGATCGCGTCCAGGGGCCTCGCACGCTGCGCATGACGCTCGACATGTTCTTCCGCCGCGTTCTGCTCGTGCTCCATCGCCGCCACGCGCTCGACGTCGACGCGCCCAGCAAGTATCCCGTGTCGTACTGGGCCTCGCTCGAGTGCAGCCTTGCGCTGCTTGTCCATCAGCGCGACCTCTACGACCAGGACAAGGCGCCCCGGGGTGCGGATTTGCTGGTCCGCCTCTACATGCTGGACGTGTTTGCGGCGGGCATGACGGCGACGATTCACTTGCTGAGGAAAGACGCGCCCCTGGCGTCGGGCTTCGCCATCCCGCCCAGGCAAACCATCCTCGAGACGTTGCAGGCGTGTACGGAGCTGTGGGCAAACGAGACGATTCAGAGTCCCTGCTTCAAGATGGGCCATGCCTTGCTGGACAGGGTTGTGGGGGCGTTGCTCGAGGGAACTGTCTCTCTTCCGTGAGGGGAATGGTGATGGCACAGAGACTGTGTAGTCGTAGTACTAGACATATCTCCAAGGACTCGGGCCGTCTGAGTAAATGAGATGGCTTCTTCCGACTGCCCAGCGTCGTATGCCGTGGATCCGCGCCGCAAGACAACCATCTCGGCTCTATCCAGCAAACCACATCACACCACCCCATGCCAATACTCGCAACCATGTACGGAGCATGTACCCCCACGCTCATCCGGTGCCGGAGCGGGGGAACACCGATCAAGTCAATTGATAATCACTTACAACCCAAAACGAACCATCTCGCGACCCTCGGCCATCACCAACCACACCACGCACCCAACACCAAGGATGGGCAAAATAGCCAAGATTGAGTATTTCCGCGTGCCCCCACGATGGCTCTTTGTCAAAATCACCGACCAAGACAACAACACCGGCTGGGGCGAGGCCTCCCTCGAGGGCCACACGCAGGCCGTGGAAGGATGCCTCGACGCATGGCGCGAGCAATACACCGGCCTCGAGGCAGAGTACGCCATCCATCCCGCGCCCGTCCATCTCACGCAAAACTAACCTCCCAGCCAGCGACATTGAGCAAATATGGCAAATGTCATGGCGCAAGTCCTTCTACCGCGGCGGCCCCGTGCTGATGAGCGCCCTGTCCGGCCTGGACATTGCCCTCTGGGATCTAAAAGGCACGACTCCAGACAAGACATACTCCCGCCATCTACACCACTAACCCTCCGCACCCGCAGCCCGCAAGCTCAATGTCCCCATCTACCAGCTCCTCGGGGGCAAGCTGCGCTCCAAGCTAAAAGTATACGCCTGGATAGGCGGCGACCGGCCGTCCGACGTCGAGCAAGCCGCGTAAGCACCCCCCCATCCCATCCAGAGGCGTCAACACTCGGCGCCGAGTCCTGACAAAAAAACCCGCAGCCTCGCCCGCAAGGCCCAGGGCTTCACGGCGGTCAAGATGAACGCCACCTCGGACATGGGCTGGCTCGACTCGCCCGCCCGGCTGGCGAGCTGCGTGGAGCGCGTGCAGGCCGTCAAGGCGCAGGGCCTCGACGTCGGCGTCGACTTCCACGGCCGGCTGCACCGCCCCATGGCGAAGCAGCTCGCGGCGCTGCTGGCGCCCCTGCAGCCGCTCTTCATCGAGGAGCCCCTGCTCCCGGAGCACATCGAGGCCGTCCGCCAGCTCGCGGGCCAGGCCGCCGTGCCCGTCGCCCTCGGCGAGCGCCTCCACAGCCGCTGGGACGCGAAGCCCTTCCTCGAGGCGTCGTGCGTAGACGTCCTGCAGCCCGACGTCTGCCACGTCGGCGGCATCTCGGAGCTTCGCCGCATCGCCGCCATGGCCGAGGCCTACGACGTCCCCATCGCGCCGCACTGCCCGCTCGGGCCCGTCGCCCTCGCCGCGTGCCTGCAGGTCGCTGCCGCCACGCCCAACTTTGCCATCCAGGAGATGAGCCTGGGCATACACTACAATGTCGCCGGCTACGACTTGCTGAGCTACATCACGAACCCGCACATTTGGGACGTCAAGGACGGCTATGTGGAGCTGATGGACGGGCCGGGGCTGGGCATTCGTGTCAATGAGCATCTGGTCCGGGAGGCTAGCAAAGGTGCCGAGGCGTGGGTGAGTCCTGGCTTTGTTGGCCCGGGTGGTGAGTTGAGGGAGTGGTGATGGGGTCGTTCATGGGTTGGCAGGACAAGGGGAAATGAAGGGTTGGTGACCTTCTTGGGCAAACGTACATCTGCTCAGGGGGCAACCACATCGTTGGATTGATTCAGCAATCATTTCTGCCTAGCTGAAATTAGGGCCTGCGCAAGTGGTTGCTCAAGACCTGCTTAGGCACACAGGTGCATGCATGCACAGGACAATACCGCAATGGCACCAGACATCAAACACTCAAATGTCCTCCTGGCATTCATGGTATCAATGGTATCAATTCAGCTTCACGTCATATACTCTATCGAGCCTAAACTTGGGCCATGTAACAACCATGCTGTACCTTCACTGCTTCAGCCTAATCATTGGCGGGTCCGCTTTAGCTACGCCCACGCTTTGTGAATGAGCCTGCTGTGAATAGTACAGCCATTGAATCCATCGTCCACTTCAGTAACATGAAAAAAGACAAAAATTCATCGCTTTCATTTATGCAATCGGTGCGCACGTAAAGACGCCTCTGGTTCTGCCAGTCTGGAATGACAGTATCTAATGGACATGGTTAGCATCAGGGCTTCATACATGTTCAGACACGCAAAAGGGACAACGAAACAAGACAAGACCAGGCGGGTAACGTACAATGTCGTCAACACTGGCATAGGTGCCGCACACCAAAACCACAATGCCAATAACGAAGCAGGCTGCATTGGCAATCGATCGCAGCAGGTTTTCTCGGGAGTGCCAACTCCCCTTTTTGAGGAGCTTGAACCACATCCATGCAGGCAGGTAAAATGTGAAGCCAGAGATGAATAGGGACGAGGAAATCGACAGCAGATCATTGAAGAAGGGGATCACCTCAGCAATGATGAAGGCGGCGACAGTAATGGCGCTAATAACAGCAAACCAGGTCGCCCAACCCTTGGGGGTGTTGATAAATCGGGTAATCGAATCCTTGTAAATTCGTCCGTGGATATATCGGCCAATAACAGTTGTATTAATCGATCCAGAGATAAAGATGACGGGCAAGGCAACCCCAAATGCAATCTTGGAAACAGTATGACCAGCAGAGAGCAGTGACGGGGACTTGACATCAACACCGACAAACGAGTACACGAGAGCACCAGTGAGAGTGTAAATGAAGATCTCAATAAGACCAAGCGCCCAGATAGACTTGGGATAGTCGGTGGGGGTGTGCATTTCATCCATAAAGGAGAACTGGCACATGGAGAAACTGTACGCGAAGCAGATATTGGTAATGGCGATAAATCCTTCGGCAAAAGTGAGTCCCTCCTTGGGCCAAGCTGACCAGCCAACGGCGGACAGGCCACCCTCTGCCTGGCCAGCCCTAACACCTGTAGCGATAATTGTGATACCAATGGCCACCAGGATCGAAACGAAATCGACGTAGCCCAGGATGGCCACCTCGGCAAACGAAGGGGGAATGGCAAGCAGAAGCAGGAGGATAGCCGAGACGACGCCAAAGACGACTGAGCAAGCTCCGTTTTCTGTTATGTTGAGAAAAGCGATGGTGCCCGTCAAACAGTGAGATCCGACAAGGAAAGTCAACTGCAAAACGAACATGGCCCCGACAACTTCGTATCCAAGGCGACCAGCTAGCAGCCGTCCAGCGTCTGCATAATGGGCAACTTCCGGGTACGCAATTTTGACCTGTCCGACGATATCAGACGTGTAGATGGCGATGAGACCGAGACCAACACAGCATATAACACCGGCAACCATGCCGAGAGAGGCAAAAGCCGCGGGCAAACTCAGAGCCCCGAGAGCAATGGCCTCAACAATGAGAACAACCGTTAGACGTTTCCATCCCAGACGGTTAAAGTGTGCGTTGCCCTCGGCAGTCTTTTGCTTCTCTAGATCGGTGCGTCTCTCCTCGAAATCCGTCACCTCGCCCTCGATGGGACCACTGAGGACATTATCTGAAGGGGTGTGATCGGAGCTGGAAGAATCCTTCTCCTTCTTGACGTGCTCGGAGAAAGCGTGGTCGCGCACGACAGGGTCCGACATGGTCAAGGTAGCTGCTGGCGTGTCTTGGGGACCGTATATATGATGCGTATAAAATGTGTCCGACCAGGGATGGGGATATTTAAAAATACCCAAGGGGTCGTCGACGGCTGGCGAGGACGATGTCAAACACGGGCGCCGGCTGAAGGCTGCTCTGGCCAACTTGGTCTGGCGCAGTCAATCAATGCTGACTCCTGTGGTCAACCGAAGCGGCAGAGGTAAAGGATTGAGGGAAACCAGAAGAAGAAAATAGAGAAGGAGGGTTGTGGGATGGGAAGAGAAAAATGGGGGAAAGTGCCAAGAGGGGACGAGCGAGGTTAAAAGGAAGTGGCCAGACAAGAGGAACAATGAGCCGCGAGAGAGGACCGGTGTGAATCAGTGCTGATCGTGTGGAGGAGATGGAGCTTGTCAACTTGCATCTGACAAGCCTAGTTGGACGAAGAGACGTAGTATGTAGGCGCAAAGGGTTTCGCTACTCCGCGGCAGATAACGATACACGACGACGAGAGACAAGGGTTGTAGACGGGTTTGGGGCTTGCAGCAGCCGGGATCAGGATGCAAGAAAGGAAGGGGGGCGGCTAGGGTGGTAGGAGGAAGTAAAATTGGCCTAGTCGGCTAGGTCGAGGAGAGTGTGGTGAAGTTTAGAAGCAATGGGATATGCGCGGCCATGCAAAAGCTGAGGCGACCCAGGAGGGGAGGAGATGGCGACCAGGCAAGTCGGCAGATGGCGCAACAGCGATGGACAAGGCATGGCCGAGCCTGCGGGTGAACTGGTGTCACCAAGCGTGGCAATATGAACGAGGCCATCCGGACCCGGAGAGGCAAAGTTGGCCGGCAGGTAACAAACACCAGGGCCATTTGAGACCAGGCACTTGAGACCAGCACCCCGTGGCCCGGGAAGTCCTAGTAGTACTACTACTTAGTAGTAGTCAAGTAGCACTACTCCTACTCCGTACTCCGAGCTACGAACAGACCGGAGAGTCAAGACATTGGACTAGAATCAGAGACAAAGGCCCTAAACGGCAAGGCGGCGGGGCGAGCGTAGAAAATGAGGATGTGGATGCGGATGTGGATGTGGATGCGGATGCGGATGTGAGTGTGGATGCCGGTGATGCGTCTGGCGGAAGCAGCACAAGAGCCTGCACCAGGCAAAGAAAGCCCAGTTGACGCTCGGGCTTGAAGATGCGCTTGCCTGTATTGTATTGTATAGTATTGTACCGTAGCGCATCGTACTGTGTTGTCGCGTGTTCGCAACAAAAACGCGCAGGGTCCGGGCCAGCATCTGACTGTCCTTGTCGCCGAAGCAGCGGCATTTCATGGCTCTTCATCTCCATTCCATTGTCGCTATGGGGTCATTGAAATGGGACCGAGATCCAGACCGTCATCCTTTGCAAGATAAGAGATAAGAGGAAAACTCTATCGTGCCTGGCTGCCGTCGTCGCCCTCTGAAGCTTGTATGTACTCGACGGAATGCCGCAGTACCCCAGATGCCCACTGACGGCTCCCCGCAAACGTTGTTTTCGTTTTAGATTCGCCCGGCCAGAAGTAGAGGAAGGCATCGGTGCATCGCGAAGCACAGCATGCCGATGCGGGATTAGTCTTGGTTGGGGTTGTCAGCGCCAGGCTTTGCTTTCCTTGCCCTTGGGGCGGCCCTCAAATGGACGAAAGACGAATTTTGTGAGGGTAATGGGGTGGGTCGCAATGTGTTGCTCCGAGTCCAATTATGTGTAAATCATCGTCATCGACGGAGTCCTGGCCCCTTTGGCAGATAACGGAGCAACCAAGGAGAGGAGGCGACGAGGATGCAATGCCAGCCAGGGCTCCCGGCCAAGTCCGTTTCTACTGCTACGTGTCCTTGCCCGTGCGTGGAACTTGTGCGGGTTAACGGGCGCCATGGAAGAAGAAAAAGACTGGATCTGGCGGCCATCTGCCCATTGTACGACGAGTTACATCGTTCTCATGCTGCTGGCTCGGGTGGAGAGCTGCCTTTATTGAGTCAGTTTCCATGTGTCAAGAGACGAACGACCCGCCAGCGAGTTTCCACCCGTACGACAGCTCGTGGTTCGTGATGAAGGGACCTGTTTCGTGGCATCGTGGACCCTCTGGGGTAGCATTACCGTGAGGCCCTGAATTTGTTGTCCAGCATGAGGTGACACGCAGGCAATTGTATAACCCCAGAGGTTTGCAACCGAATGCGGGACACTGGCTGTGGTTGTCGGATGCCGGATGGGGGAAATGACGTCGGGTATTACCATGCCGTACATGTTGGTGTCACTGGTGGCTTGCTCTCCAAGCGCTGCAGCCAAGCAGAAACTTCTGCCTCCCGTCTGGGCATGGCCAATCAATTGCTGGATAATGTGCCAAAGCAGAACGCCCGTGTTGTGTCATGCGCCACCCAAGTCGGCACAGATTGCCGCGAGCCGCAAGCCACCAGCCGCACCCATCCAAGCCTCGGACTGTGCGGTGCGCGATATGTTTGCCAGTGCCTGCGAAGAGTGGTGGGTGAAGCCAGGGTAGTGCCGCCTTGCTTGGCCGGGCGGCACCTGGGGCATCTTGGGCCTTGGCTGTGTGGTGACAGCCAGAGCCAAGCCAGGGATTCAGCCGTTCGGGTTTTGAGGTTGGCCGTCTCGAGTCTAGGGCTCGCTGTCCCGGTGCCTGTTCATCTCGACTGCAATCGTTCGATGCTGCTTCTTCGGCGGCTGCATCTGCACGGTTGTCCGGCCTTGGCAGACCTGGGCAGAGCAGAGCACCAGACAGATCAGATCAGGTGACTGCCCAGGCGAGCTCCGTCATGACGCCCACCAGCCCGTCGCACCTTCCCTTTGCATGCCAATGAGCAACATTGAACGCCAGCGATGAGGGCTAGCCATCAATCCGGCCACAAGGCCACGCAAAGCCACACACAAAAGCCTCGTCCTAATCTGAAACCTACACTCACTCTAAACTCTGAATTCTGACCACCACAGCTGACATCGCCACAGCCGTGACGAAAACATGCATCTGCCTCGAGCCATTCCACTCACACCTGGTCCGTCTCCATTTCCGCAAGCCATCAAGCCATCGCGCGTACTGCCGTCCTACGGCCCAGAACAGCTCTATTTCGCATTGTACATTCCACCCCCGGCCACTGCATCGTGAGCCAGTCTTCATCCATTTGACTTGCTGCCTGCCCGGCACCAATTCGGTGCTTATCCTGTCCCCTTCATCATTCGTCTCCCCAGGTCCTTGCTACTACGTGTAATAGTGTCCGGTACCTCGCAGACTCGGTCAGTCGCTTCTCACCTTTTCACCAGTTCCGAAATATGCATCCACATCGAACCCACTCACACTCCTCTCCAGTCCTCTCCACCCATAAACAACAATTCATTTTCGACTCCTTGTCACGGTCTTTTCCTTATTCGGTTACCTCATGGTTCCCTCATCGTCTCTGCCGGGGGCTGTCTGGCCTCTGCGGGGCCACGAAATCAGGGAAGGCTTCTGGAAAATTTCGAAAAGTACGAACAAGGCATTGATGCAGAGACGGAGAGACACCAGTCACACGCGCTGCATTGTCTGTCGGTGTGCCGCGCGCAGTCGACGAGGATCTTGCTTCTTTGGTCCCTTGACTTCCCTGTCCTCCGCGGACCGGTCGCTGAACAAGCGACCACTTGCAAGTTCGCAACGGCCTTCTGCCCCATATCGAATCTTCTGCAGCGTCGTGTTCCCTGTAAGTGTGCCTGGCCGCGAGATTTACGACACTTTCGGAATGCTCTCGAAGCACTTCCATAACCAAAGGCAATACTATGCATATGTACGGAGTAGTACTCCGTACATGAGGACTATTACTACTCCACCGGCTGTGTCAGGCCACAGACCTGTTACTTGTATTGCACTAATGGTGAACTGCCAGCGCCGGCCGAGAGTCGGTGCTCTTTTTGCTCCTGCGAGATTACTTTCGTCGCCGTGCTCTACTCTTGGAACCAAATCTTTGTGATAACTCCTGCAGATGTTCGACGTTGGTGGCCTGCCCAACAGTAAAATAACCAGGTGCCGTTGCTCTCGCCTGCGCAGCTCAACCAAACTGCCTCTACATGATCTGCAATCTTGAGACAGCGCCAACGCAGCAGTTATATCGCTCATCGCTCACGTAGCTGCATTCATCCTTCAGTGTCAACTATTCCGGGTCTTCCGAGTTGTACTCGTATCACAGCAATGAGGTGTCAGCCCGGCCGGGCATAGCTCGGCCTAACTGCCAATATGTTTCTTCACCACGTTTCATAGTTGATTTACGCCCTCCTATTCCTGCAGAGGTTCTTACATAGTACATCTACATCTTTAAGTGAGCTCCACAGCATATGGAGTTGCGAGTAGCCCTCGTTTTCCTCTTGATCTCGTCATTGGTCCACAACCATCGATTTGTCGAGATCTAGATGGACCCAAGTCATCATGTAACCCCCACGGGGATGGTGGCCTCCGACATCAAGGAGGCACGACTAGTACGTACACGAATTCTGCTCCCTCCGATTCTCCATAATTGTCAGACGCTGTCACCAATTTGAGCCTTTTGGAAAGTGTAAACCATTCAGGGGTCGCGAGAGCGGGAAACCTGGAGGTGGAGTTGTGACAATGCAACATCCCCAATGTTGGATGATCCTAGATGGTGAGGGGACGAGCACTCGCAACTTGCGTACATGCCTACTTAGTATGAATGCGTGTTGCCAGTTTTTCGTCCGTTCAAGGATTTTTTTACCCCGATTGATCCTTGTCGCTATGGGTTTCTGTAACCTTGACATGTCAGGCAACGAATAATGTCTTTCGTATTTGGCATATTCTGCAACCCAGGTTCCTTGCATACGCTTAGTCTCGGCTATGGAGAGTGCGGGAGCAGATGCGGGAACTGTTCCGCTAATGGGTCGCAATAACGTGGCCCAAGTAATTGTATGTAGTAGTACACGGTTTGATCTTGGAGAATGGAGAGATACAGTTGATCTGGAACGTCGATTTCTCCACGATCTCTGGATCGTCGGTATTTCGTGTTTCGTGGAGTACATTTCATAGAGCACAGGGCTAAATCATGATGCGTCGAGCCTACCCTAGACCATGGTTGGCTGAACACCCAACACGGTTCGATCTCGCGAGCATGGAGGGTTCCAGATATGTTGTCTTGTAGCTCTAGTCATTGGTAGGACAGCTACCATTATTGTTGATTTATTTCAACTCTCCAACCCTCATCTCCACAATGTGCTGTGTGTGGAGGCACATCGTTCCCAGCAAGATGCGAGCGCGATCTGGGAATAGGGTAGAGAATAATCATGGCTAGCAAGAAGGCATTACGGCGTATAGCAATACGTGTGTACTGATTCCCAGGCTACCCCGAGGTCTATACATTACTGCGAATTTTGAAGCGCAAGAAGAGAAGTTCTAAGCTCATCGAACACGACCCCCTTTTCCCGCAATTTTGTTATGATCTTGCATCAATTTGAGATCAGCGTCATCATAATGAAGGGCTCATGCGAGATGATGTATATCCACTCCCGTCTTCTACTTTACGGCACGGAGACATTTGTAAAATACAAGCTTGCTATGTTTTGGTAGATGGCAGGTATAATGAAGTCAAAAAATGAGAGCCAAGTACGGCTTTCCTCCTACCCTTGTGTTAGGAAATATGACTTGAGCAACATGTAAAACACATTAATTTCGAGCTGGCCACGAAGGCGACATAGATACGATAGAACTTACTCGTTTTACTGTCGACAAATCGTGAAGCGGTAAGTATCAAAGAGTGCCGGTAGCTTTGAAGGGGTCCTACGCACGCGATACAGATAAGACGGTGTCGCAGGAATATGCACTTAAATGGTCTTCTAATAGCATATTTGCATCTTTCGTTAAATGGGCCTGAATAATGCCAGATTTTGATGCACAAAGGCTGTATTATCGCTGGAAAACGCAAATCACCTAGTAATTTGCGACTACAGCGAAGGGGCAAAGGTATTGCCAACAATATGCTGCAAGGACATGTTGTCCCCGGAAGGGCAGTGCTATTTTCGTGCCAAAAAAAAAAGAACACGAGGCTTTGTTTCTCTTGGTGCTGGTGCGGCGGGTTGACCTTACTAACGAGAGAGCCAATTGCATGGATTACATGCCGAGAAAGAGGAGAGGTTTGGAGAATAAGCTAGGCTGGATTTTGAGTCAAGTAATGAACGGGTTGACGTGAAGCTGTTTGAAGGGTGAGGACTGTTATTCTACTTCGAACGGCTCCGTCTCAACGGCTCGCCTCGATAGAGTTGGACGTGAGATATTTCATGGTGCCTGACAGAAGCTAGTAGTCGCCTTTTCCTTCTGCAGCAGCTGGTATTTAGGAGTTGACCATATGTGCTAATAGGGCTGGAGTTGCGCTTAATTCTGGTTACGAGCTTTGCTTCTGGCGATGCCTAGGCTGAAAGACACTACGCAGCAGTCGCTCAGGAGTTTCGCAGCGTATCTTGATTTGACTAGACAGAGGATAGCTTTGCTTGCACATAGCTACCTGGTTGCCGACTGCGCGCTTGCGTCTCTGGAAATGCAGCTTTTAGCCCGGTAACAAGCCTCCTCGAGGCCTTTCAATTAGAAAGAGCTCGCAGAAGAAAGACTGCAGCTGCTTTGCGCCATTACGAAACTCCATTCTCGAAGAACGTGTGTTGGCCGCAGTTTCGGGTCATCGATGCAGTACACTGTCTAGATGGCTAGGTCTTCGCTAGGTAACTGAAGAATGAGAGCTTGATACTAGCTTTTTGTTGGAAAGCCTTTAGACTTGATAGGGGATGTAGTCATCCATAGATTCCCCTTTTCAGCATTTTCTGGTAGTTAGAGGAGGTTCCCTTGGCTGTAATGTAAGTCACCTGTTGGTACTCGGACATCAACCATGTTGTCGTGCTTCGCAGACGGAAGCCGGTACTTGGAGGGATGCCTGCACCGCCGGATAACTATGATGCAAAATCATGGGGAGTTGAGCAAATGTATTGGACCAACTCTTACAGAATTCGCCATCTTGACTGACTATGCACAGCGCAGCAGTGAGACCATTCGATTGAGCTGGACCAATGAAGCCGCATTGCAAGACATCTTGTCGCGTACTCTGGCCAAGAGTAATTGCGCCTCGATATTCTTTGGGTCAAGGCTTGCATTCGGAACGGATTCGCCGTGCAGATTGATGAAGTCTGGTGTAGTAATGGATGTGCGACGGCCAGCCACATTTTGGAGGAGGTTTGGCCTTGGGACATGTTGCGGAGCCATGATTTCCGGCATCTTGAACTTGACGTTTTGTGTTTTGCTCTGCTCTATTTCTTGCTTTTGGCAGCAGATTAGATGTAGGCGAGAGAATGGTGCTCCATGGTCCTGGTAACCTGAAAGATGACGGGTTGTGTACCTCGACCCAAGTAATACCCACCTAGGTTCCTTAGGTACCGTATGTACCGGACCCGTGTTACGTCTGGTGTACCATCAGCCCTACGGAGCCTCCCTACAGTCGACGCCTGCCGGTAGACGCAGGTGGAAGGTGCGACAGTTACACCACAGCTCGATCCTTCCCTGGTTACCCAGTCGGTCGGTATCGGCGTCGGGGCTCCGTACAATGCCTCGGCACTTTGAAGACGGCGCCACTGACATTGGAACACAACACGCGCTCCTTTGGATTGCACAACTGCAAGGCAGTATTCCACAATCAGCACTATATAATACGCGGCCCCGAAAACTCTGGCATTCACGTTGCGGAGCATCGATATGGACGATGGAGTGAGCACATGGGAATTGGAGTCTGGCTGCACATCACGGATGGATCCGGCCCGAGCTAGCTTGTGAGAGAGACGACGCAAACGCAAGCATCCATCATGACACCGTTATCAATCGCACTTGATGCAAATATAATCCACACTCACAAGCTGCGCCTTGTGCCGCCAAGCCTGCTGTCAGTGCCGAGGGTGATTTCGCCAATTTCACCAATCTTGTCCGACATATCCACCATGTCATTGCCTGCTCCTCGTCGTTTCACTCACCATCATCGTCAGCGAAGGGGCCAAGGAAGCCATTTGGGTTCATGCTGCCCCACATGGTACATAATTCCGACTCCTCCGACCTCGCAAACCGCCATGTCGCGAGTTGTCGTGCCGAGCTATTGCCATGAGCCTCGGGATGGCGTTAGCGTTCCCTCCCCCCCGATACTCTGCCAAAAAACCTATATTATAACACCAACGTTGCGGACCACTTGCTTTACGGCATCTCTTCCAGCTTCTCAGAGACACGTGTCTGACTTGACGGAATAGTACTCAGTTCCACCCCCAAAATCATTGGAAAAACACCCAGTTCGTAGAGCTCGCCATGCCTCCCCCGAATCCCGACTGGGTCAAGGCTCTCAAGCCGTCAGGCCTGAACGGACAGGAGCTCCTCGAGCAGGAAAGAGCCAAGTCCAATGTCAACGTGGACCAGCTTGCCGAATTTCTACACACCAGCCAGGCGCTCGAGAGAAACGCAAGAATCTTGGAGATTCTGCAGTCCCATCCCGTCTTCGACAAGTCCCAAAACTACTTCAACGGTCGCATCGAGAGAATAGAGGCCGCGCTGGCAAGGGGCAAGGCGTTGAGACAGCTGTCGGTCAAGCATCAATGGGACCAGGACGAGTATACCGTCGCCAATGACCTCATTAGCGAACCGACGCCCTACGGCCTCCATGCCACTATGTTCATGAAGACGTTGCAGGAACAGGGCACGCCCGAGCAACACAAGGTGTTTCTCGAAAAGGCCCAAAACTACGAATACATCGGCTGCTATGCGCAGACGGAGCTTGGTCACGGCTCCAACGTTCGCGGCCTTGAGACGACGGCCACTTGGAACCAGCAGGACAAGACCTTTACCATCCATTCACCACACCTGACCGCCTCCAAGTGGTGGATCGGCTCCCTCGGAAAGGCCGCGAACCATGCTGTCGTGATTGCGCAGCTCATCATTGATGGCAAGACGTACGGCCCCCATCCCTTTGTCGTTCAGATTCGCGATCTCAAGACGCACAAGCCCCTGCCAAACGTCCACGTCGGCGACATTGGCCCCAAGTTTGGCTACAACACCATGGACAACGGCTTCTTGCTCTTCAACAAGGTCAAGGTCCCCCACATCAGCCTCCTCAGTCGCTTCTCAGGCGTGGACCCCGAGACCGGAAAGTACATCAGGCCCCAGAACCCAGCTCTTGTCTACGGCACCATGACTTATATCCGGTCCACCATTGTCCTGCAATCCGGGTCGGTGCTTGCTCGAGGCGTGACCATTGCCGTTCGCTACTGCGCCGTCCGCCGGCAGTTCCAAGACCGTGACAGCACCAACGATGAGTTGGGCGAGAACCAGGTCATCGACTACACCATGGTCCAGCACCGTCTCCTCCCCCTGTTGGCGGCCACGTATGCCCTTCACTTTACAGGACGTGCCATGCTGAGGCTGTACAACGAGAACCAGAAGCGTCTGGCCGGCCCGGCCTCCAAGTCCAGCCACGACATCCTCCCCGACCTCCACGCCACGTCCTGCGCCCTCAAGGCCTTCTCGTCCACCGTTGCCGCAGAAGGGCTCGAGGTCTGCCGCCGCGCGTGCGGTGGCCACGGATACTCTGCATTCTCCGGCATCGGTAGCTGGTACGCCGACTACCTGCCCACCGTCACCTGGGAGGGCGACAACTACATGCTCACGCAGCAGGTCGCCCGCTACCTGCTAAAGTCTGCCCGCGCCGTCCTCAAGGGCAAGCCGGCGTCCAACGACATCTCCGGCGTCCTGGCCGAATTCAAGGCGAGACAGGACATTGGCGCCGCGTTCGACATCCTCGACAATGACGAGGATCTCGTCAAGGCGTTTGCCTGGAGGGTGGCGTTTCTGACCTTTGAGGCCCTCAAGCACCGAGACGAGGAGAAGCAGGCCTGGAACAGCCTCCTCATCGACTTTTGGCGCCTGTCCACGGCCTTTGCGCAGTACCTCATTGTCAAGAACTTCTACGAGACGCTCCAGGACCAGGCCACGACCTCGTCCCTCGACCCGGCCACCACCACCATGCTCCGCAGCTTGTTCCACCTCTTTGCGCTCAACTACCTGCAGTCGCATGCTTCCGAGTTCTTCACCAGCGGTGCCTCGACCGTCCGCCAGATCCAGCTGGCGCGCACCAAGCGCACGCTTTCGCTGCTCAAGGAGATTCGCCCCCACGCCGTCAAGTTGGTCGACGCCTGGAAGTTCTCGGACTGGCAGCTCGACAGCTCGCTGGGCCGGTACGACGGCCGCGTGTACGAGGACATGTTCCACAGGGCGTCCGAGGTCAACCCCCTCAACGATATCACCTTTGATCCTTATCCCGACTCGAGTGTCTTGTTTCAGTCTGACAAGCGGGCGTCGAAGCTGTAAAATTTGAAACTTGTCATTGATTAGAAGCGTTCATTTCGTTTAGTTACCGGGTGCATATCGCTAGATAGAGGATACAATATTGTGGTTTCTTTTTCTGTTGGACGCGTCCACGACGGAGATGGCCCTGCAAATGGAGGTATTTAGCTTTGAGCAGAGCGAAACGTTAGAGATTTGCTGTGCTCTGCAATTTGAGTCATTGCCAAATCTGTACGGAATATGGCTTATGCATTGAAGCATACGAGAGTTCACAATTATAATCGTGCATATGACTTGTCATTGCTTCTCCGTAGAATGATGAGGGCTCATTAAGATCCCACGTGATGCCACAAAAACTCTTATCCTTATCATGTCGCAACTTTTTTTTTGGGCCGCCGTGGGCAGAATGTTGCCCCACGTCGATAACCATCAAGTCAAATCAACATTACTGCGGCACCAACAGCATCTGGTGGCCTTTTTCCACAATTCGAGCAAATATTCCCGGAATACCTTTCTCACACTGCACACCGTACTATTTAACATACGCAATTTGCAGGCGCTGCGGTGACTTTTCGACGCTTCGTCACCATGGCCACCCCGCCCGCAGAGCCCTCTGCTCCGCAGCCCACGGCCCTCAAGCCCATCCACAGCCTGGTCCTTGATACAGGCCCGTTGATCAAAAACGACCCCTCGGTCAGCGCACTCCTCTCGCAGGCCGAAAAACTATACACGATTCCGTCCGTCATCCCCGAAATCAGGGACCCCGCCACCCGCGCGCGAGTCGAGACGACACTCCTGCCGTTTGTTACTGTTCGAGCACCCGGCCCCGCGAGCATAAAGTTTGTGACAGACTTTGCGAGGCGGACGGGCGATTTGGCGGTGCTGAGCAGGCCTGATATCGAGGTCATCGCACTCGGGTATGAGCTTGAGTGTGAGAGAAATGGCGGCGACTGGAGGCTGAGGAACACGCCCGTCCAGAAGCGGTTGAATGGGCGGCCAAAAGAGGCGGAGACCCAGGCTGATGCTGAAGATTCGCCAAAGGATGACCTTGGAAATCTGGCAGCCCCTCCAGCGGCAGAAGGTGACGAGACAGAGTCGCCGGCGCTGGAGGACAAGCTAGACGGTCTAAGTTTGCAGTCAACAGAAAATGCCACCCCAGCCGAGGAGGAAGCCGCAGCAGGAGAACCATCATCTACTACCGACGCGCCAGCCGCCAATCCAGACATCCCAGAAACGCAAGAAGACTCCGACGACGAAGGCTGGATCACGCCGTCCAACCTGAAAAGACACCAAGCTGCCGAATCGGCCGGCAGCACGCCGTCCCAGCCGGCGCAAAAGACGCTGCAGGCGGCCATCCTCACGTCCGATTACGCCATGCAAAACGTCGCCCTCCGCATCAACATCAACCTCGTCACGCCGTCCTTCTCGCGCATCACCCACCTCAAGAACTGGGTGCTCCGCTGCCACGGCTGCTTCGCCATCACCAAAGACATGGAGAAGCAGTTCTGCCCCAAGTGCGGCCAGCCCACGCTCACGCGCGCCAGCTGCTCGACCGACCAGCACGGCAACTTCCAGGTCCACCTCAAGAAGAACTTCCAGTGGAACAAGCGCGGCAACGTCTACAGCGTCCCCAAGGCGGTCCACGGCTCCGCCAACGGGCGGCTGCCCAAGGGTGCCGGCGGCAAGAACGGCTGGGGCCGGGACCTGGTTCTCGCCGAGGACCAAAAGGAGTACGTCAGGGCCAGCGAGGAGCACAAGAGGCAGCGCAACAAGGACGTCATGGACGAGGATTACCTGCCGGGCATTCTGAGCGGGAAAAGGTCAGGCGGGGCGGCAAAAGTACGCGTCGGGGCGGGCAGAAATGTGAATTCAAAGAGGAAGCATTAAAGCATATTTTTTAACGTAGATATTCATCCAGCCAGTCAAACACACCTCGTCTTCACACTCACACAGCACACGTGCTCCTGAATCCAAGATTCATAGCAACAAAAGGTGAAGAAAAAAAAGAGTAAATTATATTGCCGTCAATAAACTCCAGTGACCCAAACGCCAGCCAGCCGCAAATATCGTCCCTGGCAGGAATACAAACACCCCTCCGTCTCTCTCTTTTTGACATTTCGAAATCGCCCTCGATCCAATGTGCCAGCGCCGCGTAGCCTCCCCTCATCATGCACTGCGTTCGTCCGCGGACAAACCTACTCCTCCTCTGCGACTTGTCAGCATGCCCCGGATTCTAGCCAGTGCTCGGGGGCCAACGTACTCAGCTGCGTGAGAAGCAGGCCGAACCGCTTCTTCATGGTGACCCTCTGCCGCGACCACTTGTCGTCGGGCGAGAAGCGAGCCGGGTGCGCCGACTTGGTGACTTGCCCGTGGGCCACCTTCTTCAGGGTGTACAGGCGGTTGCCGCCGGCGTCGAGGGTGTACATGAGATGCATTTTTTTGTTTTTGGCGAATTGGTGACTTTGTTTACTAAAAAAGACAAACCGACGAGCTATATGGCCGAATGCTTGAGCAAAAAAAAAAAAATAGTTGGGATAGTGTGGCAGTATGGAGCGCTAGCGGGCTGGATGGGGGTGGGACGTTTGCAGGGGGTAGAAAATTCGGCCAGGGCCATCACGTGTTCTTATCGATAAGAGTTTTCGGCCATGACGGAGAAATAGCTTGTTTTGAGCGGCATTGTTCAGTCAAGAGACGGGCAATTATAACGTAGCAATATAAACTGGATTTTATTCATAAAAGTAATACAAAATGAGCACGGACATTGGCGTTGCCCGCCAGAAAGTAATGTACTTGCTGTGTCGTACATATCCAGTGAGTGAGCGTATAGGGCTAGACTCGCAACTGAGCTTGAAGAGCAGACTACAACGTCATCATCAACCTGCAACCCTGATCCAACAAGGTCAATGATTTCCAGAAAACGAAAACACTACGAGGAAACTTCCATGCCTTGCTTGAGTCACCAAGTCACTCGATTTCGCCCACGCGAGCAGCCTTGTCGCCCAGCCAGTCCTCGCGCTCATAGAATCGAAAGACCAAGTCATAGTCTTCAAAGTCGTGCACGATGCGATCCACACGCCGGTAGCCGCGGACGGGGTCGACGAGGCGCTGCATGGAGAGGCTCTTGAATGTGCCGTCGCCCATGCCGTAAGGATTGGCGCCGCGGCCCTTGGCCTCGAACAGCGTGACGCTGAATCGGCCGGGGCGGAAGATGTTGACCACGTGCTCGATAATCTCGGCTGTGGTGCGACCCTTTTGCCCCCCGGGCACGTTGGTCTCAAAGGATGCAAAGGAGAAGCCTGGCTCGGGCGTAACGTGCACGGTGAAGTAGTGAGTTGCTCCAGCCGTGTCGTCCTCGGCGGATGGCGGAGCGGGAACCACGCCATTGGCAGAAAATCCGCAGGGGCTGAAGAGATACGAGTCCACACGGGCATCGGGGTAGACAGACGTGGGATAAACGTCGTTGAGTCCGCAGCTTTCCGAGACGACTGAGCCAAGAGCGTGGCCCTCGGTTGTGAGCTCCTCAGTGACTTGGGCCTTGGCAGTCTCGAAATCTCCCTCGTCGCAGTGCCCAAATACATCAATTTCCTCGGGGGTAGCGGCAGTAAGACAGTCGACGCTATCCTGTGCCTTTTTGCGTGCATTTTTCGCCTCAGCAGCAAGCTTATCACTCGCGACCGCACTCGCGTGTGACAAGAAAAACTGCTTGGCGTTTTCGGGGTCAAGATCGGTCATGAGAATCTCCAACGTCTCGTCATTCTGGCTGTAGGAGCCACCAGCAGAGCTCCCGCCATTGGAAGAGATGGTCATGGCAGGGGTTGGCTGGCAATTGATCTCCGAGTCCGGTGTCAGGGGAGGAGTAAGCGTTTGATTGGGCGAAGTGATGTAGAGGTACCAGTGATCCCCATTCATCTTGCCCACCATATAGGCGCTGCCACCTCCCTCGAGCGTGTCATCCAGATACTTGACTTCTTGCTTCCAGCTCCGGTGAGGGCCTTTCTGCTCATCGGGGAACAAGAAGTTCTTGCGACTGTAGAACACACGGTAGGGCGTGGCCGCGGCCCGAACGTCGTTGACCGAGTCGGCATTGTGGAAGGGGAACCCGGCATTGACGGCGGCAATGTGAAGCAGACGCTGGAGGCCAAGAAGAAGGGTGGTGGTTCCGCATGTCTTGAGGATAAGCTTGTGGGGGAAGACAAACATGCTGGATTCGGAGAGCAAATAGGCATCGACGTCATCGGACTCGAGCACAGACAGAATCTTGCAATTGACCATGTCCAACATACCAACCCAAGTGTCCGCAGGGACGCTCTTCAAGCCATTGGGTGCAGCAGAGCTGGGCAGAGCTGTAGGCCCAGAGGCAAACCACACCTCCAGCAGCTTCTCGGGCCCTTCAAAGGCATTGCTGGAATCCAGATCCGCAGCAACATTGTGATTGATGGTCAAATGCGGCGTAGCCGAGGACGGAGAGAATGTATAGTTCTTGGGCACCGAAAGGTTGACCATAATTAACGTCTCACTCTGGGAGAAGTGAGAAGCGCACCAAGCTAAGCAATGATGAGGGAGATCTGGGGGTGAGGTTCGGTCCCTGTTTAAACCCGGGTTGAGGATTGGACAAAGGCGAGTCTGAGGAATGCCTCTTATTTTCTTGTTCTTTTTTTAAAAAATCAATTTGCTATTGTCTTTGCCCGCTAGGCAGAGTCCGCGGAGCACTAGCTGCCGCTCAAACAGACCTTGCGGTGTCTGTCTGAGAGAGTAGGCCCACAGGAGGTGGTTGTTCCCAAGATGCTGGCGTAGCCAGCAGCAATAAGACGTATGGGAGAGTCGCTAACGTCTCTAAATGGACGTTAAGGGGGTCGGAAGCGGAGGGAGTGAAGAAACAACTTCTGTGACAGAATGTTGGATGGTCGAAGGCGTAGTCCGATACCCGTGGGAAAGTACCGGAGCTAGCAGACAGAGGTATCTGCTTGTGCTTTGGAAGGAAGTAGAGGACGAGTTATCGCGGTGGGCTTAAGTCGACTTCATGTAATTTTCTTGGTGTCCTTTGTCTTTGCAAGGGTGCTATCGAGGCCTGCGGGGGGAAGGTAGTCAGTCAGTCAGTACACACAGGTTGCGGATATCTAGTACGGCTTGGCAGGCTGAGTCTTTGCCGGCGTCGTTGTCCTAGTTGTAGTCGTAGGTGGACAGGCTGGCAGAGGACCATAGGGCGAGGGGAGACATACTTGGAAGGTCGAGAGAAGAGGAAGCGCAGTGGATCAGTCGAACGCATAGAATGCGGTTTAAAAAGCGCTTGAGCGAGGGGGAGGGGGCTGATGCTCGCGAGGAATCGGGTCCGCCGCGGAGGCCGGTCAGCGGTGGCTTCCGCAGACGAAAACTGAATAAAACTTAAGGCTGGGAAGAACCCATAGATGGTGTTGGAATAGTGTCCCACGGCTCAACGCAATTGAAGAGGTGGGAGTCGAAGAAATTGCTTGGTCGTGTGAGGTGCACAAGGAGAAAAAAGGAAGAAAAGAGGTCGGCGCCTAAGCGGATGGATGCTGTTGGACGAGGACGTGGGTGAGGACGTGGACGTCAAAGTGGATTTCAAAGTGGATGTCTGGACGGGTGAGCGGGCGACCACAGAGTTTTTTTTTGTTCGTGTCTTCTTTTTTTTTTTTTTCTTGCTTTGCCCTTTTGTGCTCTTATTCCCCTGCGGCCCTCGTTCGCCCGCGTTGCGGACTGGCCAACCTCGCATCCTCACATCTCGTACAATCTCTTCAGATCTCACACTTTGCACCTGCGCCTGCTGCTGCATGCATGCTGGGCGTGGCTGTGGCAAAGACCATCATTCTGAGGCCATGGGCATGCATGACTTGATGACGTAGGGTTGGGGCTTTTGCCAGCCAAAATAATCAGAAATCCGTAGCTCCCACAAGGCCGCAGAGTCGAGAGGTCCATTTCATTCATGCTCATCTTTGGCTAGCCCGCCGGTTCGATGGCATCAACAGAAACGGGCGCTTTCAATGCCGGCGGAGGACTTTGGCAATTTTTGCAAGCCGAGCATGTGCACCGTGTTGCAGCACATCGTGTTGGACGTGGTTGCATCTGGACCTGCACCTGGTCTTGGGTGGGTGGGACGAGACTGGAACTGGAGACGGGAACTTGGCTGATGGCTGCCGAAAGGGGCCAACGCCACTCATCGTCGAACCAGAAGACGGAATGACAAAACATCAACTCGTCGTTCGCCGTCCACTATCCGCTGTCACTGTCGCTGTCGCTGTCGACTGCTGACCGGGTGCATGGCGGTTGTGGTCGTTCAGCGTCGCATTAAAATGAGTTTATGCCGCCTCCGTCCATCCATTTATTGTCCTTGCTCGTTGTCCACGATCTGGATTCTTCCCTTGGCATGGTCCAAGAAGGAGCAAAACAAACATCGTTGGGGCACAGGAACCTACCTCTAGGTAGATATTTTTACCGTTCGTTACTATGGCTGTCTGTGGCTCCGTCCGTCTGTCTCACGACGGCAGAATAGAACGAACACCACTCACTCCGTGACATGAACACACTTGACTATCTGCTCAATTGGTCTCGAATTTCTCCTTGACTCATTTTGATCATCGCCTAACCCGTACAGACCACCAAGTGCCCGCACCTGCACTCTCCATGGAGAGGCGGCACAGCCAGCCACTGCACGCCAATTGTCTGGATACATGCATCCGTGCATCTCATTTTGTGCACCTGTCCAAATGCTCCCATCCGCTACCGTACCTCTAGAACCCTAGATCCGTACTCCGCACACTGAAAAGGAAAGTGTCTATCGCGGCCGACCAACACGGGTGCTGCCTTTTCGCTCATAGGCAACTTATCACCAACCAGGTGGGCATTGGGCTGCTCCCCATGCACGTATTGCTACCCAGCCTGCAACTAGTAGTACTCCATGCCTAGTAACTACCTAGTGCCCAGCTTGCCATTGCCCAATGCTGAGCTACAAGCTACCTCGGTGTACATTCGGCGCCTGCATGTCCTCGCCTCTTTTGGCTCTCTTCTTCCCGTCGAGGGATCGCCTCTATTGCTGGGCAATATCAGTGTTAGCTTCGGGGCCTTCTTCTATGCGACAAGATACGTCCCCGCCACGGGATGGCGGATGCGTGTTTTTGTGTTGGCCCGGTTTGCGGGCCCGGAGGCTGATGGCCTTTGGTGGAAATTCAGACATGATCGGTCCACATGAAGGAAGCGCGAGGCTCCTTTCTCAAGCCTGGTTTAAGATTTTCGCCGTCAGCGATGCCGTAATGTCGTTAAACACGTGCGAGAGCGAGCAGTGCTTGTATTTTTCGACAAGGTTTCCGCTGCTGTTGGTGTCACTGGTGTCGCCTTCATCTGGTGCAGTGGAGGATATGTCGTGTCCGTTGATACGTGTGCCGACTGGATATTGTGGTCGTCGACCTTCCTCAAGCAAGGCAATAAACTGCGCATCCATCGGTACCGTGCCCAAGAACGGAACCTTGAACTCGTCTGCCATGCTACGGCCACCCCCAGAGCCAAAAATGTCGGTGCATTCCGAGCAGTGAGGGCAGACGAAGCCGCTCATATTCTCAACCACACCCAGCACTCGAATGCCCGTTTTGAAACAAAAGTTGAGCTCTTTGCGGACATCGGACGTAGAGACTGCTTGTGGCGTGGTGACCACAACCGCACCCGCAACCTGCTCGGGAACAGCCTCGCTCTGCAGTGTTTCCGCCAGAGAAATGTGCTCATCGCTGGTGCCTGGCGGCGTGTCAATGAGCAAATAGTCGGTATTGTCCCAGAGAACATCGCGGATGAACTGCCGAATCATGGCCGTCTTCTTGGGGCCTCTCCAGACAACGGCATCACCTCGCTGCGGGAGCAGGAACCCCAAGCTCATGGCGTGCAGGCTGCCGACGCCGGCGCCTGCGTCCTCTCCGTGAACGGGAACCGGGGCCCAGCCGCCCGGGACCTGAGTAACTTTGGACTCTTCAATGGACAACATTCGGGGGATAGAAGGCCCAGTCAGATCAACATCGAGGATGCCTACAGAATGGCCAGCCTGAGATAGCGAGAGAGCCAACTGCGTGGTCACGGATGACTTGCCCACCCCACCCTTGCCGGACAGAACCTGGATGCAAGCAAGAGGTTAGTAAAGAAGCCTTGGGAGCGGCGCTCGAACGGGCCATAAAACGCATCGATGAGATGTTGCAACACGTCTTACCAGCACGATGTGCTTAACCTTGTCCAGGCCCATGCTGTATCAAACAAAGGTGCAGTGTTTTGTCCTGCAACGATTCTCCACCGATACCTGAGACAAGCGCTGAGGTAAGAGCAATATAGTGCAAAGCGAACTTGGGGCAGGCGCATCAATACTCGTCGAGGCAGATGTTCTGAGAGTGATTACAGAGAGAGGTTGCTGGCAAGTCGCCTCTTGGAGGAATGACGCTTTATCGATTAGCAAGCAATTGGGGCGGTTTTTTCGGTGTGTGAGCACAGAGAGTTGGAAACCATTTGATGGGAAGTCGCAACCCGCTCCAGCCAACCAGAGCGAGGCCGATGTCCGGAGCTGCCGACTTGCGCGGGGAGCCTGCACATGGCACCTGGGGGGACATCAATTGATGGCACCGGGGACCCAACACAGGGGCATCAGGCCGTTGACAGCCCAGACATGTGCCCGCCTGGTGCCCCAGCTGCCCCGTTATAGCGAATGCTGTCCCTGCAGATGCCAGGACATGCCCCTAACACTTCGCCTATCTGGTCGACTCTGCTGCTCAGTCCTGTCTCTGCCTGAAACAGCACAATCAATTGATAGATGCATCGGGCCAAGATTGCGGCTCTGCATAAGAAAGGGTGTCTCAGTGCCCGTGGCTCTTTAGTTCCTCAGACTTCTGGAGTTGCGTCTAGAAGAACGGAAATAGCTGTTACAGCTGAGAGATTCATGTCAAGTCAATAGGTCTGCGATTACCGCGGTCCGCTCTCATGGCAACACCTGCATGATGATAGACGTCGATTCACCTGATCGAACAAATGGTCTCAATTTGTAAACATACGACCTAAGCATGTCTAACGCTTTAGTCATTCAGCCTTGTCGCTTCATTGAATAGCATCACAATGACGCAACATTGTCGAAACAAAACATTTTTCCCAGTCGCTACCCTCGGCTTGCATGAAAACAATCTTTTGCCGGGCCCAAGTCGCCCTCCAGAAGCTCAGTAATAATAACCGTTCCCAACGCCTTTTATGCTATTGACCGCACTCGACGGCTCTCGAGCTTCCATGTCGAGTAAGCCGCCTTGGTATACCGCCGTTCCGTGACCTCGCCCGCCCCGAAGCCTCCCGGTCATGGTATTTCGTCCTCTGTTTCAAACCGAACCATTCCCCGTGGGAAAGCAAAAGTCGACCCTCCGCCGTTGTCGCGGCCCAAGAGTTGCCCTTGTGGCATCGGCGCCACTGGTTGTGTGAATCTCACAATCGGGCCACCCTCCACCGTAAAGCCAATGAACTCGGCTTGGATATCGGAGCATTTGTCTTCGTGGCTACAATTTTCAATGGTATTCCTACGACGGCCGAGTTAGATGCTCATCCGGCTTCTGTGACATGTGGGTTGGGGAGGCACTTACGCTTGGCTAATACGTGGTTCCTGGCCGTCGTCGGATGCACTGCCCGCTGGCCGTCGCAACTTTTTGATTCTCTTTCTTGTACAGTCATGGAATAAGTGCAGAATTCCTGCAATCACGAGAACCGGAGTTCCCAATGCGAGCGCCCAGGGTCTAGATGTAGGTCAGTGAGTAGGTCAGAGGGTTAGGGTTGGGAACAGCGGGTTGGTGGACGAAGCAACGTACGGGTGCTGGCGATTTCTGAGGTTATGGCACAAGGCCAAAATGACGCCCGCAATGGCAATCAGTGAACCAACCTGGAGCATGGTCCATGTTGACCAGTACAGGGACATGAGGTCTTCACCGTCGCAGAACTGCAGAGCCAAAAGGGCGTATGCCTCCATCACAACGACGACGGTAGACACGGCCAAACATCCTAGGCAGATGAAGATGTATCTGCGGAGCACTTTTGCTCGTTGATTTGAATGAGTCCCGAGGGTCTCGACTGCCTTTTGTGCTCTGCGTGATGCCATGTCAGTATTACTCTGGCGAGCGAGCACGTTACGAGAGTCGGGGGTTGCCCACGCACTTGGAATATACCCATGAACCGAAAAACAAGACAATCAAGTTTGTTATAAACATGGTCCAGTATATTATCCTAAAATTCTGCTTGTCTAGATTTGAAGCAAACTGTGCATAGTGCTGACAGAGTTGCGGATCGACGTCGAATGATCCCGCCATGGCTGACGTTGTGGGATAGTAAACATGTAGGACCGGCAGGTAGTGACCGAGAAGGCTCGAGACTTGCTGGAAAATTATTCCGCCTTTGGATGGACTAATTTCAGGACGGATATCTGTCAGATGAGGAGTTCCGGCGGTGCCGATTTTCTGAGAGAGGGTTGAGATATGGCGGACCGCGGTGGTGTTGATGGCGTGCTGGCTGACATGGCCTCTTTAATAGACGGGTTCTAGTTTCAGGCAACGAGTCGACAGGAGGAAACAGGGTGAAACATAGGCCAGTAAATAAGACTGATAACAGCATTTACGACGCGCAAGCCGTCAATGGCACACGGCTGGACTGGACGGTGCCAAGGCTGGGTTCATGTTGGCTCTGCTTGCAAATGCCCAAAAGTGGAACGGGCTGACAGGGGATCAAGTTGATCAACGGTAGTAGGTTCCGTGAATACCGGGACATTAAGTCTAGTAACTGCTAGTAGTAGATAATTCCAATAAAGACCGAAGCCTCTTGGCCCCCACGACAGCAGATTTGACACTCGGCCCCCGTATCCCGCCGAGTCCGCGGCATTCAGCCAATTCCCGCCTCGACCTGGGGTCAGACAGCTCGAGGTCCCAGATGAGTCAGAGGGGTTTCCGATCCCACAAAGATTAAGCATTATTCCCATCAAGATTCGCCATATCTAGGCATTCGGGGGGTGACTGTCGCAAGGGTATAAGCACGGCCCCAAGCGGTGGACCGGCGGCCTATTGCCAAGACGCTCGACCAAGTATACATGTGACGGCGCAAGTCACAAATGCCGTCCAACAAGATGTACACGTCCTCTCGAGGCTCCGAGAAGGGCTGAGCATGTCCATCAGCGCCAGAACGGTCGAGATCGGCAATACTTGCTCACGGCAGTACGTTGCCCAAGGCACTCGGTGCAAGTCATCCGAGAAGCTCCGGCCATGCGCTTTTGGCTTGAAGCTGCCATTTGACAAGGAGGTGTGGTGGTGTGTGGCTGACAATTGCCGAAAAATGCGGCTACTCATCCCTCCCAGAAGACAAGGATGCATCATGTATCTCGCACAGGTGAACCCGGTGTATAAAGGACTTGGAGGGGGGGGGGGGAGGCACAGCCCTGTGCGGATGCACCGTCGACGCCTCGACTAATCAAGTTCAACGGTAGGCCGCATCCGAGATGAGCTGCCGTGCGTAGCCAAGATTCTGTTATGCTTAATTTAGTGTGGAGGGTGGCAAACTAGATCGCCATTAGACGTTGCCGGAATCATTCATGACACAAGATGCCCACGCCGGCGGTCGCAAGCTCAATGCTGGAAAGTTCCTAGACGGCCCTTTTGGGGCAGGAATACAACGTCACAGTGAGTAATGCCCTTGTCTCACGACCACGAGCGGAATGTCGGTACGACCCAAGCACGCGCAAGCTCCAAAGGCTGTGTGAACCCCGGCCCCTTGCGCTGAGACATTGTATGACAACTCAGCCACACGAGCGCCCGCGCCAAGGCCGCAGAGATAAGAGTCCGTCCAGCGTCAATCTGTTTTCATTGACTTTTTGCCCACACCCAACAAACACCACTGTCTGTTGGTCAGGGGGCCTGTGGTAGGACCGCGGGGAGCAAACCCGTCATTGATAACCTGGGGGCTGCGGGCGTATTGTGCTCCCACGTGTTGCTTGCTTGTAATTTCGGCAGGCCATACATGCGTCCACGTCATGTAGATGGGCTACACTGTGAAAAAGAAAAAAAAAGAAAGAAGCGAAATGACGGTAGGTCATCTGATTCGTGAGCAGCAGGAGCGTCGTTGCGTAACGTCTACGGAATATTACATACTATGACCACCTGGACTTGTCTCTGTCTGCGACAGGGGAACCGGACGCCCCCCGGAAGAGTACTACTCTACTTTTTAGTTTCCGACTAACACGTCGTGTTTCGAGTTGCGGCCGTGGTTGTGGCCGTCATGGCCGTCTTCGTCCATGCCCTCGGCGCCGTCTTGCTCCATCCAATCCGGGAACCCGTCGTCAAACACGTCCTGCAGGGCGTCAACACGCTGCGAGTCATCGAGCCCATCGTCCCTCATGACCCTCTCCCACGCCTCCATCTCCTCGTCGGTGAGCAGACACTCGTCCAGGAGCTTCTCCAGGTTTACATGGTCCAGCTTCTCACCAATAAAGACTAGTTCCTGTCGGCGATCTCCCCACTCACCGCCCTTGAGGATGTCGTGCTGGACAAGAGAATCGACGTCCCTATCGCCGGTTGTGTACTCTTCCGGCGGTAGCGTGCAGAACCATGGCCGTCCGCCCGTCAGCGTTAGCATTGCGCCGGCTTGCGACCAGTCTCCCGCCCGATGGGGGCGGGTGGCCAGGAAGAACTCGCCCTTGGACCGGAAAAGACGCCTGAATGTAGGGTGGGCGCGCTTATTGGCCAGGATGGCTGCATTGGGCGGAATGTCCATGTCGACGTCGATATCCATGGCCGTGTCGTCTGTGTGCTTCCGTGGCTCCCCTTCAAGAGACGGCACGGTTCGAGCTGTAGATGCGGAGCTCTTGTCAGACTGTTCCGAGTCGCTTCCACGCCTCTCCGATCCTGAAACTGATTCTGAGCTACGCGGATCATCCTGCCCGCTCATGCTGGAGTCTTGTTCGTCGTCATCGTCTTGGTCAAGCTCGTCATCTTCGTCATCTTCTTCATCGGGATGCTCCATTTGAAGGATGAACTTGTCATATATCAAGCTAAACAGCCTTCGGGGGTGAAAAGGTCTGCGCCGCGTGTAGATGAAACTCTGGACGTTGTATTCCTCAGTTTCCGGCTTGGGTGTGGCGACATTGCGTCCATTGACCTGTGAAATTGGACATTAGCTCGCAAACTCGCATTGTAGAGAGGTAGTAGATGGCCGCACCTCGCGCACGGTCATTTCATGAAGGTCTTGCAGCCATCCGTATCCGGCCTGGGCGACGTCCAGCTTGAATAAGCCAGTATTGACAAGTTCTTTGACCTCGACCTTGCCGCGAGTAGACTGAATAATCCTGGCCCGGTGGTTGAGCTTCTTAATTAAGCTTATGGCTGCCGTTTTCGTTTCCTCGTCAATCTAGGGACAAAGGTATAAGTTATTTTCATGCGCCCTCTTTACATATTTCGTAAGTTTCAAATTTTTCAAAAACTCACCATGTCGATCTTGTTCAGAATAATGACATCGGCAAATTCAATCTGGTCAACCATCAAGTCCGAAACCGTTCGCTCATCCTCCGGGGTGACGTCATTACGGCGAGAAGAAAGAATATCCGCAGTATCAAAGTCGTTTAGCATGGTGAAAGCATCAATCACCGTGACCGTTGTATCGAGATGAGCAAACTTTTCCAGCCCGCCCGCAGCTTTGCTATGGATCTGTCAGTGGCCATGACAGCTACGACAGAGCCACGCCATCTACTCACATTTGTTTGAGAACTCTCACTGTATTCTCGTCCAGTGGCATGGCAGTATCTGCATTTGCTAGATCGCCCATCTGTTCTGCAAGGCGAGCGTCAAAAGTTTCAGCAACTTGCTCTGGCTCGCTGATGCCACTGCTCTCGATGATGATGTAGTCAAACTCTTCAAGCCGAGAGATGCGCACCAGTTCTTCAAGGAGATCGCCTCTCAATGTGCAACAGATGCATCCATTTTGTAGAGCAATGACCTTTTCCTCGGTCCTTGTCAGTTTGTGCGTCTTCTTGATCAGGGCGGCGTCGATGTTGATCCTGCGTCACAACAATTAGCACAGTCCTGCCCGCAGCATCATGCAGCCCACATACGCCCCAATGTCATTGACGACGACGGCTATTTTGAGCCCATGTTCCGTGCGGAGAATGTGCTGCAGCAGCGTCGTCTTCCCAGCTCCCTGTAAGTCGTGGTCAGAGTGAGGGTCCCGACTATGGCAATATCCAGTTGAAGAATGGCATACCAGAAATCCCGAAAGCAGAGTAACTGGGAGAGACTTTTGAGGAACATGAATCTTGACAGACTTCTTTTTGGACTTTGTACTAGCCGAAGCTCGGCCAATGCGTCGAGAAGCACCCATTATGATGGTTTGGATGATGGCTTTTGCGACCAAAAAGATTGATAAAGGGAAGTAATCGATGCTGCATTTTAAAATCAAAACAAAGTTTATATAGAAAAGTAATTCGATAATTCACGCGTCTTTCAGGGCTCAAACCTATCTATTCCATCTCTTCTACTGCCTGATAGTTTCAATCTACTTGGAGATACATCACCAGATGCGGCCATCAGGGTTGTGGCCAAAGACCATCAAGGTAATGTTGCAAATTAATGATGACATTTAGGCCAATATTATTGGTTAGATGAAATGCAGTGGCCCGTATCATGTCCTCCCTTTATCGTAAATCGAATATCACCCTGTGCGCGACTGCAATACTGGTGGCCTGTTGGACCTGGAACAAGGACAAAGAGGTACTTTGGGCTCCTGCTCCCGGTCATGGCGGAAGATTGGGAGCCTGAGAATAAATGTTGACGTAAAACCAATGCCTCTGAAAGGTAGACACGAGGTCTCGGTTGGGACTACACAGGCCTTGCCTTGTAGGTTGCGGACATTATTCAGATTTCAAAAAAGGATTCGCGTAACGGCAGAACTTATAGGCAGTGGTTTAAAATCAATCTTGAGTTGTTTCTTGTAGGGGCACCGGAATCACGTATATTCAATACTTTCACGTCCCGGCGCACTTCTGTCACCTTTGGAGCTGGCATCCTCTAGGCATCTTACCTATTAGCCTGGTTTTTTTTCGGATCCTATTCAGTTTTATACTCTCTCGAATACACAGTAGCTAGTCACCGTGAGCTAGCTAAATAGAATCTGGCAAAGAACTGCAAGAAATATCAAAATACTATTATAGTAGCTATTCACATTAGAACCACTTTACTAAACACCTATTCAGCTATGTGTGACATGTATATCCTATATACACACACCTGTCGGGGTGTTTAAGTCGTCACCTTATGCCATTACGTTGCGAAAATGTTGGCGGCTGCATAATATCACCGGGTCTATGCCTGTGGCAAGCTTGTTTCTTGAGAACGCGCATGTCAAGTGTTCTGAAACAAGGATAAGACACACCCAAGCACCCTCCATTACCTCGACGGAGATGAGGTGCACCCGTCGTCTTAGCAATTGGCCCAACGTACCAGGGCATGTTTACGCCGAGAACCATGTCAACAAGTTTCATGCAAAATGCTGCTGCGGAGGCCATACCAGGCAGAAGCGTCTTCACATTGGCGTAATTTTTTGGGCCATTCCCCTGAATTCCCCTCTAAATTCAAAGTATTCGGCGAGCGCTACCACTGGCCCTCCAAGTCCACACGGCTTTGGGTGGTGCTTTCAAAGTTGCCATCTACGGGGATGGAATAGCGATAGAAATTTTTGTACTAGCATTAGGCAGCTGAGCACCGAGCGTGGTTTGTTTGCAGCCGGTTTGGGACAGACACAAATATTAATGTCCCGACGACCATTGGACTTGACCGTCGATCCATGGAGCAAAAATGATGCTGCTTATCAGATTGCTATTTTTAGCTTTCGGACATTTCGGGCGTGTGTGGTGAATCGTGATGCTGTGCCGAGCTACGAGAGGGAACCCATGTGACCGAAAGAATGCCAAGAGTCCTATTACTGGGCATTGGGGGCCGGTGGCTGTTTGATCCCAAGAGGACGTGGAGTGCATTGTTTCATGCAGATCTGGCGGCGTTTCCATGTCGAGTCGAGCGACCCCCAGATCCAGTACTCAGAATACGCTGTTCATGCTAGTGGATAAGGCTCAAGTAATGTCAATGAGAAGTGCCAAGTACATTACACTAATCAGAGACATGCTGTTATTGTTGTTTCAAATAAAAAAGCATTGTATGCATTGAAGTGTCTAGTCTGCTACGAAAATGGTCTCGCCCGACATGACCACTAGAGCGCATCAATCCAATCCAAAGCATCCTGAGGCTCGAGCCTCTTGAAATAGTCAGGTTCGGCATGCACGTTTCGCACCGTGCCACGCCGGTCGACAAGGATGGTGGTCGGAATCGGAACCTCGAAAGAATCATCGCCGTTGCGCGCCTTCAAGTCGGTCCCAAACCCGGCGAGAACGGGACGAAGCGCCTCGGGCTGCTTCCAGACGATGCCCAGCTCCCGGGCAAACTTCAAGCCCACGTCGGATAGGACGGGAAACTTGAGCTCATTCTTGTCGACGGTGCTGAGCGAAGTGTCGGGCAGTTCGGGCGAGACGGCGACCAAGGTGACGCCCTTGGCCTCGATTTCGGGCAGGCGAAGCTGCAAGGCGCGCAGGGCGAGGTTGCAAAACGGACACCACTCGCCGCGATAAAAGGTGATGAGGAGAGGCCCCTTGGCCAGCAGATCCGAGGAGGATTGCACTTTGCCTGTAGCGTCGGGGAGATTGAACTGTGGCAGCTTCGCGCCCGGCTGTATAGCGCGCTTCGGGTCAAACGACTGCTCAATCTCGGCTTTGGCGCTGAGGAGGGTCTCTTTGATCTCCTTTGGCGCTTCGGCCTCGAGCTTTTGGGTGACTTGAGCGAGTTGGGATGCAAGTGTGGCAGACATTTTGAATGAAAAAGGAGCTGATCTGGATGGTCGGCGTTGTTCTGAGCTGAGCGGATAGACATGGCTACACAGATACACAGGAGGTCTTTATATATTTCGTCCTCCCATCACAGCTGCCTCCCCAGCGATACTGTTCATCCTGATTCCAAAGCCCGGCATGCACCGTGGTTGTCTTTGTAATGCCCAAACAGGGTAGCCATCTTCAGTCGGTCGAGTTGGTGCGAGGAGTCATGAGGAGCAATCTCACTCATTCACTCACCAGCATTCAGTGTTGGAGCAACGAGTGGGGCGACATGGAAGGACCCGGTTATTGCTCGACATCCATTGGCTGAGCCGCGGAGGTTTCGTCCGAGTTGGTGCGAGATCGGATGCTTACTCTACGCCTGTCGTAGCAATGCTTAACAATTCGGCCGAGTGCGTGTGGACTCTGAAGTCTCATCGTCGACAACCTCTCCCATGTCAGACCGGCAAGCGAAGCAAGCCGCAAAGCGCATGAGGTTGGGCACCAAGTCGTGTGCCGAATGTCGTCGACGCAAAGTGAGGTGCGTCTTCTCTCCAGGAAACAGCGTTTGCCAAAATTGTGTCCTGCACAGCACTGCATGCACTGCTCAGCAGCCGCGGGCTCAGGTGGACGAAGCAGAGTGTGACAGGGCGACTTTGCGCCAGAGGGTCAATCAACTCGAGGGCCTCGTCAAGAGCCTTGCCGGATCAGTTCACGCCACAGCTGCAGTGAGCGAGCCTTTGGCGCAGGCGAAATCAACGGTTGCGGCGCGAGGAAATGCCCCAGCGCAAGATTTGCCGACGACGAGCAACCCGTCAGATGCCCCATTGATCAACCTCTTTCGGGATGCGCTGTTGATCAGCGATGCCGATGGGCGCGTACAAGACGATGATGGCTCCAATGCTGCCCTTGGAGCCCGCCGCCCAAGTCTCTTGACAAGCCTCCAACCGAATATACCGGATGAGGCAACCATTCGGTCTGTGCTGGCCATGACTCGAAAATACTGGTGCACATGGCCGGCCTGCTACTACGGCTCGGAGCCTCACCAGACCTTTCAGGTGAACCGTGACGCTGAGGGGGAAGAATATCTTGTGAGGGTACTGTCCCATCCACCTCTGGACACTGCATTTTGCAAATCCTTGTTGTGGTTTGTACTCTGCCTCCAGCAACTACCCGCGGATTCGTTTCGCCTCCTGTTTCCCCAACGATGCTCGAAACAAGACATGCTGGCGTCCTATCTGGCCTACTGTCGGATCATGCTCGCGAGCGTGCCCCAGGACAATCTGGATGCCGTGCAATGCCACATTCTAGGGTTCAAACTGTACATCAACATGGGCATGCCGCAGAAGGCGTGGGCCTGCACCAGAAGCGCCATTAGCACGGCGACATTGCTGGGGCTCAACAGGCTCGATGCTGCCGCCAAGGAATCCCACCGAATCATTTGGTTGCTATCGTGGGAGACGGAGCGACAGCTGTCACTGATCCTGGGATACCCGTCTGCCGTTCAGACAACCACCAAGACTCCGTTCGGATCCCTACCCATGGGCCTCGAAGCGCCCGTGGCATATCGCATCCTCTACGCCCTGGCACTAGTATACGGTGATGTAATCAATAGAGACCAAGACGGCGCCAACCCGTCCTACGCAACCACTGTCAACATTGACGAAAATGTGCGCGCGTTGCGGTCGCTTTTCCCCGTCGAGTGGTGGAGCCCCTGCGACGCCAGCGATTCCATCTCGGATGCATACCAGCGCGAGAGCGCAAAATTTCTATACTTTTTGCTGGTGAAGCTCGTCCACTTGCCCTACATGCTCAAGTCGGTCTACGACGCGAGGTACGAACACAGCCGACAGTCCGTTTTGGAGGCCGCCCGAGAGCAAATCCGCTGTTACGTGCGCCTGCGCAACTTCCCGGGCGCAGAGATATTGATATGCGAGCTCATGGACTTCCAGGCGTTCCACGCGGGCATGGTGTTGATTATTGGCGCATTGTACATGCCCGACAACCCGGGCGGCACGTTGCACGTCTTTAGCGAGGATGGGATTTTGATCGAGTCCCTGATTGCGAGCCTGCGACAGATGGCGACGCTGCTCGAATGCAGAGTCGCGGAACAGGGCGCGAGGGTCCTGGAGCTGCTTGTCGACACGCAACGGCCCCCCGAGGATGTCGAGCTGTTGGTGCCGTATTTTGGCAAGCTGCGCATCAGGAAGCCAATGCCGGATAACCCGCAAAGCATCGAGGCGCCTTCTACGTGTTCCGGGATGTCTACCGATGCCGGGCACATGTACGACTTGGCAGCGCCGTCCGCTCGGCCCGTGGTCGAGTTGAGCACCAATGTGTTTATGACGGGCGTCCCGGCGCAGTTTAAACAGGGAAGTGAGCTGCGCCAGGACTGGTTCGGGGTGAGTGATGTAGATGCTTGCTATGACTGGCAGCATTCATGGATGAGAATGGATCTTGCGCCATGAATCATCGTGTACTGTGCAATTCGGTCATTACAGACTGGGGTATATGTTGCCTAAATGCTGGTCCCAAGGCCAACCGTGAATGAGATGCAAATGGCATGCATGGCATCGGAACTTTCGGGTCGTGACCAGCCAGTTACCCTATATCGAGTGCACCTGGATGGACTAGTTTACATGGATGGATACGCTTCCACATCACTCTTTGCAAAAGCGGCGTAGCCAGGGACCTACTTCATGTGCGGTGACGGAGTAACTAACTTGATGCTACTTCGTACTGGTCAAGTACTTGACAATTTACCCTCTCACCCCAGCTTCCCCGTCAAATACCCCGGACCAGTTGACGTTACAGGTCCACTCGGCCCATGCACTTACCAGACATGTTCGCACTACTCGCAACTGGGGAGACGCCTCGCTAGTAGTACAAGGGTTGCTGTCGGATAGGAAGTTGGATTGCGAATGATGACGCTGCCGTGCCCCCCGTGTCCCTGGATACCCTTGAGAAGCGAGTCGCAGGGCAGGAGAAGGAGCTTTTCGTTCCGTTCATCACGTCTATGCCCAAGTGGCTGCCAGAGGAGGGCCGAACAGAAAGTATACATGTCTGGTTTATCACACCATATACCAACGCTGTATGCATAAGCATAAACTATAGACCGCAGTGCGCAGAAGGACTAGTTGACTGTGCACAGCAGCCGGCGGCTTTAAATTAACATTGAACTTTAAAGACTGCTTGGCAATACTTGCAGTGGGGGAAATGCAAGCATTCGACCCACGCTGGACTCGGCTTCTTAACATCAATACTTATGCGTAATATTGAGCTAATACTATGCAAACAAGACTGCTTATAGTTTATGCTGCGGAGTACTCGGCAGAATATAATGGGATGATAAGAGAAATCTCTTACACGATACGCCTCATAGCTATTGAGGCATGTAAATGAATACTTATTGCCTTACTACTTGGCATAATGCTGGATACAGCTACTATTTGTATATACTTGTTTTTATGTAATAGGCTAGTTTTATTAGTATCGCTATCAAGTACATGTAAAGAATAAAGACTGTATATACTCTTGTCTTGACAAGATTTATATCATGTGTTGTAACCTGTCTAGCTCTATACAAAGAAGCATCGCCTTATACAAACAACTTCTACTTTTATCCTAACCCAAGTCTTGACATAATGTTTGCCTTTGTGGCTATTAGCATTCTGCTTATTGGGATTTATGGGCAGTCTAATAACCCCAATTCAGAACAACAAGACGCCCTTTTCCAACAATACGAGACGCAGGTGGCGCAGGTTCTCGAACAGGCTTCGCATGGCGTCAAATGCTATACAGACTATGTGCCAAGAGTCGAGCACGAGAGCCCAACGCTACCCGAAGTGTTTAGCTTGGATAAGTGTCACGAAGCACATGACGCCCATACAATTTATCTCCGAGATGCTCGCAATACAGCTCGGCAGCACAATTTCACAAGAGACCAGCTACTTGACAAAAAGCTGCCCTACGTATTCAACACTCAACAGGGGGGCCAGGATGAATATACAGAGGCATACCAAATAAAGCTTCAGCAACTTCGGGACGCGGCAAACTCTGCACAAAAGGTGTATAGAGCTAAACGAGATGTGGTCATGGAAGCTACAACGGAAGCCGCAAGCAAGCTAAAGGAAGAGAGTAGCGAGCACGCCAAGGAAATCGCCGGCGCTGGTATAGCTGTTGGTGGAGTGGCAGTCACGGGAGGAGTTATAACCTTTGGGCCTTTCCTGGCCAAGGCAACTGAAGTTGCTGACCATGTGGAGAAAATAGAAGCATCTGCAACTACGGCGCATTCTGCCCTGACTCCAGTACTAAATAATCCAGTTTCGCAAATAACTATTGGTGACTTGGCGCAGGTACGAAAGTCTATTGAAAACCTTAGATCTGGTGTACTCGAGGCAAATAATAGATTACAGGAGCTAACAGATCATTATTTTAATGTTCCAGAGGCTGAGAAGCCAGAGGCCCTGCAAATTACAGAGCAATATAGTAACGATATAACGACTGTTTATAATTGCTTTATTCGTTTTGAGAATACATATAAACAAGCGAGAGACTATATTTTGACGTGTATATAACTACCCGTCAGCGACTAAGTGGCTAGCCACTTAGTTGCCAACGGGTGCTACAAATTTAAAGGCAGTACTTTATATAAATTTGTCTCCTTGTATTATTTCTCGATAAAATAAAGAATTTAGAGCTTAGCCTTTGTGTATACTTTCTTGGTGCTATACTATATAAAAAGCAAATAAATATAGCTTTGTAGGATATTAATACCAGGACTAGCATTTACTTATCCAGTGCTATAACTCTTAGCCGGGGCAGCGCTCACTCCCACTTTCGACTTGACACTTTTACTTGCACCGCCATTGATTGATAAGACTATTGTTGGGCTATAAGAGAGCGAAGAGTATTGACGGAGTAGTCCAAGGCGGGGACAGCAGGGACCTAAGCGTCTATGCATAAATATCCAGAGAAATGCATGATATAGAGTTATTTAACTATGGATTTCTTTGCATTAAAGTTGAAGCATATAATAGCGCTCATAGCGTGATTTTTTTTTACTAACACTATATAATACTATGCATTTTCCATTAGCATGTAGTGCAATCTATCCCTTAATGCCGCAAAGTCTCTATAGGCTTATACTCAACCATGCTCTATCGAGTACTCCGTAGCTGGCTATAGATTCTTTTCAGTAACCGCGTTCGAGCCTTTGCTATATTTATGCATTAATTGCCTCCAATCATCTGCATTTTCAAGCAATAATAAATATTTCACCTCTTGCAATACATGACAAGAAGCAAATCGCAAATACTAAACGGTTCGCTATAATTATTTTTCCGACTTCTTCCTAACTTGCCAAGGTTGTTTCTAATTTCCATAAACTAGATGCGCTTCTTTGCTTCAGCAGTAGTCGTCGGCGCATGTTATTCCAAACTTGATCAGATTACGCCACTCTCCATCTCCATGTCAGATCACGGCACAAAACAGTTCCTATTCTACATCGATTCTCAGTCCCCTGATATTACATTCAACGACGGCCTCAAACCTAACCGCGGCCGTCATCTCCTAGACGACTTTGAGACAGGGTTAGTATCGCGTACACGACGTGATACTACCGCTATCCATCATGCTACTAGTAATAATGGAAGCGTAAATGAGCAGCCTCAATACATATACGTTCTTTCACTCGAAGGCAGTAATCACACTGCGTCCTACGGTGCCAAAACGCATACCGGTAGTACCGAGACGTTTGTACCAGCAATCAACGGCAGCGTCAAACCAGAAACAATTGTCGGCGCCTACCCATTTGGCAATTTACATGGTGGACGGCATGTAATACGGGAGTGGATCGCCAATCCAAAATACGAGCATATAAATACGAGCCCCTATATCGCACAAGGCAATTCGTGTTTAGCTAGGGCTTGCCCAGGCGCGAGACACTTGGCCTCCAAAACATGTCATAGCATTGTCTCCTGCTTAAGCATAGGGGGGAAGAAACTGCAAGCCAGAGGAAATTCACAGGGGCTTCAATGTCACCTGGGAGCAGTGAATAACCTCTGCGCCCTCGGGGAAGCACTTGACCCTGTAGTTGAGACGCCAAGTACGCTTAAGGAGACCAGTATAGGCGAGGTGGCTGACATTGCCGAGAAAGTGTCACAAGACGAGTTTGCAAAGCTCGTCAAAAAATTCAAGCTAACTCGAGTCGTTGAGAGGTGGTTAATGTCCATTCCAGACGCGCGAAAACGATTGCTCAACTACAAGCCTCTCGGCCCCAAGTCGCCAAAGCTACGTGCTGGATCTGGTGGTACAGCAGGATCTCTAGCCATCGGAGCCATCGGAGCCATTGGAGCTGCCGCGTGGGTTGGCGGAGTAGTTGCAGCCTTTGTCCGTGACGCGAGTGCCTTGGACCGGGCAGCCGCCGTAACATCTATCATCCCTCTTGCAGGCTGTATCACCGGGTTGGCAGCCGAAGAAAACAGAGGCGAGATTTCCGCCTCTTCTGGAGTTGACTCGACCATGTGCTTCCTCGGAGATGCCTTGATTCTGGGTGGCCTCGCCCCTATTGGTGTTGTGGTTCACTTGGCTAGACTTCTAGTGCAGACCTTTACGCCTCCTCCGAAACCGCCAACCAAGGAGGAGATGCAAAGCCTTCGTGATACGCAGTGGCAAGGTTTCACGAAGAATAGCTTGTATACCTACATCTACTCGCACGCCTACCTGTACCCAAGTGGGAGCTTCGCTAATAAGCTAGAAAATGCCCTTGCTATTGAGGCCATGATGGTTATATCGGAGGGTGCTCAATCAATAGGGGCCCTCAATGCGAGTAGTCGGGTGCCGGACTCGAATTCGGATCAAGAACTACTCCAAGGCAACTCCCAAGAGGCTGCTGAAAAGATTCGAGAGGCGATATCGGTTGAAATCACGGGCAGGCAGCAGAGGTTTTTACTTGGTCTCCCGGCCGTCCTTCGGAGCAACTCGACCGCCTTGCTGAAGACGACTGCTGAGCAGTTTAATGACAATTTTGTCAAAAAGGTTACTTCTAGAGAGACAGTTGACAGGTATAGAAGTTTCCAAGAAAATCCTTCACCAGGTGGAAGATTACCAGGAAGATCGAGGCAACAGTTTCTCGTCAAGCTGATGGATGGCATTGGAAAACATCTGCGGGAGACACCCCTACCAATGCCAGACCTTATTGAGGTTGCCTTTATCCTAGGGCAGTCCAAGGGGTTAACAAACATTGACCCCTTGGTATTGTCTCCGCGAGAATACATGAAGCAGCTAGCGAATACAGCATCGGAGGAGGATATTAACCGAGTCACTATTCAACATGCCTTTGGCGTCTTGCACCTGATTCAAGGTAAAATTAAGCAACATGAGCTTCCTACTATATTTCCCGTTCAAGACAGTCAAAGTCGCCAAGGGCTTCAAGTTCTTCTCGCTATGCAGATAGGAAAAGCCTATGAAGAAGCAAAGATCAAGAGGGCTGATAAATTCAAGGGAGAGTATCTTCCCGACTCGGATCGCAAGGTTCTTATACATCCGTTGACGATTCCTCTCGAAGAACATCCTGATGCGCCTCTTCTTATTGGACTTGTTCTTGGGATTTCCAAGGACCTTGTTGAGGCTAGCCTTGCGGAATCTAGCAGTTAGATTTTTAAAAAAAAAGAATAGTCTAGCAATTCAAGCTTTACCAAGAGTTTACTATATTGGTAAAATTTCCAACTTTTCTCAAGGTGGGAGAAGAATGCGCCGGCTCAAGGCAAATACGTTTGCCATGGCTAACTAGTTTCTTCAAGAAGTTGGCATCTGGTTGTTTATAAACGCGAGAAACAAGGCTAGCATGATTTGAGTGATTGGATGCAGCCGGCTAATTTTACGTGAGCCTTTTCGGAGCCTCGTCCTAACCCTTACATAAAATTTACTCCCTACACACGCAACGAATAGAGACGGGTCTACTCGGGTTGGCCACGGACGTTTGCTGCCAAACGAGTAGAGAGTGGCTGGCTGCAGTCCACGGCGGCGTTTAGTCTATAAAACTCATTCTCTCGAATACTCTACCGTACTATTTGTCTTGCCACTTGGTTAAAAGTCCTGATTTGCCTGCGTTTTATTTTGCCAACATTTGGTATCTGACGATGGCGTCTATAGTCTCTCTAGACAACCACACGCTCCGACGGTAGTATCCGTCCCCAAGAAGAAGACGCATGGCGGGGAAATTTATTTGCAGGTCGCACACCCATGATTAGATGACTTTTCTTCCTCCCTTGCCACTGGACTGTACTTGGCCTCAACGGCTGCGACATGTCTAGCGCACTTGACAAACTCCCCATTGCCATCATGCCCGCAGGTATAATGGATATAATATTGCGTACAGACGCTTCGCTGTGGAGGCATGGGTTGTTTACGCTCGGGATGTCTCTCGCCAACGTTAGTTCTAGGAGCTTTAGTACAGAGGCAACAAAGAATTTTACTCACGGATCGGAGCTGTTGAAATCGTCAGACTGTGTGTATTGGCGAACTAGAGCCCACGGGTCGGCACACAAAACAGTTGAAGGGGGCTTGGAACCAATCAATAATACGAGTCAAAGACGACCAGACACTAAGGGTCCTACACTACATTCGGGGATTATTCGGGTGAGGTTAAGTGAGCGAGCAATGATCGGTTAATGTGCATCTCTCTTCCAAGACTCCAACTCATTCTATTCATAGCCTGCACACGCCCTTGACTCCACCCGCCTTCTTCTTTCCTTTTTTCAAAGTCGACGAGACGTTGCCTTGCGTGAGGGACCAAGATGGTCTTCCTCCCCGTCCTGCTCTCGGCTTCGGCGCTGCTACTCACGCATTTCTATCTCAAGCTGCGGTACAGGCGATTCAAGCAATTCGCTGACTCCCATGTAGAACTATCGGTTGAATCTCAAGTTAATACTCCCGCCAATCCAGCAACCGTACTCTCTGCAATAAACGGTGTTAGTCGAACAGCACATTCATGACCCGGACATGTTAGTTCGGGACTCATGCCTCCATGGCCTGAGATTAAGCAGTTGAATAGTAATTTTACTCATTGGCTTAGGCTTGAAGTCCGTCAGCCAAGGACATTGTCTTGACTAAGTCCAAAAGCCGAAATTTCATGAACCCTGCGAATCATCGTTTGTCAGCTGAAGACACAAGAGACAATATCACCAGAGCACCACCTCTTCAATCGGACTTCCTACCTGAATATGCAACAATAAATCTGTCAGTGCCTTCTTGGAACTGTCAGACCACTCCAGAGTCTCCATATCCAGGCTCTTGGGGGGCTTTTGTGTGGCTTGCTGGATCTTATTCTTGAACAATTTGTTTAGAACTTCGTCTGTCCTCGGAAACTTGCCGTCCATTCCTTTTGCCATGATTCGAAATGCAGCAGCCATGGCGGTCTGCGTGTGGAAGGGATAGTTCCTGGCCTCGTTGGTACCGCTGTAGATGAGCCTGGCGCTGTATATTAGCAGGCCAGCTAAGCCGGACGCTGCCGCAGTGGCGATGGAGCTGCCAGAGTCGTATACCACTGACTTTCCGTCTCTCGAGAGGAAGGGGACGTTGCGACCGGGAAACCAAAAGTCAACCTTGTCGTCAACCCAAGTCAGTTTCTCGCCGGTGAAGGTGGCACCGCCGATGCGGATGCATTGCTTCCAGTCGCCCGGGAAGTACTCTTCCTTGGTGTTCGCTCCCTGGTCACTAGCCGAGCAAAACATGTGAATTTTGGCTGCTTTTGCATTGTTCAGGGCGGTTTCGAGGCTACTCATGTCCTCGCTGTCATGTGCGGCTGTTTGAATCGTCCAGCTCATCGAGATGATGTCAACGCCGCAATTCACCGCCCATTCCACGGCCTGGACCACTGTGTCAGTCGATCAATGTACGAATAGGATAGTGGTAAGGGAGGTTTGTCAGACAGACCTTGGCCGCTGATCTTGCCGTTACACGCCGACCACTACCAGAGAGCAATGGAAGCTCTTCGAGTCTGGCAATATAAAGCTCAGTGCCCGGGCACAGGTCGCAGATCAGTTGTGCCATCAGTGTGCCGTGCTTGCCGCGAGGCACAAAGTAGGAATTCACTAGTTCGGAGGAGTGAGGATAAGGGCAGAATGTGGCACCGCCGGCAATCTTGGATTGAAGGTCATGCAAGGTAGCATCGATGCCGTCGTCGATGATGGCGATTTTGACCGGCGCGACTTGCTTGTCTTTCCCTTGTTCCCTGGAGGCGTTCATGAGGAATGTCGCAAATTGTCGGGTGCTTTTGATCCATGCAGGAGCCCTGTTGTTGTTCAGAGAGGTTGGACTCGAACGCAAGGGAAGGATTGGACTTACGGTTCAATGTTTTCGGTAGTGGAACGGCCCTGGTCGTTGTCGATGATAATCTTAAACTCAATTTCTTTGCCACCATGTCCATCGCGCCGCTTCAGCCCATGTTCTGTAATCTTCTTCTGGCAAAGTCTGTTGTTCGACTGCCATCTCTTGTCATCTTCGAGGCCCTTTTAGACGTATCAAACGGAGGGTCAGTAAAGTCGTCGCTATTCGTCCTGGGACGGGTAGAGAGGCTTACATCTTGGACAAATAAGTTGATCTTTTCAAGCTGTAGGATTGTTGCTGTCAGCGACCAGATTCTTGGCACATGTAAGGTTGAATTTTCGAAACATACGCAGGGGAACTTCTCGCGGTTCCCAAGTCCATCTTCACTCGCCCAGCCCATTAGAACAGCGTTATTGCCAGATGAATACACGGAAACCTCTTTGATGACTGGCGACGACTCATAGATGACGTCGCTGCAGAGATCTACCCTCTTCCAATCCCACATCTTCACGTTGAAACCATACAACGCTTCTACTATGGAAGCGTCGGCATGGGGTAGATCTCCGTCGACAACCCTAATCTTGACAATCTCGCGCACACCCTTGCTCCAGAGCCAGTCGAATACTGTCACAAGATCGGAACGTCCGTTTCGATGGAGCTCGTATTGAGTTTCGGTGGGTGATACTTGTTTGCTATGGCAGACAGCAGGTCAGTTAGCCCCTCCTTGCCGTTGAGACGCCGTAGGCTCAGTATCAGAAATAGCTCACATTCTCGGGTTCCTTGATGGCGGAGGCTCGACTGACAGAACAGGCAAAGCGACATATCTTAGAATGCTTTCGAACTGGAGGTGCTTTCCCAGATTATCAAAATAGTTGTGTGTGACAGAAGGTGAGGGGAAGCCCTCGAGGTCGAACTCGATGTGGCGTTCTTGGAGTCGATTTTGGTTAGAATATTAAGGGCTGCTGGGGCCTGACAAATGCCTCGACACTCACCTTGACCCGGCTTGTAGAGCTGTTGCATTGTCAACTCCCGAGATTTATATTCTCGTATGCAGTATGACATGATGTAGCGGGCCACGGGATCTTGTACAATGATCGTGCGCTTAGCACGAGCTTCGCGGATCTCCGTGGTGTCACCGCGGGGGCCCTTCTTGTGGGCATACTGCTGCACAAGTCGTTTTACGACGTCATCGCTCAGCAGAACGTGCTCTCTCTCTTGGTACGGGGTCCTTTTGCAACTGTTCTTAGCAATCAAGGCTTTCGGGTAGACCTCAACAAGGAGGCGCACGCTGTGATCAGGCGGTAGGTCTATCAAGCCTTGAGACATCACAACCTTGGGTATAGATGGGCTGTTATTCTCTTTGGCTAGGTCATCCACAGCATCTTCGGCACCCATACGCTGTGGGTTATCCGGATTTGCGTCATGTGTCCTGGGCGGCGGTCTTGGCCTAGTGTTCTCCTCCTTGTCAAGGTCATCGAGAATCTTGACCAGTCGTTTCTCCCGTTCTTCTTTGTTTTCAAATCTGTACTTCACTTCTTCAAGCTCTAAGTCTGTCTCATACTCGCTCAAACTTGAAGATTCATAATCTGAATCCAGCGCAAATTCGTCCACATCCTCATCCAAGTGATGGGAATCGTGGTCGGCATTATCATGGCAATCGAGCAATCCGTCTTGGTCGTCATCTTCAAGCCCTTGATCCTCGGGGTCAGAATCATCCTCCTCAACCTCATCGACCACTGGGATAAAGACATCCTGGACAGCAATATGCAGAGGCGTTCCTTTCTCGGTTTTATCACCATCCATGAAAATCTCATTGTCTCCCTTACATTTGTGGATCATGGTAGAAAGATGAGGAGATGCGTGTTGCGTGGCGAGATGGATGCAATTACTGCCCGCAAAATCCTGTCTAAGAATACTGATTGTGCTCAGGCGATCTGCTTTCAGCAAAACGTCGATGAAGTCATGAACATGGTCGTAGAGTGCATTGTGCACTGGCGTGAATCCGCGAGGATCCCTTCGTTGTAGTAGGACATCATGCTCTCGCTGTTGCAGCATCCAGTCAAAGAGCCTCTTTGGGGGCGTTGTATGCTCTGATTTCCACCCCTTGTCCTTTACTAGTAGATGTAGTGTGTTGTCCTGCTTTTCTTGGGCCCTCTGCGTCATGTCTTTCAGCTTTGTCTTGAACAATACCTCGAAGTCATGCAGCCTCTGCTTGCAGCTCATACGCTCGCATTTGACCGGATTACACGCCTCGGTGCACGTGTCGGGAAATTTCTGCAAGGCATCTGAGAGTATTTCAGATAGGGTCTCCTCCTTCTGATTGTCATGCTCGTTTGCCGTATGCTGCGGTCGTTGCGTGTTTCCCGGCTTCTTTCCCTTGGCGACTTTGGTACTGCTGGCCTTTTTGCTCTTATCATGCGTTCTACCTCTTTCGTGCTTTTCCATCTTGATCTTATCGCTGCTTGATTGTGACATGGTGTCCAAAATGATAGAGTCAGACCGGTAATGCTAGAAGAAGGAGATCTGTTGGTGCTAGGCATGAGTTCGCGTAGCCTCATTGCTGGTCTCCGACTATGCTTGGCAGAGAGCGTATTGAGGGTGTGTAGTTATAGAATGCGCGCCAAAGCGCACTCTGCATCACAGACAGGTATTTATTGCCAAGCGAAGGCGTCTTCAAAAGCGGGCAAGGGCGGCATATACGGAGTATTGCCGTACAGATACGACGGAGCACTCCGTACGGCTGCAGGTATAATGAGGCTGGGGTGTATCACTTGCATGAGTGGGTGTGAAGAACGATAATGCACATCCTGGAGCCTCTCTGACAAACCTCAACATGATGTGACGGCTGAATCTATGCATGCAGAACCAAAAGGCTTCGGTGAGCGAAAACAATCCAGATTAGGCATGCCGAGTTAGGTATTCCGCCTAGGTTGCAAAAGTGCAGGTTCAGCCGTTGCAGAGACAGCGAGGGTGCAGACGTAGAGGTGTCTGGTATGAATAAAATCGGGATCCAGATCAATTGATGCTATTTAATTCTAGTCGTGCCATTGATACTACAGGCTCCCTTCTATCCGCACCTCTTCCATGTACTACATATACCCATCCATCTCACAAGTTGCCACACCTTGCCTGCAAGTTGTCTCCTTTTTCGCATCAACTTATCCGGGCAAGCAGAATGGCCAATCAATTGACTGTCAACCTTTTCGAAGAGCCTATCGAGGAGGGAGAGTTCCGCACAAAGAACAAGCCCAATGAGAGATTCCGGCCCGTTCTCGTCGATCGGGGAGATCAACTTTGTACAAAGATCAACATTGTCGGCATCACCCATGGAGAGATGACCGGGGGCGAGGACCTAGCCACTCTCCTCGTCTTCGAGATGCGTCATATCGCTACAGGTGGGCGACGTTTCAAGAGCGCATCAGTGATGTTCAAATTCGAGGACTCTGAGGGTAAGTCCGACTGGGACCCGGTTGTCCACGACATCTCCCCCGAGGGCCAGTGGGCGCTCAGCAAGACGGAAAAGGTGCGAAATATCAAGTTAGGTGCCAATGCAGGCCTCAGCGCGGGAATCGATCCGATCAGTGCGGAAGCCGGACTGCTTTGGGAGATGGAAGAGGTGAAGAGCCGAGAGTTCTACACCAAGTTGACCGGAGCGAAGAAGATCATCAGAAAAGGGTTCGATGGACAAGAGAATGTTGTTATTTGGAAGCTGGAGGAAAACGGGGACAAGCAAGATGGAATCCCAATTTTCGTCCGAGCGGCAGTTCTCCTGAGACGCCCCTACGATGTGCCCTTCACCTTCACCGTCAAGGTCAAGGCCGACGTGGACTTCATCGGAAAAGTCAAGACACTGTTTGGCCTGGAGAAGAATGACCCCATTGATCCAGTGGAAATTGGCCTCGCAGAGATGCCGAAGACTGGACGCGCGTCGATGGTGAGCCTAGACCCCCAGATTCATAACCTGAAGGAAATGGATAGCCTGGGTTTGAAGGATGTGGCCGATGTGACGGTCACTACCGTGTTGGATGGAACAGAGCTGCGAGGGAGGGGGGCTGCCAAGTGAGATTAATCGTCACATAATGTGGTATTGATGTGATGTGATTGGAAGGGTTACACAAATACTTGACTCTTCCTAGCCTTGACTGAGACGCAGACACACGGCGTAGAATTAAAATACCATGTCACACCCTGCACTTTAGAGCAGTGGTACAAGGCTGCGAGTCTGTCATCAATGGGGTAGCCATTCCCATGCAAGACCGCCAATACTTCTGGTGGAATTATCGCCGGTCTCAATGATGGTGTTTCTCTCCGACCCGCCACGCCTTGGATGTGTGGACGCTGCACCAGCCGACGGCAAAGAGGGCTTCCATCCACAGAACCATCGTCCCTCTCACCTTTCTCGATTTCTTCCCCCGGTTTAAAGTCAGGATTGACCACCAATTGCTTGAGGTATCCCACCTGTCCGTAGTCGATACTGGCTGCGACTCGCTGTTCCCCGGTTAGCCGTAGAGACAGATACCTTCTCCAGCAACATCCGAGCATTGACAGACGCCCTGTCGAGTTAGTTGAACCCCGAGCTTCGTTGGGTTGGTGGCAATGGCATCTCCGGATCTGAATGCGGCTGGCTTACGCAGGCTTCAAAGAACGTCCTCGCTCTATGACACTGCCGTACCATCACCGACGATGTAGGCAGGGTTACAGGAATCAAATTATCTTCAACCAGTTTATAAGTATATGCAGAACTCATTATGTCATGAAAGACGTGAAGAGGATTTGCGTCAATCAAGCTTGCGCGAGGCAAAATGCGAGTGAATAACGTTAGGATCCTCTTTTGAAGCATCGTCGTTCAGTTGCGCAACGTTTTGCGACATTTACAACGTGGAAAGGTTTAAACCAATAAAGGCACGAGAAAGATGCATAAAATGAGGGCCAATTTTTAATCACCAAGTGTCCAACCGTTTAACAATTTAAGCCCATTGGGACCAGTCAGAGCAAGAGAAACTTTTTAACCAGTTTGCATCAAAGACTTAATGGAGAGTCAGCCTTCGGCTGAGTTACTGAGTATCATGCTCACGTCTCATTCCAATAGCTGTTACACAAAAGTAACCCGTGACCCCTTTCTATCCGAAACCGGCTGCAAACGCACAAAGAAGGCATATCACGGAGCACCAAGAGGTCGATGAGCTAGGCATCAAAGCCCAGGACAACAAAGGACCTAGATGCCTCAGTCATCTAGGTCAGGTTACGCACACTCAGAAGATCATGTACATATACGAATATTTCCCCCTCACCTAGATGGAGCTCGCAAAGATCCTTGAGAAACCAAAGATAAGTATTACTTGATATTTGAAGCTACTCACAGGCCCTCATAGAAAGCCCTTGCAACAACAGCTCTGACATACGGAGTGCTCCGTACTCCGTACAGCTCGGGAATTTACAGAATCCATCACATATCATAAAGCAGTGGGAGAAATTCAGTAGGACAGTTGACAGCTCAACGTTGACCGATTGGGCATAGCAGTCAAACCCTGCATCAATACGCGAGGCTGCGTCTGCAGAGCTGACAGGTGACGTCAAGCTGAAAACTGCATATTGCAACCCCTCTTCTGTGCGAGTTCAATTTGGCGTCGCAGAACCTTGGCCTCGTTGGTGGACTTGTTGTTCAACCACACGAACCAGGGCATATCGGATGCTTTATACATCAACCCCTCAGCACGGTATGATAACACCCTTGCCCTTCACGCCGTTGCAAATCATCCCATTCCACGTATTGATAGTTGCTTATTCCCATGGTCCTGACCTAGGAAAGCTGGGATATTAGTCGTTCCCCGTCTGACCCTGAGGTTAGCCTCAATTGGGGGGAACAGTCCGGGATCAGTACTCTGTATACCCTTCTTTCTGATCTAGAGCATTCACTCCCTTTACAAACACCCTTACCACGAGAGTCATACCGTCTTTGCTTCGGCATCGTAGCTCAAAACTCGTGGAGCCCGAGCTCATTCATCATGGATGGCCCTATCCAGTAGGTTGATCTGAATTAACATTGGATGGAGACTTGACTTGGTTATGCATCCGGGCTCATAGACTGACGATATTCGCACTAGCTTGGTTCTTGTGTCTGGAGTTGCTGGGTCTCGTGCAGGAGAAGACGGAGATCCCAAGAAGTTTCTCATTGAACGATTTCCGAAGTGTCTCCTCGACGAATTCTGCCTCTTAGGCGGCTCCGTCACCAGAAGGCGACTTTTGTACCACAGATCCAGCTTGCTACTAGAACAACTACGGAACTCGCGAAGCTCTCAGAACGTCTCACATGTAAGCCAGGTGGACTTCAAGGGCAAGACAAACGCTCACAATCTGTAGAATCTTCCAATAGTCTTCCTTGGTCATGGACTCGGGGCTTTGATTGTGAAAAAGGTAAACAAACACCCTGGGCCGGTCCGAATGAACACAAACATGGCTGAGCTCGTAAGGCTATCATATCAGCGACGGAAGAGCCACGGTATCGGGATATAGCATTAAATACTTCGACTGTCGTAAGATCCATCTCTTTCTTTTATGCAAAACTTGACTCGGTTCGCTAACTTCATCACATCATTAGGTCTTTTTCGGCGCACCGCATAGAGCAACTGGGCAAAACACCTGGGAGCATATGTGCTCGCGCCTCATTCTGATGTTTGTGCCACCACCAGAGTATCCCGTCAAACTTGTTCAACGCTTAGCGGGCGGATTGGACGGCCTTGACGCAAGTTTCCGCACAATATCTAGCAGTTTTGACGTTGTCAACTTTTACGAGTCAAGTAGACATCCCTCAGTAAGAAGCCATTAAGGGGACGATAGGAACGACAGGGTGGGCAACGATAGTCAAGCTAACTAAGCGGCAAGATTGATAGTAAGTGTTCGATCCTTGGTTTACAGGATGAGACGGACGTCCCCTGTGACACTACACACGAGGAGCTCTGGCGGTTTTATCCTGGGGAACCCGTAGCCGAGGAGCTGTACCAACGGATCCTTGCAACGAGAAACAGTTCGTCAAACGTACATGATGTCAACACATTTACAGCCAAGCTAACTCAGAACTCTAGGCAGAAATTTGCTACTATATGACTTCTTTCGACATCTATCACTCCTTGACTCCCAGATCCATCGGTTGAGGCCAACCTTTGTAACATCGACCCAAGTGGACTGGATCTGCGACAACAATGCTGTCATGTCCTGGAGAAGCGACCCCTCGGTAGGGATTCTACGCATTAGCGGACCTTCAAGCTCTGGTCCAACTGCAGTAGCGGCACGGATTCTGGGGATGCTCCTAGAGAAAACAGATCTCAAAAGAACCGTATATCTCAGCTTCTCGTTCGACAAGAATAATATTCGTGCCCGTGCTCCATTCGATCTTTATCTTTCACTATGTCGTCAACTTCTCTCTTCTCGGCCAGGTTACTTTGAACATATTTCACCTGTTGCCAAGTTCCTTACCAAAGATGGCGTTTGTACTACGGAGACCCTGTGGGTTATGGTCCGATGCCTGATGAGTCACTTACTAGACGACCAAAGTGTCTCGGTATACTGCATCGTTGATGGCGTAGACCAGTGCAGCACCTTCCAAAAGGAGACGATCAACCGCATGGAGGGATTCATTGGACCGTCAAAAGGCCGATTCAAACTTCTCCTCTCAGGGTCCTTGGTGGCACTGCAATCAACTTGCGAGTCGACAAAGTACCAGGACGTTGCTCTTGAGTCAAGCAGTGAAAACATGTTGTTCGCGAAAGAGCAACATGTCCGGGGCAGGATCAACGAGTTGGCACTTGACAACTCTGCATGGGACGGGCTCGAAAAACTGGCGACCGAAATGTTGGGAGAACTGCCCAAAGACTCGCCGTATTTATTGGTCAAGCTTAACATGGTTTTGCTCGAGTGGACTGGCAGACATTCGACAAGAAAGTCCCTGAAGAAGGCACTCAAACAACAACCCACAACACTCGATGGATTCTATAACCGTGCACTGAGCTCCATAGATGAGGCAAACTGCAACTGGGTGACTGCAGCTCTTCGATGGGTTGCCTTTGCAGTTCGACCCCTGAGACCGACTGAGCTGGCGGTAGCCGTGGCGCTTGACGAAATCCCAGGGGGGTACCCTTGGACCACAGACTTTTCGTCCGACGATTTTAGTGATTTGATCCGCCGAGACATTATTGGAGATTTGAAGCAGCATATGGTACCGCTCTTGAAGGTGGAAGACAACCGAGTCTATTTCATCCACGACACCTTTCGAGCTTACCTCGTAGAAACAGTATTTGCTTCCAGCCTGCCGCAGACAGAGAATGATACTCCGTCACAAAAAGAAGAAGAAGAGGAGTAGGAGGAGGAGGAGAAGCCGAGACGAGACAGTCTTGGCCAAGACGGCTGCCCGCTAGTTGACAGCCATTGCAGCCTTCTCTTCTATTGTCTCGAATATGTGAGGGGTTTCGGCAAACGAGGCGCAGAATCTTTCATTTGCGAAGACGGCATCCTGACCTCCCTCCCTGCTGACTGGGACTTGGGCCTACTTAGCTATGCATCTCTGCAATGGCCTCGCCATTTTCGACAAACAACCACCAAGTCCGAAGCTCAGAGCTTTCTACTCCAGTTTCTCCAAGGTGGCGAGGGGGTGAAGACGTGGCAAAATCTTCACCATCTGCTGAATCCATTGCATAAGAGAATCAATACCTCGCTGAACAGCCCTCTCAAAATAGTGTGCAACTTTGGACTTGCAGAGCTGGTCGATCGTTGCATCGGTCTCTTGGCGCCTACCGAGGACCCAAAAGTCCAGATGCGCGAGTCACTTAACCTTGCAGCCAGAAACGGCCATGACAATGTTGTTCGAAATTTGCTTGACAAAGGCGTCAGATCACCAGAGGCCCTTGGTCTAGCCGCTAGAGGGGGCTTCGAGAATGTCGTTGAAACCCTGCTTTCCGTTGGTTTCGACCTGAACTATATAGACGAGACAAGGTATGCGCCACTCCATCACGCTACTTGTGGTGGCCACACGCAAATCGTCTCGTTGCTTTTGGAAAAGGGGGCCGATATCAACGTTCTTATATCACCCATTCCAAGCCAGGAGCTTTCGAAATTGATCCGTGAGCAAAACCGCCTTACTCGACAGTCAAGCTACCCCGAGTCGGATTCAGACTCCGACTTGGACGTCGATGACCTGAAACTGTCTCCAACGGGGACTGAGGCCAACGTGTTAGCCCACCTAGCCTGGTCTGAATCGAGCTTACATCTGGCAGCACTCACTGGGCAACTGGGAATTGCCGAGCTGCTACTCGAGAGAGGTGCCGATGTACATATAGAGAATTCTACAGGATACGGACCCTTGAGCTATGCAGCAATAGGGGGATTCCCAGAGCTACTATACCTACTTCTGAGGGATAGAAGTGATGGCCTAGAGAAGGTGAGTGTAGACAAAGTATCCACGTCAGATAGAAACACTGCACTACATCTTGCGGTTACGTGCGGTCATACCGAGGCAGCTGGGATCCTTTTACGACATAGCAAGGACGCTCCCGAGCTTGCCCAAACAGCGAACATCCACCACTTGACCCCTATTCATATCGCGGCGCGACAGGGACATGTCAGTCTCCTGAACTTGTTAGTCGACAAGACGGACAAGAAGCAAGACACAGAGAGCATTGACAGCACAGACAAGGACGACCAGCAAATGTCACCCATAGAGTTTGTAATACCCCCGGGAAACCCTTCCACAAGTTCTCGCCGACATACTCGAAGACGGTCCCGCCGCAAGTCGACTTCAAGGCGCTCCCCAGAACGGAGAAGCAGGCCTTCTTCCGCGGCCCCGACTCCCATCACCGTTCGGGAAGACCGACCCAAATCAGCGCTGGAATTAGCTGCTGGGAATGGACACGACCAGGTTGTACGTGCCTTGCTTGAACGTAAAACCTGGAGCAGGCCGCGGGATCGTGCATTGGCTCTCAATCTGGCAGCTATGAATGGACATAGCAAAGTTGTCAAGACTCTTCTTGAGACCCTTGCCGGTGACATCTTGGCCCCTGCTGCCGTCGATTCTGGTGGGAAAACAGCAATTCATCTTGCAGCTGAAGGAGGGCACTCAAAAATACTCGAAGAGCTACTTGCTCATCCACGATCATTTCCGGTCAATGCCACCACAAATGAGGGTATTGTGCCGCTTCATATTTCTGCCAGAGCCGGGCATGTAAATGCTATGATGGTTCTCATCCGCCACAAGGCCGAAAAGGATTTTGTTGATCAACATTCCAAAACAGCATTGCTTCTTGCTGCGGAAAACGGACACCTGTCCTGCGTTGACCAGCTTCTTGAGCAAGGGGCTGATCACAAAAAGACAGACGACTCGGGAAGGACAGCATTACACCTTGCGGCGGGGAACGGACACATGGCGGTTGCCAAGCCATTATGCGCATTCAAAGACATCATGTGGACGCAGGACGAATGCCACTATACGGCCTTTGACCTGTTGGTGCGCCATGAGAAAATCGAATACGTCGAGGACTTTATTCAGATGCTAGATAATACTGTCGGTGACGAGACCGAGTCAAACCGAGGAGGGATCCCACTTCATATGGCCGCCAACATGGGGAATATTGACATGTTGCGGCTCCTGCTTGACAAAGGTTGGAGGCCCGACGTTCGCGATGCCGAAAGCTTGGCGCCGCTGCATATTGCAGTCATGGATGCCTTTTTTCCAGGCGTCAAGCTACTTCTTGAACACCCGCTCTGCGATATCGCCGCCAAGGATAGTCTTGGTCGAACGGTAACGCACCTTGCTGGGACAGCGGAGCTAGCGAGCTATCTCTTAAGCTCTGGGGCTGCAAACGACTTGAAAGACAGCTTCGGCCGAACTCCGTTATATCAAGCTGCTTTCGATGGCCATGTTGGGGTGGCTGAAGTACTTCTTGACTCAAAACCCAAGCCAAATATTGCTACTCGAGATTCGGATGGTTGGAATGTTCTGCACGCGGCATTTGACAACCCGTCCATGACCAAGTTGCTGCTGAAGCATGATGCGGAACCAAATGCTCTGACAAATGAAGGTCTTACACCTTTAGCTCTCGCCATCCGGGAGAATTTCATCAAAACTGCGGAGCTGCTGTTGGGAGCCGGCGCTGATCCAAACCTCGTGGGTGCCTTCGAGGACCCCCCGCTGATTTTGGCATTCGAACAGGAGAACACTCTGCAGCTAATCAAGATACTTGCTAGCAGGAGCAATCGTCTGAATCTCTTTGCTAAGGGCCCTGATGGGGACACTGCACTTCGCATCGCGGCGCGGCGGGGGAAACTCCCTGAGGCCCAATATCTGCTCAAGGCACTCGAAGATAGTGCAACACCTGGCCTCAAAGCCGTGTGTTTTTCAGCTCTCCGCGACTGCGTGTCTTCGTTAGAATTTAACTCTGAACTGGCAGAGATGTTTGTCAAACGCGACGTCGAGGGCATGGTGAACAGAACATCTGAGCCTCGGCCTACTGCGCTGCACGTGGCATGTTCCAAAGGCACTATTGGTGCGGTCAAGTGGCTCCTCGAAAAAGGGGCGTACGTCAATACTCTGCGAGGAGGGTACAGCGCATTATGTGCCGCTGTGGAAAGCGACCAGGATGCCCAGGAAAAAGTCGAGTTGCTCCTCGAACACGACGCTGATGTCAATGTCACCCACGAAAACCAAGCCACCGCTCTTCAGAGAGCATCATCCAAAGGAAGGACACAACTTGTCAAGCTGCTCATCGACAACGGAGCAGACGTTAATCTCACGGGAGGTGACCTTGATAGCGTTCTGAATGCAGCTATCCGAACTGGGTCAGACTTGGCCACTATCCAACTCATAATCAAGAAAGCAGGCGTCTCCAGAGCTGGGAGAGATGGCAGGTTACCTATTCACATCGCAGCTATATCAGACAGGGCCAACGTTTTGCAAGTCCTGGTAAACGCGGGAGCAAATCCTCTGGCCAGAGACGCAGACGGGCGGTCCGCCCTAATACACGAAGTTGCAAATCTCAGCGACGAGGCGGTCGAGTACCTCCTCAGGGAAGGCTATTTCGATGCCGATGAGGTGGACACCAACTCCCAGACGCCTCTTATCCTTGCTACGATATTTGGCTGCAAGACCACCGTCAAGCTCCTCCTCGAAGAAAAGGGCTTCAGCAAGCCCGAGGTACTCAATGCTCAGGATTATGAAGGCAAGACGGCCCTGGTGCGTGCAGCGGCTCTAGACCATCTCGAAATTATCGAGGAGCTGTTGGAAAGGGGCGCAGACCCGTGTCTTGTCGACTGCCGTGGCCGCAGCGCGCTCTATTGGGCTGCGCGCGGAGCACGGATGGAGACGCTTGGGGTTGTCATCAGGGCCCTGGAAGAGCGAGATGATCAGCCCGCGGACCTCTGGAACGTTGCTGTTCACGGAGCTATTGCATCCGATAGGCCGTATGCTCTCGAAAAACTCCTCGAGAAGGAGGATGTGGATGTCGAGTTCACGGGGCCCGATGGTTGGACTCCGTTGTATACTGCCCAACGGTATGACTCGGGCCGTATAGAGTCAATTCTGCACCAACATGCTCAAATCTCTTCAAAGCCAGCAGAAGGGCTGCAGAGGCCAACCAAGTGGCATCCTCAGGATTCATACCGTAGTTTCGAGATGGGACCCGATGGCAACACCCTGAGTGTTCTGGGTAAGTTGTATATCAATCACACACAAGGTTCACGAGGCAAACCGAAGATACCTTGACTAAACCATTTGTCTTAGGAGGGACCAAATTTATGTATCGGACCGGGCTAGACAGTGCAATCGTCAGGGCAGACTACCCCATGCTGCCCCTTTACAAAGGCAGAGTCTACTATTTTGAGCTTAGACTCACCAAAGTTGCCGAAAAAGGGTAAGAATCTTCCCAAAGCTTCACCCTCTCGTACATCTTACCAACCACAATGATTAGGTTCGTCGGCATTGGATTCTGCGAAGACAAGACTTCGCTGGATAGAGCGCTCGGCTGGTTCCAGGGCTCATGGGCGTTCTATTCGGACGACGGCTGTCTTTTTGAGGACGGAAATAATCCATGGACTGGAACTAAGTATGCTGATGCTTGCAGTGAGGCGGGCAAGGTCCTCGGGTGCGGAATCAACTTTGCAACAGGCGAAGCATTTTATACCATCGACGGAACAGCTGTCGGTGAGTGCATATCGGAATACCCCCCTTAAACTGTTCATGAGATGCATGCTTATAGCACTATTTCCCAAACAGGGCGGGCCTTCACCCAAATTCGTGGCAAGTTGTACCCAGCCGTAACTATGAAAGTGGCCTACGGAGGCTGGGAGGTATCCGTTGTGTTCCCAGGAGAGGATGGAAAGTCTGACGATTTCATGTACAAGGGGGATTTAGAGAGCGAGGATTTAACTCGGGAGGTAAGCATTGAGAGCGCTAGTAGTTTTGTATAGGACCGGGGCTCATTAGGTTCAAACCCGCTATTCTCATAAGGACCTAGGCCGTGGATTTGAGCTACCGTAAATAGTGTATCCGGGGCCGAGACTCTCACGGGCCAATTTTTCGTGATGCGTTGACGGTGTGTTGCTTGGTCAATCACGGTTCCCTGGCCTAGATATAGTTGCCAGGAACAGTTGGTCCCGGTCCCTGCTTAACGAGTCTATCAATTCGCCGCTGGGTGTATAAGTGCTATACATGACCGTCAGCAAGCCCGCTACTGACAGGATACAGATGGTAATGCTGCTGAGGCACAATGAGGCAAGCCTGAATACCAGGCCCTATTGGCGGCCCCGGACACCATGATTCTCCTTGGCCGGAAACGGCACAAGAGGTGGCTCTATTGAGACAGGAGGATCTGAATTCATTCGTAAACCTCTTAGCCTCATCAGGATCAATATTCATAGTTGCAGGTGCAAGCATGTCATCGAACTCGTCCGGAGCTTCCTTGGTTGGTGAATTTGGGTCCGATGCCGGCCGCTTAGCAGGAGACTGAGGGCGGGCTTGTAACTTCCGTCGGAGCGGCATAACAGCAAGTCTTGGATCAGATGGCGTTCTATTCGGTGGCAAATATCGAGCATCGCGACGGCGGACAGGGTTTGGAAGGTGTCGAGCGTGTTTTGCTGGGAACCAGGTTGATAAGACTGCTCTACAACAACAAACCAGATGATGTTGCCGACTAACCTTGTAAATGGGAGTCTAGTGACGAGTTGGAAGGCACATGGCAGTCCTCGTGGTACACAAGGTGGTAGAATGCGATATGAGACCAGGAGTCATGTTCGTCATCGTCATCGTGGCTGTCGCCGCGCAGTTTGTCGTTGTGGAACTCAAAGCAGAGACGCAGTTCATTGCAAACATCACGAAAGGTAATGAGGTCACTGCCACTAACTTGGAAGATTGCGGCAAAGGCGCCCGGATCCTCTTCTTCGCCGGTAGTGAAGTGTACATTCCAAGCGACAGCTCGCATTGACCCGCCGCGCTCGTCATAGTTGTAGTGTGTTGAGATTTGAAGGTTACAATTACGCATAGTTAAGCGAACTACTGGCGCTAGAGTGGGCTTATTTACCCAGTAACGGGGAACGTAATGCATGTCATGTGACGATGCGTGTCCTTAAGCGCCGTCGTCTATCTACTTGGCCCGTTGGTAAACGTGTGGGCCCACAGAAAATGCAATGTTGATCCTAGTATGAAACGTGCTCTATACCTTGTTCGGTCATGGGTGGTTAATTAAACAGAGGTTATACTGTACAAGGGTCCCCTAGCTGTGTCGGCGATCCAGCCGCTGGATAGTAACATTTGAACTGCTTGTTAAGTAATGTAGCAGGGATTAGTAGGGGTATACCAGTTATCTTCCTTTTTTCTTACGAGATTAGGTATTACATCTGCTTATCTTTATTTTTTTTATTGGCTGTATACCCCTCTGCGAGGTCACGGGTGGTTAATCCAACAGGGGTTATACTGTATTTGGCTATCTACTGGTTAGTTCGTACTCATGTCGTTCATTTTTATTCCCGATTGTGCCTCTAAATATGCCTCCCGAGATCCGATGGCGACCGCAAGTCGAATTTCACTAAAATTGATCCCGGATATATCCCCTCACCTGGATGCTGTCAAGCTTGGTCGCGGCCTTGCAGCCTTCAATAAAAAATCCCAATTTGTGCAAAAAGAGCTGAGCCGCTACACATCGTGCAGTCGCGACGCAGCATTTCTGCTACAGGGTAAATATATGCGAGATACTTGATAACCACCAGCCCAAGCCGAAGTGGCAGGAATCGGGCCACATAGAACTCCTTTTTCGTCATATACTTTGCTTTATATTGCTTTGTAATATACACCACTGAGCCATTCCACGCATAAACTCCCCTCGAAGCCCATGATGTATTCTCGCATAGAAGCCACTGCAGTTCGCGAAGCCGCGGGGTTTGGCCTCCACTTGTGTACTTGCCACCAAATATCAGCTCTTGTAAACGAGTCACCATACCTAGGTAGTGTCTCATAGCTAATCATTGCCAGACTCTATATGTTGTGACCGGTGGCAGGCGTCAGTGAGGCTGACTTAGTCGATCGAGGAGTCGCTTTGTAGACATTTAGAATCCGTTTTCCTCGTGCTTCACGAATAAATAGCCAACGTCTCGATTTGTCATGTTATCCTTGATTTTGGCAATGTCCAAAACTGGATTAAGACCATAAAGCAGGTCTTGGGCCACGGGCTCCGGTTCTGATATGAAGTGGTCAGAGAGAGTTCAGAACCGGTCTATGCTAATCATAAACTCCGTGCCCAGCGACACAACCTGATCATTGCCACTCCAATAAAGTATGAACGTTGGCCCCTTCGTCTTGGCGACCAAGTATCCAAAACTGCGCAAGCTAAACATATCAGACTTTTAGACAAATATATATTGAATCTCAAGGAAACTCTATATGTTGAGAGAAGCTAATATACCAAGTATACAAGACTCATACAGCTTCAATAAGACTACAAACTTTTGCTCCAAATAAAGCCCACTAATAGCCGGCCGAGCTTAAACTTCAGCGAAGAACTCCATACAACGGCTAAAAGTTACATAATCCTCCTCGAAGTCTGCGCAAGACGTGGCATTAATATATGCTTATTCCGTGCACTTGCCGGTCCAGTCATTGCATGAGCATGAGCCGCATTGCTATTATAGTATTAGTAGTGTATATTCATGCGATTAGCGAATCCCTTACTCTATCGCTGCTGCAGGGCCTGCCGACCGGGCAGTGGTTGGGTGCACCCTCGCCGAGTTCGTTATTGTCGATGTCGTTTACCGACGAGCCGTCAATCTTAGCAGCGGCAAAGCCGGCCAGGAGAGCGAGAAGAGGGAGAGTGAACTTCATTTTGAATAGTTTGGTGGTGAAAAGTGAAGAGAGTAGAGTAGTTGTGAGAAGAGTGAGAGAATTATTTGTCTTGAAGTGTTTGTCGAGAGAAGCTTGCTGAATGGAAAAGTTCATAGCAGGTGGAAACTGTGCTTTTTATACCTTTTTTTTCGCTTTACATCTCTAGCTACGGCATATACATTCTGAGGCTTTCCCGATACTGTGCCCTTCTATGCCGAGAGGCATTAACACGAGTCTGGTTTACTTCGCAGTGCCGCGTTTGGGCCAGGATCGGTCCGGGCTATCGTTTTCAGCAGAACCTACCATGGTTTGGCACGACAGACCGTCTCTTCGGACCCTGTTCGCATAATGTTGGGTATATTGTTGTGGGCAACCCCCGGAAAATAAAGCGAATAACGTTTAAATAGCGTGAGAAGGTTAAGACGAATTGCATTACCCTAATGACCCAGGCAGCACCACTTTTATCCAGACTTTTATCTTGACTCTTCAACTACCTCTTACATCATAGGACATAGAGTTACCGGCAATTCGTGTTTGCCCACTTTCCGGTTCCCAATAACTCCACCAGCATTGACATACACCATGCTATATCTCCAGTAATCTTACCAAGAGTGCCAGGTCACGTCTAGTTTCGCAGTCAAGACACCAATTGTAAATGACTAGTTGTAGGGCTGTTGTAACAAGTGCCGAAACCTTATTCAGACCAAGCATGGACAGATACTGGTTACCATGCTTACACGGCCTTTACACCTCGTACGATTATTGAGCAAATATGAAGGCAGCAAAGTAATCCGACTGTAACGCCGATAAGTGAATAGTCTCTATTCAGAGGATATTATGGTAAACAGTGCCAAAAATATGCTCTTGCCAAGCGTGATGACGTATAACCACTACGCTCAGCCATTATACACACATTATCTTGAAACAATAAGGTATATGCGGCATTAACCAAAGCCTTGTCAATATCGTCAGACCTCGCATAAACCCAAATCTTTGTTTCTGCACCAAGCTTGCCTCGAGGGCAAACAATACCCAAGTTACTACACGAGCAGCTGGCTATGCGGCCACGTCAGCGTAACTGGCTATACGGTCACGTCAAAGTAGCTGGCAATGAGTTCACGCCAAGGGAGCTGGCAATACAGTAACCTCCAGATAGCTTCTCCTTGGGTTACCAGTTATTGAGAATTAAATCATTTAAAAATGGCTTCATTCCTCTCAAAGTTTTCCCGAACCTCACTTTATCACCATCCTTTGCCACTCCCTCATTAACAAGTTCCTTTACATTACAGCAGAATATTCTGCGTACTAGTTACACAATGCGTTACACTCATTTGGTGGCAGCATTGACTGCTGCTCATATTACAGCTGCAAAACCAGTTGCAAAACTGCCTGGTGAGGACGGTATTAACGATATCGATAATAATATTCCCGACTCCACGGGCCCGCCTAGCGGTGGCTCAAATGGCCAGCCTCTTAAGAATCCGCATAATAATCTTGGGGCTGGAGCCAGTACAGTTCCGTATTCTGACGGGTTGACCCTGGGTCAAGGGTGAGAAACATGATATCAGGCAAATACCTTGTATACATGCGTGCTAATTCTTAGTATAGGTACAACACCTACCTGCAGGAGGGCTGCATGAATGGTGCAGTAGACGTAACGGGCCCTACTAACGCACCCGGTCAAGTCCAGATTGAGTATCAAGCGACTCAAATTACTGAATATTCGTAAGCTCCTATGAGCCCGAATACATAAACTTGTAATACAGTACTCATATTATGATATAGGCAAATTATCAAGGAGCTTGGGATTAGCGCTAGTCTCGGTATCCAGTACCTTGATGATAGTGTAGAAGTCTCCGGCAAAATGCTGGATAAGTCTACTGTAAGTTTTTGGACGGAAGTACGAGTTGTATAACAATGCTTACATTCACTTAGTTCGAGAATAGCGCTCTTACATATATTGTAAGAGCGGACGTCAAACGACAGCCGTCTTCCGATCTCAAGTACAAATTCATGTGGAACGAGGCTAAAAATCCGACTGAGCGATACTGTGACCGATTTATTAGCGGCAAGTCTTGACGTACCAGCGCCAGAATTAAAACATATCTAATAGCGTTTTAGATTTCGTGGAAGGAGGTGCGCTTTTTGCTCAGGTATCCATTCAATCTACCGAGTCATCCAAGAAACACGAACTTGAGGCAAAGTTGGTACATCTACTCCAGTTTCGGGATAATTGCTGACTTGTAAACCTCTAGGGCCAAGGTAGCTTTTGGCATGTTTGGAGTCGGTGTTACCGTTAGTACAGAAATGAAGCAGGCCTCTGAGTTTCTTTCGAAGAACTCAAAAGTCATTTCGGAAATGTTTTGGGTCGGCGCGCCTCCTAAAGATACCAAGTCTGGCGTTCTTGGAGAGATCAAAGCCTTGCAGTCAGGCGACGCTAGTCTCCTTGATATCAAGAGCATATCTGATAAGTTTATTGCAGAAGCTGGGGAACATCAGTGGAAGCGATAGTAAGTCCACAGAATACATCCGGGGGGGATTCCAAGTGCTAATTTGGAGTAAAGCGCACTTGTCGAGCGCTATGATCAAGTTTTCAACTTTAAAGATGAGTTCAAGCCTCTGGACTACTCTGACGCAATTGAGCAGGCAAGTTTCTAATATATACTCGCCCAAGAAATATAAAAATCTAACTTATTCTGGCAGACTTGGGCGGTGTTTAACGACTATGCGGACTACGATAGCATGCAGCGAATGCTCAAGACTAGTAAGTACACCCGAGATATACATCTAAAGCCGTTGAAACTAAGATTCTTTAGTCAAATTGCCCGAATCTCTCCAGCAAAAGCAGGTAGAGCTACGGAACGCCATTATCAAGGCTAAAGATGGAGTCAAGACATGGGTACGTGGCTTGGTACATTTCGTTTTTATTTTTGCTGACTGAATATATATTAGATTACCAATGTTTCAAAAGACCCAAGTAAGGCTGCATCCAAGCCTTCTTACCAATCTCCGGATGCGTTTCTTGGAACTGTAATGGTAAGCAATACTGGACGTTGACTATAACGCGGCACGCAAACTCATCGCTTACTAGGACGCCTTCTCTACTACATATATTGTGCAAAATATAGAGTATGACTGGACAAAACCAGAGTACAAAGACCATCCCAAGAACAGCACTCGTACGAAGAATCTCTTCATCTTGATTGTTTGCTTTACGGCTGCTAACTATTATAGTTATCGATGATAAATTACGCACAGATATTGGCAAGACAACGCCTGTATTCAACATTCAAGGCGTCCCATTCCCTGGCGTTACTGGTACCAGCAAGTTAACATTTGGACACCAAGATGGTGAGCCCTGGTGGAATATAATCGCTGATGGAACTTTGCCTACAAATTATAAGGAGCAAAGCCATGTGTGGCTTTTAACAAAGAAGACACCAACTTACTCTCAGCCTATCTATGTCTACGAAGTTCTTGATAAACCAAATTACTGGTGGAACAGGATTGATGTCAATAAAGCTTTACCATCGAGCCCCACGAACATTGGCCTTAATCTTAGGTTCTTCACCAAAGCAGAATAAGACAAATTTGTCTGAGTGCTAGCTTCAAGCACTAAAGGCAGCTATGCAGGATCGTCTTTGGTGTTTATAGTCGGAGCTCAACCTGCGACTTGTGGAGTGGTGATTTGGAGTCGATTACAAGAGAAATGCTTGCATGGAAGTGTGATTGGCTTCATTTCAATATTAGAGTGGTTATTTTATTCTTTATGCGTATTTATACTAGACACCTTGTATAATATACCTATTGTCAAGCTTCGAAATCGATCGATTTCGAAGCTTGCCTATTATTATAGCAGAGCCAAATATTCTCTGACAGATTATGTACTTATTTTGTGACAAGTGGCCTTTAAAAAGGCAATACGTGATCACGAATCCAGACTTGTCAGCAATATTGGCTTATCAATATTAATAAGGTTGCCGAGAAGACTGGATATATTATTGGGTGTCATGCTTTGAGTAATAACACCTATGTTGCGGCCATTAGAAGAGAGCTTATCAAACTAGGGATTGAATTTGATGGCAAGAAGCGCCGTATTCGTTGCTGTGGCCATATCATCAATCTCTCTCTTAAAGCCTTTCTTTTCGCAAGCACTATCGAAGCACTTAAAGCTGCCATTGATGCTACAAAGGAAGAGGCAGACCTCGCTGTCGTAGAGGCATTGCAAGAACATCTTTAAGAGAAGCAAGGTAAGAAAAGCAAGAAGAAACGACAAGCAAATAAGGCTGGATAGCAGCCAATTAGTGCACCTAGTAATCTTTCTACTATAGTCGTCTTTATTCGCTCCTTATTAATCCTTTTAGATAAATAGGAGAGGCTAGCGGGCAAAACATTAGGAATTAATAATATTATATGATGGAATTCATCGTTTAACCTCATTAAAACGGCGGTCAAGAAGCAAGGAAAGCTAATAATATTCTATTATAACCACTATAAAAAGCTTAGCACTGCAGTTCTCTCGCCTCAAGATTAGGAGACTCTTAAAATAACACTAGAGTTCCTGCAGCCCTTCTCTCAAGCAACGCTTATTCAAGAGTCAAAATAGTTATCTCTTAATCAGGCACTCTGGACAATGGATGTACTTTTTAAGCATTACGGACAAGCGAACGTACGCCGTTAACAAGTACTCAGCAACTTATTAGTATCAATTTATGTCACTAATAGATACAGGCTAAATACGCCCATAACTCCTATATAGGTAACTCCATTAATATGGGCTGGTACGTCCTCAAAAGTACTACACATCTTCCGACGAAGCTCCCGCCTATACTACTGCTTTCCTCCTCCACCCTATGCGGCGTAAAAAGTATATCAACCTTAATTGGGATTCATCTTAGTGTGGGCCAGCCCTTAAAGCTGCCAGTAAAATCTGGGTAAAGTACAAAGATCTGCCACCTGAAGAAAATGTAGGTATCAAGGTGGACGATAGCCGTGAGCTCTCAGAGTTTAAGAAGCTTGCGCAAGAGCTTAATGTTACTAAGGACGACAATGAGGATAAATTTGAGAAGTTCGTAACAGAAGATTGCTTGCTCCCCTTTACAATAGTGGTATAAAGAAGAACAGAGACTAGAGTATCCTTATCTCCACAAAATAGCCATTAACATCCTCTCTATCCTACTACTATCAGACGAGGCAGAACATGTCTTTTTAGGGTGTTAGATATACCATGCCTTAGGATAGGGCAAGGCTAGGTGCTTGGATTGTGGAGATGGCAGAGCTTTTAGGGAATTAGAATAAGAATAATCGTATTCAAGTTCTGCATGTACTCACAGGCAAACATAATGAAGTTATTAGTCATTCAGCGACCTGCGGCAATGACATTGATATCTTCGACTGTGACAACTCGTCACAGTAATGAATATCCGGACAGCTGCAAGCTATTGTGGTGGTGAAAATCACTGGCTTCTGATCAATAAATTATCAATATTAACCTCAATATTGGCTAAATCTTCGATATCAATATCCATACTAGTCTTCCCAATTAATATTGATTGCTGACAAGCCTGGATAAAGCCGCTTCGGGCGCACATTCTGGGACTACTGTTTCTACAGGCAGCTAGCTCGAAATTTCTATCAGCCTATATGCACTTCGGTCAGCCGCGTCGCGGCTGATAAATGGAAGCAATCGCTTGGTAGACATGCATTACCAATCTTCTGGATCACCCCACATTATAACGGGAATAACCTATTTCGTAAGCAGGAAAAGGCGGATCAGCCTGGCGTCAGCCGTGCATTTCTGTCTGGTGTTGTTCAGTGGGATTCCAGTCAGAACGACTACCAATTTCATCATGAGAAAAGATGGGTACTTGGAGGCGACACCTACCTGACCGGATTGCCTAACTACCTCACGTGCGAGCAAGAGGATCACTTTAGATGGTTGGACATCAACGACGGACAACCGGAAACGCTTCGGGTTGACAATAAGCCACAGCGAATTATTAACTTTGGGTCTACAATTCCATTTTGTAAGATCCCACAGATCGTTGAGGACGGATCTAAGGCTCACCGACATACATTTGCCCAAGGAGACTGGAAAGTGTTGGCGGATTACGAAACGGCCAAGGAATGCCTTGCACAACTCCTAAGAGACCCCCTGTGTGACCTCCTCTTAATATAAGTCATGACTATTTGTTCATCGTCTGAAAGGCTGGATGTCAAAATTGGCGATAAGCAATTTAGCGTGTCACAGAAGCCCAAGAATCAAGCAACTATGGCGGCGTGCTTGACGACAAGAATGTTGCGGTTTCTTCGATCCCTCGCTTTTCCATGGGCCAGGGATGAGGGACAAGTGCGGAGAGTGTCTAAGATGGCAAAGAAAATAGGTAAGCGTATAACATTTACTGCTTGTTCAGCGGCACATTCTTGTTTTAACGCTCAGCTGCTGTACTGTGCTAATTGAAGCCGGGATAGAGTATATAGGCAATCTACGGATTCTTCTGCAGCTGAGATAAATAAAGCGTATCCGCGAGAATCGACCAACTCCAAAGATGAATGAGGTCAAGTTATGTGATGAAGAAGAACGACTGAAAATAAGAGGAGACCTGAATTCCTCAATGAAAACTCCAGAAGCATTTATGGAAAGAGTCTGTAGCTGTCGGATAAGGCTGCCTCTATTAGTTGAACAAGTAGACTTGACGTAATTACGAGATGTTATAAAATTATTAATATTACTAGTTAAGAGGCTGGCCAGCTACCCTGATAAAATAAGGTGGCTGGCAAACGTTTATAAATATTAAACTAAAATATAATACTAAAAAATAATTAAATTTATATTATTAGTTTTACCTTTTCTAAATAGCCTTTTTAAATATATAAAATTATAAATTATCTTTTAAGTTAATAAATTTAATATATTATTATATATATACTTAGTATTTTTTTTATATTTTATATTATTATTAAATTAAATTAAGTATAATTACCTGATTATATTATTAATAAGTCCAGGTAATTAACTAGCTTTATTTATTTTATTAAAAATTATTAAAAATAAATATTACTTATTTAATATTTTTTAATTCTCTTAGAATTTTATAGCTAATTAAGTAAAAAAAAACTTAATTACCAATTATTAGTCACTTGCATCGTGGGTCCATCGACGCCTATCGGTCCTGTGAGTACCTCTCATCCCAACTGTCAAATCGCCATCACATCACCCCCGCGCTGTAGAACCCCAGCATAAGCATGGCAACTACAACAGAAGCTGCGCCTCTCGATATGGAAGCCGAGGATTCGTTTGCGCTCCACGCCCGCAATGATGTGCCCAACCAAGAAGAGACCTCAGCGTACGAGCGCCCCAACACATTCAATGGCCAAGGTGCTGACGCCGGCCGCTAGATGTCAATCGTGCCGGAAAAAAAAGTCCAAATGTTCCAGAAACCAGCCGTGCTCACAATGTGTCAAGTCAGGCAAGTGACCACCAGGTGTTGCTTGAGGGGACGGAATTCTCATCCAAGTCTTAGGCGTGGACTGTGTGTACGAGGACAAGAGGCTCAAAGGCGGCATCAAAACTGGAGTCATTGAACGCTTAAACCAGAGAATAGGTGCGCGTTTGCAAGTCTACATATGCAGGTACTCGACAACTCCTGGCCTGGCCGTGCTAATTGTGCCGTGACAGACACGATTGAAAACATGTTTCTTGGTCAAGGGATCCTACTTCAGCAACTATGGCAAGCCAGAGATGCTACTGCACCGATCATGCCCAGTTCCACGGGCCGGGTAGCCGACTCATTTGTGACATACACGAACAAGCTAAAAAGAAGTTTCTGCGCCGTGGCGAACAACCCCGTCGTGTCGGGGGACGGCTCCGAGGAAGAAGGAAGAGTAGACGAACCGCGGAGCGCAATAGGATCCAAGCGAAAGCGGACGTCACACGATGTTTTTGTCCCCGTGGAAGGACCCCAGGAACGTATCACGGCCGGTGCTGTTGACATGTGCCAGCAGATCCCTCCATCAAGGGAGCTGGAGACTATTCTGGACATGTACTTCAAGTATGTCCATCCGTGGGTGCCCGTGCTACATGCCGCAACTTTTCTTAGACGAGTGCGGGATCCCAATCGACCGGCTGGGGTGTCTCTACTTGTCCAGGCCATTGTTGCCGTCGCCTCTCACTTTCTGCTTAGTCACGGTGACGCAGACTCAGAGGAGCAGCAGGAGCAGCAGCAAGAAATGAGGCAATATGCTTCGCTCTGTCGGCAGAATGTCATCACCTCAGCCATCGAGAGCAACGCAAAAGAATCTATCCAGGCGCTGATGCTGGTGACATTTGATTCTGTACGCATACCAGGCGCGTGCCACAAACACACCGGAGTTCTAACTAACCACCATGGCAGATGAAACGAGGCCTCAGCGCATCGCCATGGTCACTTGTCGCCATTATAAGCCGTAAGATTGACGCGCTGCAGCTCTATTCAGAGGAGCCCATGCGCAGGGAAGGATTCTCCGACTACTTTTCGAGACCTGCGCCCACTCTGGAGGCGGCCCATGCCTGGCTGGAGGTAGAGGAGCGCCGTCGGGTGTTTTGGGCCGCCTTCTTGATGGACCGTTTCTGCAGCATCACCTCGGGGTACAGATAGCGAATGCTTTGCCTTTGGCCGGCGTTGTTCCCCAGGCTAACACGGACACAGAGCCGCCCCGGGCATACCGAGCAAGAATATCCGGAGGCGGCTGCCGTGCGACGGCTACCGGTGGGAGCAGGACCTGCGCGTTGAGACGTCCTTCTTCAAGACGCACGAACAAGGCGCCGACGAGACCGACGCCCAGGAACCCGAGCCCCCGTTTCCGCCGGCCTATGCCGACACGGAGCAGCCCAGTGGAATCGGCGGCCTTGCCTACACGATCGAAGCAAGCGAGTCGCTCTTCCTCGTGACAAAGTTTCACGCGCGCCACCCCGTGGAGCTGAACAAGGCTTCGCAGCTTTCCAGCTGGCTGAACAAGTTCCGGCACCTTGACTCGAGGCTTTTGCAGTAGGTCGGGACCGCGAACGAGCAGCTTCTAGCATCAGACGAGTTGTATTGCTGACGGGCCCGACGCGCAGATGGGAGTTGTGCCTGACGCATCGCTGGCGTGACGTGCGCGTCGTCGACGGCTACATTGACCCAAACCTGGCGCTCGCACACATGACGCACAATGCGGCCATCATCGTCCTGCACCGGCGACTCGCCTATCCGCCGGCGTCGTCGCGGGCTTGGCTGTCGGTGCTCGTGTCCGCCGCATCGCGAGAGGCCTGTGTCATGGCCGCCATCAAGATGAACAGGATTGCGAATCGCTACCTGGATGCCAGCGATGGAATCCCGCCGCACCAATTTGTCTTTTGTCTGTACATTGCCGGTGAACTATTCCTCAGTATGAGACAGCCCCGTGACGGAATTGATATTGAGTTTCCAGCGCTAACATGACACCTGGGCACAAGGCCAAGCAGCTCACCAGTCCATCCCGCCGGCGGACGAAGTTGGCACAATCATGGCTGCGCTCGACGAAATCTCCCGCCGACTACACCAGGGCCGACAAGATGCGCAGCAAGATACGCAAGATGAGAACCCGGCTGCTAAATTCGCACGCCGACTGGGAGACCTCCGCAACGACGGCTCGAAGCAGTCATCCACTGAGATGTGGTCGGCCAAAACCCTGATGCCGGCGGGCGGCAGCTTTTCAGATCTTCAGTTCATGTCGCCGTTTGGAGAAATGCCCACCATGCTACCGCAATGCGCCATCTCTCCCTCCAGCGGCATGAGTTGGCTGGGGATGGCAGGGCTGGACGGCGGTGGCTCGCCCGAGTTCTTGGGCGACAACACGCTGGCGCGTACGCACTCGCTGCTGCCCAGCGCAAGGATGGCGAGCACCCTGGCCAGGTCCCCCGGGGGCGCGGCGGAGAGCCCAGACGGGTTCGACTTGATGGCGGAGCTGCGGAAACTTGAGCACCGGGCAAGAGAGCACGATCGGAGGCTCATCGAGGAGGGCGCACCGCAACAGAAGAAGGCACATGATTCTTAGTTGGCTACCTATGGCACGCACTACGCAGTATATTATAATGACAAGACTATCAAGGCAGTATTTCTCAGTCACATTCAGTTTCACGTCAAAGCCCCGGCCCGTTGTACGCTCCCCTGTTGGGCTTCTGCGTAAAAGACACGGGGTTGCCGAAAAAGTCGACGCCGCCACTATCCGGGATGACGGCGCCGTTGCCCAGGGCCGGCGACCCCCTGCGAAGCTTGTACCCCCCGACCGAGGCCAAGTCATTGCCGCCGCTGCCCGGATCTACAAACCCGGGGTCGGCCTCGATGCCGTTGTCCGTGGGGTGCGGGACGCGGTAAAAGACGTTCCAGCGCCAGCGGATGTCGCTCCGCGCCGGCAGCGACGCCTTGCCGTTGCCCACAAAGATGTTGTTGGTGAAGTAGGCGTTGTGCGCGACGGCAATGTCAAACCCCCTCTCCTCGTCGGGGCAGTACATGACGTTTTGGTAAAAGTACAGCGTGGGCCGCCTGCCGTTGCTGTACATGCGGCAGTCGTTTTCGAAAATGTTGTAGCGGACGATCTGGTCGGCGCCGCCGGGGGGCGCGTCGGGGGGCCCGCAGCCGTCGCAGTTCAAGAAGGCGCCGCCGGCGTTGGCGCGGCTGTAGTTGTACTCGACGGTGCAGTTGCCCGTGTTGCCCCAGTCGCAGTCAAAGGCCTCGCTGTCGATGTCGGACATGGTGCTCCCGTAGACGACGTTGTGGGATATGGTGGGATTGTGGTCGCCGAGCACCCACATGCCGGCGAAGTTGCCGCCCGTGAAGGGGTACGCCCCGGTGCCCAGGTCCGACGCGACGTTGTAGTCCATCAGCGGCGAGTCGCTGTACGAGATGATGATGCCGTCGCCGCCGCAGGCCCGGATTGTGTTGCGCGTCACGCGCGCCTTGTGCCCGAGGTTGTCTGCGGCCCCGACGCGTACTTTGATGCCGCCGCCGCCGCAGTCCGACACGGCATTGTGCTGGACGAGCACGCCGTCGTAGCGGCTGCCGGCGCCGGAGGTGTCGACGAGGATGCCGCACGATAGGATAAAGTCTTTCGAGTGCGTGCGCTTGTTCGTCTGTCCCGCGACGTGGTGGACGGTGTTGTGCTCGATTGTGATGCCCGTGTGCGCCTTGCCGTCGCTTGCCGTGACGTGGATCCCCTGACGGGCGGCGAGGCCTGACGCGGGATTTGTCACGGTGAGGTTGGAGATTTGCCAGTGGTCCTGGTTCGTCAGGGTGACGGCGGCGCCGGCGGCCCCCGTTCCGTTGATGATGGGGTTAGGGTTGTTGTCCGCGGCGCCGGCGGTGGTGTACTTGGTGATGCGAATAGCCGCGTCTGCCGTGCCGACCCCCTTGGGTGATAGTGTCCCGGTGCAGGTGGTGCCGGCCTTGAAGGCAATGACGTCCCCGGGAGCAAAGGTTGGCGAATTGACCTTCTGGAGGCTGTTCCATGGCTTGTGCTGGCTTCCTTCGCCCGCGTCGGGTCGGGAGCAGTCTACATAGTATTGCTTGCCCTGCGCCGACCCCAACGTGAGCAAGGTCAAGAGTGCCGCGGCAGATGCGGTCCTGAGTGAAGTCGGTTGCATGGCTGGCTGGCTGGCAAAGACAGACGCTGGCAAAATATCATCGGATGACGACTAGCGAGCCGGCCCCGATGATTCAAACGATGAGGTGATTCCACAATTATAGCTGTTTGTCACCGTCGCACAAGTTACAAAACTACGATGCCGGTACTTGCTTGACTCCATATCGTGGCATATGTAGGTTGGGGAAAGACACTGGGGAAGCGGGCCTTCGGGCAGAACACCGACAACCCTCCGTTGCCGCATGGTCGTAATACGAGGCCATTTGAATTGGCGGCCCGCCGTCCGACCCATGCAGTCGCCAATTACGGTACGGTTGATGGTCTGGACTCCGGAGTCAATAGTCTGTCAAACGTTGCTTCGCATGTGCCCCGGCCCATGACCTGATGTCTGGTGTTACCCGCGACGTGTCACGACATTGCCACATGTACATAGGTTTTGGTGTCGGGTAAAAACCTGCGCTACTTGATCCTACGAGAAAAAAAAAACTAAAAAAAACTACCGAGCTCATTGAGCAAAGCCAAGTTCCATTATTTGACACTAGTGGCTAATCTACTGTATGTGGCCGGCACAAGTCTCGTCAGCTCAGGCTCAGCCCAGACTCGGCCTTGTATTTGACGCATGGGCGGCGCGACCACCGCTCCTCAATCTCTGCCAGGGTCATTGCGTTTTTCTCATCGTGGATAGCAAAGACGCCTGTTACGATAACGACATCTTCCTTGGGCCAACTCGGTCCAGAGTGCTTGATCGTTGGCAGCAAAGTCCTGGTTGTCATTAAATTGGTGTTGGGGTCCGGCTTCAATACCTCCCCCACGGATCGCAGAGATGGCAGAGACAAAGGAGCCAGGTTGGCGATGCCGCTTGCTCCGGCCGATGATAGTACCAGAGACGAGTCTGGCGTCTCTAATGCGACCTCGCCGTCCCGCAGGCCCAACGACATCAATGTTTGGCCAGCGTCCCCTTGGCGTTTTGGGATGATGCGCCGGTTCGCCTTTTGTCTGCCATCAATGGCAAAGCCGCCCTCGACGGCGTCCAGCGAGAGGAGGGACGCATCGTTGCCGGCGCAGATACGATGTACTCTAACGTGCCAGTCCGGCCACGCTGAGCACGGCGGAACCAGCGTCGTCTCGACTTGCACCGACCCGGTCGGCCACGGCTTCCAACGACTGACCAGCGCCGTGGTGTGTTGCGGCGGGCTGCCGCTTATAGAGATGGGAACCGAGACAAACCTGGTCTCACCCGTAGATACCCAGCGCACCGTCCACGTGTCGCCATTGTCTTTGCTCAGCGCCAACGTGTTGTCTGGCGCGATTTGCGCAACCAGCGGCCCGGTAGGCACACTGAAGCCAAAGGCGGAGGAATACGCAAACTTGGCATACTTTGCCTGCGTTGCCTTCATCGGCCAGACGCAAAACTGCCCCGACGACAGGAGAAAGTGATGCCGCCCCCTGCCGTGATTGCATACAATCTGCCTCGCCGGCCTGACTGGCACGACGTCCTTGTCCCCGGCGTGCTCGCGTCCTCGGCCACGGCTCAGGGGGTGCGGCAGCTCCTCGGCCGACCAGAATGCGTCGCCGCCTGGCAGAGCCACCACAATCAAGGACTTGAGCGCCCAGTACGGCGACTGGGGGGAGTTGTAATCCTCGCTCAGATACATGTTGGGATACAAGTAGCCAATGTTGAGGGTGCCGTCGGACCAGAATATGCTCTCCGAGTGGGAAGCCCACCAACGCAGGTGCCGGAGGAGCATTCCCTTGACGGCCCCGTGCGAGGTATGCTCGTCGTCGTCGTCGTCGCAAAGCCCGCAGTAGGCAAACGCCGCGTAGAATCCTCCCATGGCGAACTTGTAACACAGCGATCGGCCAAACGGAATCGGTGCGCCTAGTCTACAGTCAATCCCTTGCATCTTCCATCGCGCACCGCCTCGTCTTACCGTCTTGGTCAAAATAGGCCCAGAACGTACGCGCGTACTGCCTCGCCCGCTGTCTAAACACGGAGCACCTCTCGGGATCCAAGTCGCCCGCAAACTTGGTGTACATCAGCTGGCTGAACTGCATGGCAAAGCTCCCCGAGTAGTAGTCTGCGTGCCGACCACGCGCGGCGTCAACCCCCGTGCCCTCTTGTCTCGGATCCTCCGCCGCGGCCCGCCAAACGCCGTCGGAAGCCCATCCGTCCGCCATGTAAAAGCTCTCAAGCGTCTCGAGATCCTGCTCAACGAGCGGCCACAGCAGCGCGTGCTCTACGCCACAGACCTTGATCAGCGCCAGGTTGGACAGAACGCGGAACCAGCGCCAGTTATTCTCGGGCATCACCTTGCCGTTCAAGCCCTTGAGCCAGCAAACCAAGTTGCTCTTGTCGCTTGACTCCAGGGTCTCGTAGAAGGACGCCGGAGCCGCAAGGAGCGCAAACGAAATGATTTCCGCCTCGACCATTCGTTGATCCCAGTCCCCGATTGCGCCCCAGTGCTCTTTGTGAGACGGATCGAGGCCGTTTCGAAGACCGGCGATCCATGGCTCCAAAAGGGGCTCTGGCCCGGCAGCGTCGGACAGGAGCGCGGCAACCACCCACAGTGGGCGGGCGTATCCCTCCAGATCGGCGGCGTGCTCGTCAAAGTGAGCGCCCGACGTGATGGGCAGCCGTATTCGAGCCCGGCCGGAGGAAAAGTGTGGCAGCAGAGGTTGGAGAAGTGCTCTTGCGGCCGCTGATACGTTTTCCTTTGTATCGAGCGGGTTGTCGGAGAAGCCTGCTAGTGACGGCATTTCGGTGACTAGAAAACAGCTTGTCTTGTCTCATTCACGATGGCATGATGCTGACGCGCAGTCGGCTTCTGCCGCATTAATGTCGTGGACGACACAATCAATTCATCGTCATTCCTACAAGTTATTATCCGACGGAACTTGATCATGACGGATTCTCCTACCCCTGCGCTCATCCCCGCATGTTTGCTCCTCTCCGCACCGGACTCCGGAGGGGTTACGGAGCCGGCCCCGGAGTCGCCATCAGTGCTGGCTTTTGGGGAATACGACTCTCCGCAGAGTGTGGGGTATGTCTGGAAATGAATCGAGACTGTTTTCGAGACAACCATAATCGGCATGCACGAAGAGTTTGATTCGGTAAATAACAGCAGTGTCCCGTCCCGCTGACCAAGGAGCGGCAGAACCTCCCTTTATTGCAAGAGTAGTTGTTTATCCGCCCTTTGTATCGACATCTCCCACTTTTGTAATGACCACCATAACATACACACGGCCTCTTCAAAACAAGAAGGAGACCAAAACCATGATATCCCAAACAACAACCACGGTCGAAAACACCGTCCATGAGTCCCCTCTCCACGGGGATACAGGGACTCGGAATGGGCGCTTGTCGCAGCTATACACCAGCAATGGTGTCCTCAAAATTTGGAAAACAGCGACCGAGCATCTCCAACGAGAGGTGATTAACAACTCCTCCTCAAGCCGTATCGACTCGGGCAAAAAACTCACCAAATTGTCTCTAGAACCCTCCTCAATCGTTCCCAGAGACTGTTCCGCAGACTGGTCCCGCCACGGGCAAGTATCAGTACCGAGACGCCGACTTTTGGACCTGCGGCTTCTTCCCAGGAAGTCTGTATTGCCTGCTAGAGCGCTCGGTCAAGTATCCGCAGCAGTTTCTCACAGACGGCGCCCTCGACGGCAAGGGCTCCCAACACGGCGAGTTGCTACGCCAAGAGCTCCCGGGCGTCTGCCGAGCGTGGTCGGAGCCGTTGCACGAAATGGCCAACCGCACAGATACCCACGACATGGGCTTCATCATCGAGCCCGCTCTACGACGAGACTTTGAGCTGACGGGCGACGAGCGCAGCCTGGTGTCGATTGTGCGCGCTGCCAAGAGCCTGGCGAGCCGGTACAGCGAGACGACGAGGGCGATCCGCAGCTGGGACACGTTTGTCAACAACCGGCACCAGTTCACGGACAAGGACAAGGACTTTTTGGTCATTATCGACAGCATGTGCAGTAGGTCGTCCTCCGAGGAATACTGATGCGCTCCGTGATTTGTCGTTCTGGGACTGACGGCTTTTGGCAGACTTGGAGATCCTCTACTACGCGGGCCATCACAGTCGTGACCAGCGCCTCATTGACATTGCCACCACGCACGCGCACACTGTTTGCAAAACCCACCTGAGGCGGGAAAACTCGTCGTCGGGGTCCAAGTACGGCGAGCTATCAACTTGGCATGTGGCGAATATGTGCCCTGCCACGGGCCAGGTTGTGCGGCGGTTCACGGCACAGGGCTACTCTGATACTTCGACCTGGGCGCGCGGGCAGTCGTGGGCGGTGTTAGGATTTGCACAAACATACATGTGGACCAAGGACGTCGTCTTCCTCCACACGGCCTGCGGCTTGGCCGAGCACTTCATGTCGCGAATGGAGTCGTCGCCGCCGTGTGTCGAGGTAAGCGGCAAGGTGGGCAGATACGTGCCGCTCTGGGACTTTGACGCCCCTGTGGACGAGAATCATGTAGTCCGGGACAGCGCAGCCGGCGTGATTGCGGCCAACGGGATGCTCGTGATTTCCGGTGCGCTTGCGTCTCTGGGACACTTTGTGGACGCGCAGAGATTCCTTGAATCGTCCCTGGCGATTGTGGAGGACATCCTGGCGTTGTGCTATGCGACCGACGGGCTGGAGCTGGTCGTTGAGCAGAGAGAAGACGGCTCTGCGAGGGTTGTGGCCCGGAGTCTGGAGCAAGAGGCCGAGCCGTTTGACGCCCTGCTTCGATGCGCAACGGCCAACTACAATAGAGACTGGACGGACAAGTATTATAACCATGGGCTTGTGTACGGAGACTACTACCTGCTCGAGTATGGCAATAGACTGCTTCAGCTCGGGTACATGTAGAAAATGGGACACGTAGACTTTGTATGGAAATGAATATAGCACTGCTTCCAAACGCACAACAGCACGGAGCGATTGCCTGCATTGCTGTATTTTGGATGCCAATCACCAGACCATGTTGCTTGAGCATACAAATTCGTCCAATGCATCTTTGAGAAGCTGCCAGCATAAACACAGAACACGGGGTTGGAGTGAAAGCTCGCTCGGCTGTAGCAGGCCCAATGGTGATGGAATGCAATTGCTCCTCCAACCCGGTTATATTGACCGTTTTGGGACTTTCTTGCATGGGCGTTGAGCCAACAGGCCGGCATCGCGGCAAGATTCCCCTCACCCCGACTTCTCCGCACAAACCTCGGGCTCGGGTCCAGATGACAATCTGGTGGAAGCCACTTGGGACAAAGCGTCAATAGACAAAGGCATGACGGCCCTGCTGGCAAGCGGGTCTCTAGAGCCAGAGTTGTGTCCGTGATTCACACCAGTCGCCTGGGATATAAAGAGTCGAGCAGGGCTCCGGAACCAGGCCGGGCACCGCTCCGGAACCAAACATTGAGACATCGGGCTGGACTTGCCCGAGAGGAGGACACATATGTACATGTACGGAGTATTGACAGGCACCTGAGCGCCACCGGACCACCAGCCGTCCAACAGCTCGCCGGCTGACCTCGCAAATGTCTCGAGATGTTTGGTAGCTTCCACCGCGCTGCTACACAACTTGGACAGTTACATGTGCAGTTATATACGCTTGACCAGCCACTGCAATGGATCCACGATGATGCTAGCTATTCAAGCGTCTAGACTCGCCCTATATACCACCTCCCCCATTAATCATTCTTGAAGCTGGTCTGCCTCCCCCCTGCTCGCAATGGCTCCTGATAGGGAGCCCGTCTCCATGACTTCGGGCGATTTCGCCGCGGACAAGGCCAACGAGGCCGGAGAGGCCGTGCATGAAGACGTCCTCCCTTCCGCAGAGGCCCTCGCCGAAGCCATGGCCCACGGGACGCCGTCACCGTGGAGCAAGTCTCTTCTCAAGCTGTACTGCTTCTGTGCAGTCGCCTTCCTCTGCTCCACCATGAACGGTATGTGAATACCGAGTATTGGTTGCGACTCTTGCTGACACTCTCGTGCAAGGCTACGACGGCTCCGTCTTTGGCTCCCTCCCCGCGCTGGAATCGTTTAGAAATCGGTTCGAGGTCGGCAAGACGGGCCCCAAGCTGGGCTACATCTCGGCCATATACACAGTCGGCACGATTGCCTCGCTGCCCGTCACCGGCCCCGCGTGCGACGTCAGGGGCCGCCGCACGGGCATGTTCATCGGCAGCGCCATTGTGATTGCGAGCGCCGTGCTGTCCGGGCTGGCCGCCGGCACGGCGCAGTTCGTCGCGGGCCGCTTCTTCCTCGGCTTCGGGGTCAGCATCGCCCGCTGCGCCAGCTCCATCTGGGTGGCCGAGACTGCGCCCCCGTCGAGCCGCGGCGTCCTGACGGCGTTTTACAACTGCACGTACGCCATCGGGGCCGTCATGGCCGCCGGCGTCGCCCGCGCGTCCGTCCGGTACCCCGGCGACGCGGCCTGGAGGATCCCCGTCTGGTGCCAGCTCGTCTGCCCGGCCATTGTGTGCGCCCTCGTCATGCTGCTCCCCGAGTCGCCGCGGTGGCTGTACGCGAACCGGCGAGAAGCGCTGGCCGTCGATTTTCTGACCGAGTACCACGGAGAGGGGGACCCGAACCACCCCCTTGTGCGGCTGCAGGTCGACGAGTACCGCCGCGTCATTTCCCTCGACGGCTCGGACAAGAAGTGGTGGGACTATGGCGACCTCTACAGGACGCGCTCGGCGCGCTGGCGCGTCTTCAACGCCCTGATCCCCTCGGTCTGGGGGCAGTGTTCGGGAAACGCCTTCGTCAGCTACTACCTGCCTGCGATGCTGGCCACCGCGGGCATGACGCGGCCGGACCAGATCCTCAACATCAACCTCGGGTATACCATCGTGTCCGCCGTGGCCTCGTACATTGGCGCCGGCCTCATTGAGAGAATGGGCCGGCGGCCAACCAGCATCTGGACCTCGGTCGCGTGCTCCCTTTGTTTTGCCGGCATCACGGGGGGCGCCGGGGCATACACGATGACCAAGTCGGGCGGCGCGGCCGCGGCGGGCGTGGCCTTTATCTTCATCTTTGGCTGGTGCTACAACTTTGGCATTACGCCCCTGCAGGCGCTGTATCCCGTCGAGTGTCTGTCGTACGAGCAGCGCGGCAAGGGCCTGGCCTTTGTCTTTGCCTTTGCCCACTGCCTGGCGTTCGTCAACCAGTTTTGCTTTCCGATTGCGTTGCAGCGGATTGGCTGGTACACGTACATGATCTTTATTGGCTGGGACCTCATCCAAGCGGCCATCAGTTACCTCTTTTCCGTGGAGACCAAGGCCAGATCTCTGGAGGAAATGTCGGAGATTTTCGAGGCCAGGAACCCGGTCAAGGCTTCTCTTTCTTCTCCAAAGCACGCCGAGAGCAGGGGCTAGCCCTGTTTCTGTCCCTGCTGGGTTTGTGGAAATTAAATTATTTAGCTGTCGCAACTGTACAAGACTTTTATACGGGGAAATTATTGCGCCACTAAACCGCAGTTCCTTTTGTAACCAAAGACATCCGGGCCCATCATTCCTCATGACTGTACTACATGTTTCGACCCGAGCGAAAGCCCTATATACTCGATTGTGTGAGCATGTACATGCCAGGCTGTTCCATTTCCACTTGCCTGCACGCGAGGCAACCCCTATGCCTCGTCGTTGCTTGCTCTCCACGAGCCGTGAAACTCGTGCCGAACCAGCGCATTGTCGGGTATCGAACCATCATTGGTTCTATTCGAATGCGCTTGGCCCATCCCAAATCCGTCAATGGGCAAGATCAACATGTCACCGATCAGGGTTGGTTCCTTCAATCCAGTCAGGTCTCTCACTCACTGATATGAGACGGGGTTGGTACATGCAAAGTTGGTCAAAAACGACGCCGGTCCATCCCCCAGGCCTCGTCAGGTTAATGACGTCGGCATCTGAAGACTCGACTTGTCCCACCGTCGAGTTATGGTCTTTTGCGTGTTTCTCCAACCTTGTCACGACGGATGTGACCATTCCTAACAGCAAGGGGTTGTTCGTCGCAGCTGCAACCGTCCATTGGCACAATTGCAAGGCGTCATGAACCTGAAGCCAGTTGGGATCCCGGGCTAACCAAGGTGCGGCATCTGAGACTTTAGAAGGGTCGATCTGGAAACTGTGGTTGGAGTTTGGAGGCCGGAAGTCGATCTGCCATATATGGTATCTAGCTTACAAGTATGCACAACTTGGCTCTCTCTCTCTAGCCCCTGACAGGAAAAGCTGTAAACTCCAAAACCTGGTTCGCTACCCCAAGCCTTATTCGCTATCCACCTAGGGTTTTAAATTTTGCTAACCATTCCATGGTCGTGTCGCGGTAGTCTTGTGGCCCATATGGTTCAAACAAGTATGACAAGAGTCCCTGTTTTCTCGTACAGTTCAGTCCTAAATCTTGAAGTAGCACATCGTAGTAGGGAACGGCGTCGAATATGAATGAAGGAGCCTTGCTACCCCAATCCACAGGATATCGCCATTTCCCGAACCGATTGGCCAGAGCTGTTTGGTACTGCAGTTCTTCCAGTGCCCCTGGCTCCAAGAGATTCCGTGTTGCATCGCGGCTCAACCTGCCTGACATGTAAGCGGCTATCCATAGACTCTGGATATGCGCCAATATGGGCGTGCTAAAGTTCATCACCATGCCGCAAAAGGCGACATCTCGATGGCGGAGAAACCGCGGGGACGGGGGTACTATGAATCGATGAAGCATAAATGGTGTCAAGTTGTCATTTTCCGTCGGTCTCCCGGCCTTTACAATCCCGGGCACATTCGAAAGCGGCACGTAATCCTTCAGACACTTGGGCTGGTCTTGCAAGCTTGGAAACTGTGATAAAATCTCCCGGTCAGCCCTGTCAAAAAAGGCTCCGTTTCTCCCAAAGGCTTCTCCGTGTAGCCCGTCTTTTTGACGATGGGGAAGCCCCAGCTCGGCATCAACTCCCTCGGGGAGGAACTTGATTGGAGGCACCTTCTTCCACCCAGTATGTACTAGGATCGAATCCGACTCAAAGCAAGTATTATCAGAGAGATGGACCTTGCCTGGACTCAGACACTCGATGTCGGCTATATGAATCTTGACCCGCCCGTTCCTAACAAGTTCGAAAAAGTCGGTATCATAATTCAAGATGCTAAAACTTGCTCCCGCAAACATGGCATCGAGCTTGGGCTTCAGCTTTCTCGTCTCCGGGTGCGAGTCAAGCTGGCACCGGGCCAGCACGTCTGATGCCAGAATTTTCCAGAACAAGTTGGTGATGAATCTTCCAACCATGGTGCCGTGCAAGAGCCTCCTGACCCATGAATGCCCACATTGCGAGCCCCAGATACAAGGGCTGAACCATGTGAGCAATCGTGTATCTTTTCAGATGTTAGCATCAAGCTCAAGCGAGTTGCCATGCCTTTGAGGTGAACAAACTAGCCAAGAATTCAACCCTCTGCTTGAACGGGGTAACATATGGCGGTGTCATCCAACATGGGCCGTGGCCATTTGCTGTTTGTGGTTTGGTCCTCCAAGATTAGCAACAGACTTTGCGCAAAAAGCAAATAGATATTGACTGCGACCGGCATACCTCGAATGACCCAGTGCACTTCGGCTCCAGCTGTCGCGTAAGCATAGACAGCATCCCACGCGTACTTTGTCGACCCATACACCGTAGGACTCTGGGCCAACTCGACGGTATCTGCGTTGTGATGAAAATCGCGGGCGTGGAAAATTCGGCCCCCGAAACTCTCGTCGCCGACAAACCGTATTCGGTTGGGCTCAGAAGTAAAGCCGGACGCGACGATTAACCTCTGCGAAAACATGGTGAACGTCTCACCGTGACGTTGGAGGGTTAATATCCACCCCCCTTTGGCTTCTTGATGCTCTGCCGAAATGACCTTTGTTTCGAGACAAATCAGGGGCACGAGGCCAAAATTCTCGGCATACGACTTGAGGTATTCGTGCACTGCTCGGGCAGGAATATGTTGACCTGGTTCGGCGCCAAGCTTTCCACTCTCCATGGGGAAATCGGGATATTCGTACGTTCCGAACATGTTGTTGGTCTTTAAACCTGGATACAGCCTCTCCTCCGCCCATGTTCCGCCGATGGATGCCTGCGAATCGAACACGGCAACTGAGTGCTCCGGCTGGCTGCAGCGATACTGTTTGGCCGCAGCCAAGCCGTGGAATCCTATGTTTGCGAGGTTCGCTTCAGAACGATGACAACCCGCCATTTCTTTCCAAGTGACAATGACGTACCGGCTCCTATGATGACGCAGTCCTTTGAATCCATGTTTGCCATGGACATGTCGGGATTCCGGCAGGTTGTGTCCCGGCTGCAGACATTAATAGGCAGACGCGTTCATGGACCTGGTCGTCGGAGATGGTTGAAGATATAACAAGTCGGCACAAGGTGACGATTTGCCGGCAAGGTCTTGGCAGGCAGATTGGACCCTGATGCAAATTACATGGAACAAGACCTGTGCATGTTGCCTACCGAGCCGTTGTCAAGGACGTACATGTGGGGGGATCATGCAGATACGGCTCATACGCGTCATGCGAGACATTTCCTGTCATGGTACCAGCAGTATACCACCGTTATAACGATCCTATATCTTAATAATAGTCGCGTTATTACGATAATTCACGGTCATCTAAGCTTTTTCCCTGATAAATTACTAATAGTCGCGGTTCACACAATATTATAGGTATTAGGCTTAGTCATTATAATGGTTACACCTTTACGATAGTCACCAAATATTACTAGTTTTGGCCTCACAAAGGTTATCGTTATAACGCCGGTTTACTGCAATCGATGGAGGGCAACGCATCTCGACGACATGTCCAGGGCATAGATTGGCAATCTGGCTTCCATGATTGTTCGCATTTCCGGTTTTGGCGGACGCACATCATATTAGTCGGGCGACGGGATGAAGTCTGGCGGACGATGGATGTGGAAGGGACTCGACATGTCACGAAATTGGCAAGTGGAAGAACCGGGGTGCAGGCATCTCGACTGGCTCCTTGATAGGAGGTAATCTAGACCCTTGCAAGCTGAAAAGCCGGTAGTGGTGTGCACAAGAGTAATCATCTTCACAGACGCGGTTAGTTACATGAGGGCAAGACCTGTTTGCAACCACCCAGTGCCCAGATCTGGCCATGGGCAACTCGTGCCGTCATCACCCGAGTCAGTAATACCGCTTCGCTCCGTCAGGCCCATAAAGTGCGAGATCCTGCGCAAGCAAGGCGCCTGTTTTGGCAAAACTCATTCCACTTTTCGAATCCTCGCCCCCCGCCCTGAGCAGAAGCAGTCCCCCTTGCAGCACGGCTCCTTGACGAGATTCACAGTCAAGGCTCCCGCGGACACATCGTTGCCAGGGTGAGTGGCCACGGAGCCACAACGTTTGCATCCGCGGTCGAGGAGCTTCTGGACAAGAGCCTCGGCTTGCTTGCCGGTTCCGGACGTGTTCTGGAAAAAGGCACAGAAGCTGCCGTCTTTGCCTTGCGAACAGGCAATTGGCCCTGTTGCTCGGTTAGCAGGCGTGCCGAGTCTCTTGGCGAGCGCCCGCGCGCAGGTGCATGGGATCAGATGAGATTTTTCCCGGGCGTACTTTGTGCATCGAATATCCCGTCTCCGCCTCCCTGGGCGACCAATGCGTGAACTTGGGCCTGGATCGTTTCCACAGACGCACCGGGGTCAGAGGCGCATGCGGAATTGCCCCGGCAGTTGATGGCTGCAGATGCGGTGCCGATGAAACCGAGGTAGACGGCCAACATGCTGGTAAAAAAGTGATAGGCGTCTTGTGTAGTATTACCGCGGTTGACAGGTCATGTAAGGGGGCGAATGTGCATGGCATAACAAGCAGTCATATGTGACGGGACTCGACTAGATATAAACACGGCAAGTCCCAAACGTGCTCAAATATGAGTAGTTCACTGATGTCGGCAGTTCTTGGTCTGTCATTTTTTAATTTGACTCTACCCGTTGGCAACTAAGTGGACTAGACCACTTCGTCGCTGACGGGTAGATCCAGGCGTCCATGACCATCCAATGGTGCCTGACACATTTATTCCACCAACCAAGCCTTGGCACACCTAACCCATCGATTCTAGCGCACAGCCAGGTCGATGAGATGGATTGGGCGGAACCAGTCTGGAGCTTGTCTTGCCATTAGGAGCGTTAGTGCTTAGTGTTGTTGCATTGCCCCCGATTTGAAAAGTCATGTCTGGAGCAGTGATTTGAGTGAGAGAAGAGATTTGGATCTACATGTATTGACTCAACAAAAGACATGAGATGTGGACACGGCCAACTGCTTGAGTGGACCATGTGCTGCCTGCCTCTCACAGGCACCACGGCCACCGCCTCAGCGTCAATGTACAGATGACTACAACGCTTGAGCCTAGATATCGATTACAGGTATTATTGCCTATATAGCCATCTCATGGTCCGAATTATCCTACTCGCATCAATACAATTATTTCATTACCAACATTCAGCATCGACTCCACAAGGGCTTCACCTAAGCCTCTTGAAGTTTTTCCTCTGCTTCATGAACCTCCACAGCCGATGTCTTCTTGTTTCTACGATCCAGCCACGATAGCCCGACAGTCCAAAAGATGAGCGCAATAGAGCAGGCAATCATTGCCCACATGCCTCGCTGGATGACAAAGGTTAGCAACCACGGTCAGTCATGTGTGTTTAGGCGCACGTCTCTGACTTACAGTAAACCATGGGGCCATTGATGCTCCGTAGAATAAGATGCTCCACCATGCGTTGATGGCATTGTTGCCAAGGTTCATGCCGGCGAGAACAACACTACGAAAGGTGGCCTGCTCATATCTCATGGCGTCGTTGCACCAGGCGAAGAAGGTGGCTTGGCAGGCGTAGACTGCACGATTGTTTAGTGTCTTGTTCTGCGTAGACGGCATGGGACAGACGGCACCAGCTTACCTGAACCTGCCCAGTAGTAGGCTGCCATTGTAACGGTCGTAGAGTGCGGGTTCTTGGGGTCCCGCGACGACACCAAGATCATGATGGAGGTGGCGATGCTGGTCGCGCCGATAAAGTATCCAACAAGATAGCGTTTTCCGCCGAGGAAATCGGTCAGCGCAGCCCAAAACAGGGTTGACACGATGCCGACGGCGGGGACGCCGGTAGGATAGTTGTTCTTTTGAGGAACATCATACTTGTTGACGGGGTGGTTTTGCAGGAAGAGGGCCAGGAGGGAGTTGGTGCTGAAGCTTTCCAGCTCACCGGCAAGACACCACAGGCCGACGAAGCCCCACCAGTACCACGATGTCACGACCTTTTTGAGGAACTTGAGGGTGATGGGGGATTGTTCGGGAATTTCTGGGACCCTGGAGATGGCGAGCTTCTTCTCCTCCTCGGTCAGGTAAAAGGCCGTGGTTGTCTGGGGCGTGTCGGGGAAGAAGATGAGGCCGTAGATGGCCACGGGCACAGTGAGCAAGCCGTCTATGATGAAGAGCCATCGCCATCCGGCAAGTCCAAGACGGCCGTTGAGGCTCTTGTAGATGCCGGACTGGATGAAACCGCCAATGAGCGTGCCGGCCAATCCGGACGAGGTAAATATGCCACTGCGCTTGCCGAGCTCGCGCTCGGTATACCATGCGCCGAGGATATAGTGCGTGCCCACAAAGGTTGAGGCCTCGCAGATGCCCTGGAAAAATCGGATGGCCATGATGGACTGCGGGTTGTGAACCGACGCAGTGACCATGGTCAGGCCCCCCCAGAGAATCATCATGGCAGGGAACCAGAAGCGAGGTTTGACATAGTGAAGGGACAGGTTGGACGGCACTTGACCAATAACATAGCTGCGAAATGTGTCAGTCAATTTGAAGGCGGGAGACGGGACATGGAGAATATCGCCGGGGCAGATGGCGTCTTCGTACCCAACGGTGAAGCAGGTGTTGATTTCGTTAAGCTGGTTGCCCACAAAGCCAAGATCATCCTTCATGCCCGATACGTAGGCGTTGGCAAGATTGCTGCGGTCAAGCTAGGAGATGGTAAAGGAATTTGTCAACCATTTGGTGCCGAAGCAATCACCAACCGCACGGGCCGTCGCCACTCACGTAGTTGACCAAGTAGCTGAGACAGCAAAAGGTGAGGATGAAGAAGTCAATCTTCTGGATGAGCTTCCGTTCTCCGGGCTGATATTGTACATGGAAGTACTCGCGAAATCGTGATGAGGCCATGACGGCCAATCGTGTGGTGTGTGGTACCTGACTGGACCGGCTGGTCCTTGGACGGGCCCTGGTACAGGAGACGCACGTGGCAACAGAGAACCAAGAGTCGATATGGATCAATGCCGCAGCAGAAATGTCGCGATTCAAGACATGTCTAGATGCTGCCTAGGTGGAGAACCCCGGATTGTCGTGGTGGAGGCGGCGATGAAGGAGTTTTTATCCTCACCGGCGCGTGCAATGGGGGAGGATGGATGCAAAGACTTTGCGGCCGAGAATGGCGGTTTGGAATGCCATGGTGCTGCGTAGACCGGAGGCTGGCAGAGTTGACACGGAGGATCAGGGCCCAGTTGGCATGGCACCCCGCGCAGCATCAATTTGATCCCAGGTGCCAACTTCAGGCGGCATTTGAGGCGCTGGAGCGCTGCACATGGCCAGATAGGTGCCAGCTGGTTCCAGGTGCCCATTGACTCAGTGGAGCTGCTGCTGAGCATGGCGCTGGGTCCCGCTTTTGTTGGCTGGCTGGACCCAAGAAGACTAAATTTTTAATCTCGACACCAGTTCGTGCGGCAGAACCTGACGCAAAAGGACAGACACTCGACTCCAGACTCCAGCTTTTCGCATCGTCAACCCAGGACCCGGTCGTCTGCCGATGAAGCCATCTTGGCATGAGGGGAAAGCCTCCGAGGCTGGGGTACAAATTTGATCGCATGCCTAGTTGGGATATAATAGCGTTCCCCAGAGCCGCCACGCAAGGCCAACGCCCTTGAGTGCTTGCTCCTTTATCGTCAGGTCCATCTACTACTCGACGCCTCATCGTTGGACGTCGCCGCCATACCGTCGCTTCGACAATGAACCGAGAGTTATCACGGTCAGTCATATCGTAACTAGCTCCGGAGGGGGCGATAAGGTCTAGTGTGCCGAATGTCGGATCGCCACAAACGGCTCGAAAAAAAAAAAAGGGTTTGGTCTTTGTCTGGGATGGTGGCACCTCCGACGCGGCCCTGGTCCGAAGAGTCTGGGGTAACATTAGGGAAAACGTGGCGATGAACCAGGGGAAGGTGCTTAGCTCAACGTCCGGAATCGCAGCTCTCGCCGTTGGCAGAAGCAACTTGAAACAGCAAACGATTGACAGCAGAGACATGTGGTATCCATTGCTCGGGCTGACGACTTTGCTGCTGCCATTGGTGTGAGCAATCACACGCATGGGAATGTCTAGACCGTCCGACGTTGCTGCAGGCATCAATTCATATGACCCCAGGGGACGGTGCTGTAACATGAGCAATCAACACACAAGGCTCATGCCTATCCATTGACCCAGACTGTCGCTTTGCTCCCATTCCCTCGCGCGGATAATCCAGCCATCCAGCCATCCAGCCGGCCTGCCAGTCGGCCTGCCAGCCGCCAGGCCAACCCTGTGGCGCACCGGTCAAGCTTTGCTCGTCACCCCAGACTTGACGAGATGAGGACGGATGCCTGGCAAATCATGGCTGTCCAGCAGGCCCAACAAGCGCACGAGAGCCCAAGCCCTCTATGGAGCACCCCCGTATTCATCCTGCGGTTCTATCTATTATCCTCCATATCTCCTTCCTCCCTGGTCCACCCGTCCTCCCTGCCTCCCACGTCCTCCCTCCTCTTCTCCGTCCGCCTCTGATTCTGTCTGCCCCGGCAATATTTAACCGGTCCCGCGGTCGCTCTTTCCTCCCCTAAATATTGCGCAAATGGCCTCTTTCCTTTTCCAGTAACGAACCTATTCTCCTCCATCTCTCTGTCGCCTCGCGACATTTTTCACCTCTCGCCGCAGCGCCCTTTGCCTGACCGCCAGCGCCCGCATTGCCGCCTGGGATGAGACCAAACTAGAACATGGATATTCTGGTCCCCTCGTCAGCCTGAACCTCCCCCTCCGCGCACCAGCTGTCAATATTTTACGAAACCCACCGGCGGCGCCTGATGCCCGTACGTGTTTCCTAGGCATGGTGCCACCGGTGGAGGTGAAGCCACGCGGGAAGCCGCGTGGAATGCGCCGAGACCGGGATTGTCACAGCTGCAAGTCGAGGAACATCAAGTGCGACTTGAATCGCCCATCATGCTCGCAATGTCTTGAAGCCAACATCACCTGCGGCGGATATCCGCAGCGCGTCATTTGGGCCGCGGATCGCTCGGCCAAGGACTCTCACGCTGTTCCCTTGGCAGCCCCAGCTTCAGCTTCCGGCTCAGCCTCATCTCTGGCTTCGCCCTCGGCCTCGTCGTCGTCGTCAAATGCCACCAAGGTGTCCAAGAGGCAGCGCAGAGAGCCCAAGTCGAAGCTGTCCGACGGCAATGCCTTGTCGCCAGAGCAAGACTTGATAAAGACGCCAACCAGCGATGCCGCTGCGCCAAAGAGCGAAAGTCCCGTCTTGGAGCTGCGTCACATGCCCGCCACAGACCGAAACAGCTTCATCACCAGTCTCATCGCCTTTTACCAACACATTATATCATCAGACGGATCAGCGGCAGACCATGGCCATTATCTCTCGTCCGAGGCTGTGGGACTCATCTCCAAGCTGCACGATCTGATGAAGGCGCGTATCGAGGGCCGCTTGGCCGGGCCGTTTGCTGGGGGCGACATGTGGGACTCGATAGATACGGCTCGCCACCGCCTTGCCGCCTTGATTGGCCTCAACGAGGCTCTTGAGGCCGCAAACCCCTTTGCTTTTCTGGGAATTGCTGCCTTTGCAGTGCTAGAAGTGTGCGACAGTCCTTTTGGCGAATGGCAGCGACACCTCCACGGCGCCAAATCCCTTCTAGATTACCATTGTGCCGATCCGCCGGCCTTGGAACAGCTGTCCCATACCGTAACAGGTTTAACAGAGATTGTTGCCAGACTGGTCTGGTGGGACACACTCGGCGCCATTGCCAGAGGCAGTAAGGGTCTTATATTTGATGACTGGCATCGGCAGACTCTCGACCAAAGCATCTTTCAGGTTGTAGGCTGCTCGGCAGACACGTTTGATCTGTTTAGCCGGGTGGCCAAGGGCGAAGTAGCAACTGATGCCCTGAGCTGCTGTATATTAGCCATGGACCAGCTTGCCAAGATCGATATGGACGAGTCTGCCTGGGTCCTCTCGGCCAACGTCAACAGATGTGCATCCGCGATTGCGGTGCTGGCCCAGCTTGAGGACACAGCACATGATGATGCACAGAGAGCCATGAACTCGGCCGTTGAGCGTGCCTGCCAACTGATTTCTCGCATGACGCCATCCTCCATCTACTATATTCACGTAGCCGTATCGGCATATTTAGCCGGCATGCACGCCACCTCGACACGTCAATGCCAAACTCTACGTGCATACTGGCATCACTGCAATCATGCAGGTGTCCAGCGTTACCCCGATGGCTTGGCAAAATGCGAAGAGCGGTGGAGAGCTAGAGGACTGACGGGACGTGTTGAGTAACGTTGAATTCCCATTACCACTTAACTCTGAATACAAGGACAGATAAGAAGCTCAAACAAAAAAAAAGCATCAAATGATTTAGCCCCCCTCCGCCATATGTTCGACAAGCGGCCCCTGGCCCTGGTGCACAGACTCATATTTATTACTCGACGTGACTTGGTTGTGAGCCTCGGGACATGATGAAGACTATAGTACACGGGTTGTCGCTCGCTCAACGCTGACCACGCCAGAGTTGATGATGGTTGATATTGACCAGGCAGCGCCACCAAGTAAGCCTCATGGCGTGGCCCAACGGCCAACAACGATGCATGACCAGGCGGTTAACCACCGGACTGCAAGCCACGACCCAAAGTCCCGGGGGTTGCGCCCGGTTCCCCGCCGGCCGGTGACATCGGCTGCTGGACTGGACTCCAGGTCCGTGGAACGCCATTTACCTCGGACGCCATACCCGTCGCTCCCACCTGACTTGACTATAATCGTCGTCCATTGTGTGGAACTTCCAACACACTGCCGTAACAGGAAACCATTCTATTTCACTCGGTCGGTGTCCTCCACCCTCCGACGACTCCAGCCAGCCCCAACCCAGTGGCTTCATGGCCTCATTGGTAGAAGTTGATTACGAAAAAGGGCAAACGGCATTGCTTCGGCGCCAGATGCCCCTTCGCACCCCGCACGCACCCGCCGAAATAGCACCAGGGCATCTGGGGGTGGCAACATTGAAGCTTCTGCGTCTCGCTGCTCCAGCTGCCATTGATGCATTTGATGCATGGGGCATCTGGCACGCCGACTTGAACCAAGACTGTGCAACGCGCCGCCATCGGGCAGCAGTCCGTCTTTCTTATAAATTGATTCCGCCATTTTATACGAGGCCGCGGCATGGAATTAGTACAGGTCCGCTTCGTTGAACACAATCGGGCTATTCTTGTCCTTGCCTCTGCCAAAGTGGGCATTTTTGCTTCCCTCACCGTCAGCGACAGCAGCACGAGGCGAGAGGCTTCACTTTTGTGCTGCCAACCAAAATGACGTCAGCCACGCTAACCGCCGTCAATGCAACAAACGGCACAAATGGTCGTGCCTCTTGGGAGCAGATTGGCGCCAGGAAGCGACAAGAGCTGCTGGCGTCCATCCCCAAGGAATGGCTCATTCCGGCCGACGTGCTGCCCGCCGAGACTGAAGATGACGTGACTTCGTGGCCCGAGACGTGTGGGTGGTTCACGGCCGAGGAGCTCGCCATTACAAACGCATCGGCGACAGAGCTGATTCCCAGGCTTGCGTCTGGGGAGCTCTCTTGCGAGCAGGTGACGAGGGCCTTCTGCAAGAGAGCTGCGGCTGCCCATCAGCTGGTATGTTACACGCATATAGATGCCGTGATGCACCCGCATTGCTAACAAGCATTGCCCTTGTAGACAAACTGCTTGTCCGAGACGTGTTTTGATCGCGCCATCAAGACTGCCAAGGAGAGGGATCGGCATCTCGAGCAGACCGGCAAGCCTGTCGGTCCTCTCCACGGCCTGCCCATCTCTCTCAAGGACAACTTCAACCTCGAGGGCTTGGATGCCACCGTCGGCTTCGTGTCTCTCGTCGGCGACGCAGCCAAGGCGGATTCCACGTTGGCGCAGCTCCTGGAGAATGCCGGGGCCGTCTTCTACGTCAAGACCAACACCCCCACGGCCATGATGATTGCTGAAAGCGTCAACAATGTATTCGGCCGCACGGTCAACCCGCTCAACAGGAAGACGACGAGCGGCGGCAGCTCCGGGGGCGAGTCTGCGCTTCTCGCCATGAAGGGGAGCCCGATGGGCGTCGGGTCAGACATTGGCGGCTCGCTTCGCATTCCCGCCGCCTGCACGGGCATCTTCACGCTTCGCCCATCCTCGGGGCGGTTCCCCGTGAGAAACACGCGATCCGGGATGCCGGGACAGGAAGCCGTGCAGTCGGTCAACGGGCCCATGGCGCGGACCCTCGACGACATCACCATGTACACCAAGAACGTGGTCGACGGCCAGCCCTGGCTTCTGGATCCGCGCTGCCTGCCCATGCCTTGGCGGGACGTGCAGCTTCCCAACCGGCTGAGGATTGCCGTCATGTGGCACGACAACATGGTCCGCCCGACCCCGCCGGTGACGCGTGCCCTTGGCGAGGTCGTGTCCAAACTCCAGGCGGCCGGGCACGACGTGGTGGAATGGGACCCTGCTGACCAAAAGGAAGGCCTCGAGCTTCTGGGCCGCATGTTTGTCGCTGACGGAGGCACGGCCATCCGGAAGCAGCTGGAGAGGACGGGCGAGCCGTGGAGACCGGAGATGGAGCAGTACAGGGACGCGAAGGAGCTGTCGACGTACGAGATGTGGAACCTGCAGCTGGAACGAGTCGACTTCCAGAACCGTTACCTGGACCGCTGGAACAGGGCCGGCATCGATGCCATCTTGTGCCCGACCATTCCGTTCAATACCGTCAAGAACGGCTCATTCAAGCATGGTAGGTGGCGCCGACGAGGGGGCCAAAGGTGGTGAGGAGCAAAAAACGTGTTGGGCTAACGTGTTTATGTTTTTTTTTCAGTCGGGTACACGGGTGTTTACAACATTCTCGACTACTCGTGCCTTTCTTTCCCGACCGGCCTAACTGTCGACAAGGCTATTGACCGCATTGAGGAACTATACCAGCCTCTCGGCTCGGACTGCGAGGCCATCAATGGTGACTGTGAGTATCTCCTACCACCCAAGAACAAATCAGTTTGCGATGCAAGAAACGAAAAAAAATGTATACTTATGTGACATTGGATAGACGACGCTGAGACCATGCATGGCCTGCCGATTAGTCTGCAGCTTGTGGCGCGGCGGTTGGAGGAGGAGAAGGTTCTGGCCATGGGGGAAAGGGTCTTGGAGGCACTGCGCGCCTAGAGGCTGCGCGCGCATAACCAGCATGTAGCTTTGTTGTCGTTTTTGTGTAAGACCAAAGATACCTAGGTAGATGAGCTTGCATAGCATATAACTTATCCACGTTGTTGTTTTTTGTTGCGTCCCTTTCTCTCTGGTGCATGTACCCTATACCGGACGGGAATGTGACATGTATCCAACAGCGCGAGAGTCGTACATTTTTCTTCTTTTCAGTTATAGAACTTGTACATTATACAACTCTCTACACATGCTTTTGTGGAAATACCTTCTTGGAATGAGGTACTTGGCTGCCATGGCCCATTCCACCCCGATGTCGTGAAGCAACGTCCAAGGCAAGGGATTCCGTAAAGAACGAGACACTCAGCGGGTATAGCACCAGAAAATCCGAAGCCGCAATCAATCCCCGTGACGGGATCGATGGCTTGGTCGAGGCAAGCATTAAGTACAGGGTCTTGTGCGTTGTGACAATGCGATGGCGGTGGTGCTGGAACAGATGGCTTGCAAATGACAGCCTCCGGAAAACGGGTAAAGGAAAGAAAAACAAAGACAAGAAGCAAGGAAGCATATCAAAACACTGTGTTGGAGCACAACTATTGACTTGCAATCTGCATCGAGGTTCTCTACCAACCAGATCGTGTTCGGTAGGCATTTGGCGGGTGAGGATCGTGCAAGCCATCAATTCTGATGGCACCTGTCATTGACGGGTAAACTCTCGGTCTTTAGTTGATAGTTTTGTGAGAACTTGTCCTTCCTCTGCTTCTATTCAGGTTGACACGTCAGATCGTACCCCTACCAGTGTCAAACGATAAAATGCGGGTGATCTGCGCCGCAGAAGATGAAACAAGCTCGATTCGAAAGTCTAGAAACAGGCCTTTGCACGACTCAGCACGCCATAAATCATCGGCGTAATAAGCCGGGCGCTGTGTTTCTGCGACGTCGGAAGGCCCAGTAAGGACAAACGTGGGTTTCTCACTTGGCATATGCTTCTGACTCGCCTGGTGTTTTAGCTTTTCGTCGTCTGGGGGATTTTCGTGCATGCCCAACGGCTATAGAAACACGGTGGCATGAGAAGAACAAAATGTTGGCAATGTATTATCAATGATATAATTCTTCCTCTGCAGAGACTAGATGGTGTTTACACCGCACCCGGGGAAAACAGGAGGAAGAAGAAGAAAACTACATAGCTAGCCTCGCGAAGAAGGGGAAATTGTAAAACTCAATAATCAGCCTACCTTGTTGGAACACGAACAGCTGTTTCTATACGGCCACTGCGCTCGGAGCCCCTTACGAACCGAATGATTCAAGGTGTCTCCATGTACGCCTTGTACCCAGCAGAACCTTGCGATATCATCTTTCCATGTTGCAGCTGCGACTGAAACATGCGTTGCCCCAACGTCTCATACAAAGTAAACAACAAACACTGAGTCTGCTGACAATTTGCGACGTCATGCAATGCATCATCAGTTGTGCATCCGAGTATATATAGAGCAGCTCGCAAGCACACAGAAGCACATCATTCACAACACTCCATCACACCACATCACACTCGGTTCATCTTCGATTCTGCTTGTTAATTCATTCGGTCTGGTTACCGTCTTGATTATTCTCCAAAACTATTATACCACATTATTTTCTATATACCCAACCCCCCCGCAAACTTCACCATGGTTCGCTTCACTGCTATTGCTCTTCTGGCTTGTGCGTCACCACCGCCTCCTGTTCTCCCCATAACCGACAACTAACATTGTGACACATGTAGTTGCCGCATCTGCCCTGGCGGCCCCCCAAGGTGCCAACAACGGCGGAGACCAGATCTTTGACTTCAACGACAAGCCCTTGAAGGGCGATAAGAAGACCAAGTTTTTGGACTTGGAGAAGCAGGGCGATGCCAAGTTCGAGGAGCTCACCAAGACGTATACTCCGGAACAACAGCAACTAGAGAACGACCTCAACTCGATTCATAGTCAGATGGATGACATTCTGGGCGTTCCCAAGCAGCAGCAGAAGTAGGCAAAGTGTACGCAGACGGATGCATCGTCAAGGATTGAGTTGTGCGGTAGGGGTTTTCATCCGACTCGGCCACTGGCTAGACACGTCACTAGTACATGGCCAAGTACGGTTTTCCCTCTTACGCAAAGGAGAGACTGGGCATAGGAATAGCCTCACTGCTAGTTACGTAGCCGGCTACTGAGATGAATAGAATCATTACATTGACAAGATGACCCATCGAGGCTGTGTCTATATTCAACTGCGAGCTTTTGTATGTCGTCGGTGCTACTCTCGCCTGAAAGCGAGTCAATCAGGAACTTCTACAAATGTTCAAATGTTGTGTAACTCATGAGCTACCCTAGACGCTATTTTGTTCTCGTTATCCTTGTTCTCCTAGTGACCAATAGGGTATTACACAGGCAGACCCAGGCGTGTGCGACAACGCATAGTAGCGAGATTGTATGTAAAGAGGTCCCTATGTATTCGCCAGATATTTGCTGAAGCAAGGGGCCAACGAAACATTGAACGGTTTGCCCTTGTCCGCATGGAGTCCTGCATCCGACAGAAGCGAAGGTTGCGCGTCGTGTTGAAATGGAGCACTGGGCGACAGGGCACGGACAAGCCAAGAAGCCGCGGCCATCAACATTTGAAACATCAATTGAATTGACTCTTACCAGATGTTGTAGTTACCCAGGTGCCTGGGCAGTTAAGCAGACATCAATGATGGAACATTGAATGCCAACTCGGTCGGTAACCCCGCATCAATTGACCCTCGACGCGGTCCAAACAGCCGAGAGCCTCGGCCCCCGGGGTCTAGCGACGGCCGTACTCCGCAGTAGCACTTGAGTACAATGTCAATTATGTCCGGTACTTTGAGTACCAGATACGGCACCAGCACTGGCTGACGTCTCCAGTGGCGTCCGGGTTGTTGCAGACCAATGTTGACATCCCAGTGCCTTGTACGTACAACCAGTCTCAGTGTAGCGGGCTGTGTTACGCGACACAACATTGAAGCTTCTTTTTTGCTTGGCGGCGCCGACTGCATCCCATTGTCACGCGTAGTCGAGGCCGTGATAAACACTCTGGACAGAAATGGCAGCTACATGTATTATTACAACTTTGACGGTACAAACTCTGGCTTTGTCTTGGTAACAAACGCCATGAGGCCCAGACGTAGATTTTCCCCCTCCAAGAGACCCCTGGCGTATCTGTCCTGGACCAGTTGGGCTGCCCTCTCGACGCTCGCCGTCTCCCACGTTTGTCTGAGACCGGCACGGCTCACAATCACGGCATCCGGCGACATGGCCGCGACGTCCTCGGCCAGCGCGACGGCCTCGCCCACCACGGCGCCCGGCGACGCGGCCACCCGGCAGAAACCCGCGTCCCTCGCCTCGGCGGCGGACAAGACGCGGCCGGCAAGCACAATCTCTGACGCCATCTGCATGCCAAACGTCCTCACGGCGCGGGGGATGCCCCCGGCCGCCGCCCAGAGACCTCTCTTTGCCTCGGGCAGCCCAAACGTGGCCGACGGCGAGGCAACCACCATGTCGCTGCGGATAGTGAGTAAAAAAAGTACCTTTCTTGAAGGGGGTGGCCGCGCGCCGTCAATGGCGAGAGAAGACGTACCAGTTGAGGGCGATTTCGAAGCCGCCGCCCAGGGCGAAGCCGTTGACGGCGGCGATGACGGGCTTCTTGCCCACGCGCGTGGTGAGGCCCATGAAGCCGCCGGTGGGAAAGGCCGGGGCGTCGGGCTTCTCGAGGGCGTGCTGCTTCTGCGCCTGCTCCTTGAGGTCGGCGCCGCAGCAAAAGGCCCTGGTGCCCTTGCCGGTGACGATGGCGACGCGGAGCTGGGGCTCGTCGTCGAACCACTGCCACAGCCGCTCGCCCTGCCAGTGGCCGGCCATGGGGATGGCATTCATGTGCGACTCGCGGTTGATGGTCACCAGCAGCACATATTCCGCGGGGAAGCTGAGCTCGTAAAAGGACAGTTCGGGGGGCTGTGAGGCGAGTGATGGCGCCATGGTGAGGAAGACCAAGCTGGGTGCGCGGAGAGAAGAATGAGTCGACTGTCGTGGCCAGAAGGGGAAATGTCAAGTCGAGTCAATATATATAAAAACGACGACGTGATGCGTTGTGCAGAAAAGGGATCAATGATGCGAGAGTCTTGCTCTGGTTGCCGAGTGGCTGCAACTACTTGACATGGAACAGCATCGACTGTACATGTACCTCGATGCGTCCACCCGCTTCAATCTTCACACACGCATTGACTGTCCATGTACATGCAATGTTGGGCCGGTTGCCGGGAGCCGCCCCAACTCCGGCTCAGAGGCTAGAGCTACGCGCCAGCTGGGGTTGATCGGACTATCGGGCCAAATATTCAGAGGCTGCCCGGCGGGTCAATTCCGTCAATGCTCAATCATTGATCCATGTTGATAAATGAATTGGCCAGACCAGGCCAGACTCGGTAGTCTGTCAACTGTCAACCCCGCCGGCAACCACTTTTGGTCGGCCGAGAGGCTGGACTTGGGACAATGAATATGTACTCGGCAGCACATGGGATTGCCGGCTACATACGTACCAGACAGTTTACCAGCCAGCAGAGCATCAAAACACTACGTTGACCCTCGACAAGATTCCTCTCCACCAGCAAAACAACGTAGTCACTGTACGTGGTCTTTTGCATCCATTTCACTCCCCCTGAGACGGCATCGGCACCATGGCCACGCAGCAACCGGCGGTCCCCATCATCGTGGGCGTGGGCGACGTGCGCAACAAGTCGTTCAAGGTGGAAGACGCCGTCGAGCCGGCACAGCTCATGGTCAACGCTGTTCGTCGCGCCGTCGACGACAGCGGACTCGACCACGCCGCGCAGGAGTCTCTGCTGGCGCACGTCGACAGCTTGAGAGTCGTGCCAACCTGGACATGGGCGTACAATGACCTGCCCGCCGTCATTTCCCATCGACTCGGCATCAAGCCCACGCGCCGCGTCCTCGGCGAGCACGGCGGCAATCAGCCCGCCCTGCAATGCGACGAGGCCGCCCGAGACATTGCCGCCCGGAGGAGCCTCGTCTCCGTCTTGACGGGAGGAGAGGCGCTGGCATCTCGCAAGTCTTTTCCGCGTCTGCCCCCCTCAAAAAAAACGAGGAACCGTGTTTGCTAACTCGCCGTCGCAGTTGCTGCCTGCCAAAAAGCCGGAGAAAACCCCCCCAAGGGCTGGCTCGAGCCTGATCCCAACGGGAAGCAGCTGGCATCCCTGGACCTTTCCATCCTCAAAGAGAGTAGGTAGTCGGCACATCGCACGGCACATGTCTTATGTGGTCTAATGCGCCTCGCACAGGCTCCGGCACCTTGCACTCCATGGGCCTGCCGATCCATGTGTACCCTCTGTACGAAAATGGCCGCCGTGCGCACCGGGGACTGTCGGCAGCAGAGAGCGCCGCCGAGTCTGCCAAAATGTATGCCGAGTTTGACCGGATCGGCTCCGAGAATGTGTACTCGTGGAACTACCAGCAGCCTCCCAAGACGGCCGAGCAAATCGGCCTCGTGTCCAAGAAGAACAGGATGATTTGCGATCCGTGTAACGCCACCCGCATTCCCCCCCCGACAAAGGAATCAAACGGCCGAGCTAATGCCTTGACCAGATCCCCTGCTGATGAATGCCTTCAACGGCGTCAATTTGTCCGCGGCCTGCATCCTCACCTCGACGGAACACGCAAAGAAGCTTGGTATTCCCCAAGACAGGTGGATTTATGTCTTGGGCGGCGCGGGCACGCACGAAAAGGACAATTGTGAGCGCACACGTAGCCCGTTGAGTCGTTGATCGCTGGATGCTAACTGCACCCCTCGCCAGTTTGGGAACGGCGGCATCTGCACCACAGCGAAGCCATCACAAAGTCCATCGATGCCGCGCTGCATGTTTCGGGCCTCTCGGCGAGCGATGTGGACTGCTACGACTTTTACTCGTACGTACACGGCCGCCGCAATTGCATGGTGGGAGTCGCCGCCACTGACACAGCCATGCCAGGTGTTTTCCCATTGTGCCCAAGCTTGCCTGCGACCACGTCGGCCTGTCGACCACGTCGTGGCAGAAGCCCATCACGCTCCTAGGGGGCTTGACCTCGTTCGGCGGCGCCGGAAACAACTACTCCATGCACGTAAGTCTCCGTCGCACGCGTCCGCGCAGGCCACCGCACTGTATTAACGTGGCAAAAGGCCATCACCGCCATGGCCCGGGAACTACGGGCCAAGAGGCACAGCACTGGTCTCATTCTCGCCAACGGCGGCATGCTGACGCACCAGCATGCCTTGTGCTTGTCGGCCCGGCCCAGGGGAGACGGGCAGGCGTATCCGACGAGCAACCCGTTGCCGGAAGTTGTCGACGGATACAGCCCGCCGTTTACTGAAGCAGCAGAGGGCACGGCCACGATCGAGGTGAGCGTTGGGAGCATCGGCCGCATGGACACGGGCTAACGTCGTTCTAGACTTATACCATCGAGTACAACCGGGATGGCACGCCGGGACTAGGCCTCATTGTCGGCAGACTACGAGGGACGGGCAGGCGGTTCCTCGCCAACCACGGCGACGAGCTAACCTTGTCTCAGCTGGCGACGACGGCTGCAGAACACGTGGGAAAGACGGGAAGCGTGCGGACGGGCGAGGACGGGCGGAACCTGTTCTTTCTCGATGCCAAGACGAAGCTGTAGATGACTGCTTGTTCATGCCCAATATATTCAATGTGACAAAAGTCAATATGCTATGATTTGCGCCAACGGGATGTAGACGACTGCTTGTTCATGCCAATATATTCAATGTGTTAAAGTCAATATGCTATGATTTGTGCCAACGGGAGAGCCCATTTCATAGTGTGAGAGAAGGCAAATGATTCCGGCTGAAGCTCATTTCTCAACCATGCACCATGCTCATGTCCTGCCACGACGGGCGTCTACAGGTACTTCTTGAGAAAGCTGTCATAGTTGGCCAGCCTGGTGTAAACACCGTACTTGTTGGGCCGGGCGCAGCCGGTGCCCCACGAAACGACGCCGATCAACACATCGCCCTGGACAATGGGGCCGCCGCTGTCTCCCTGGCACGCATCCTGGCCGCCCTTCTCCAGGCCCGCGCAAAACATGTTGTCCGTGATCTCCAGCGGCGTGGGCGTGCTGTAGGCCTTTTTGCAGATGGCGCGGTCGACGACGGGAACCGTCACCTTTTGCAGCTTGTCGGGCGTCGCTCCGCCTTCCGTCAAACGGCCCCTAAACTCAAAAGTCAGACAGTTGGCATCAATATCTGGGCTCGGCTCGGGAGCTTCATCCACGTCGCGCGTGTGCATGTACGTACCAGCCGGCTACGGTGACGTTGGTGCCGGGCGTTGGGTCGGAGCCCGGCTCAGGCAGCTTGGCGTATTTGATGGTGTCGCTTTCAGGAATCCCCGTGGCCAGCTTCCAGACGGCAACGTCATTGTCCAGGTTGTTGGCGTTGTAATTGGGGTGACGGGTGGCCGAGCGCACCTTGACCTTGGTGCCGCCAGATCCCGAGGCCTACAGGACGCAAAAAGCCGTCGTGTTAGTCGTGAGATGTGAGTCCCGGACAAGTACAACTCACCAGTGATCCGGCGCGGATTTCGTATCCCGAAACGTCTGAGCTGGTGCAGTGACCCGCGGTGATGACAGTGTCGTTGTTGACCAGGGTGCCGCCGCAGAACTGGAAATTGCTCGACAACAGGGCCACGATGTAGGGGAAATCGCCCGGGGCGGCAGCCTCTCCGCCGACGATGAACTTGCCATTCTTGGCCGGCGCGGCCGTCGCCGACTGAACGGCAAAGATTGCGCTGGCAATCGCGAGAGCTGCCTTGGAGACCATGTTGTAGGCGGGACCGGAGATGCTGTACTGTCAAGTGCAAGAAGTAAGAGTCGAACTGCTCTGATGGGATGAAGACGGAAAAAAAAGAAAGGCCAATATCGTGAGAGGCCTCGGCCGTATTTATACGCAGACTTGGTTCAGTTTACACGCCGTCACCTGCCGATTCTATCGAGTTGATGGGCTCGAGGCGATGACACGGGCAATCACAGACGATCCATCAGGGTCAAAGCCCGTGCTAGAGATTGCCGATCTTGCGTAAAAGAAGCTTAAAGCTCGCGAGCGCACAGTCACGAGCCAGAGCCGCAGTGGACGGGACATGGCCGAAGGGGTCAAGTCAAGTCAAGTCTGGTACGACATGGACGCTCCACGGCGTCGAGGTCGCATCGAGCGCCGAGGGCTGGCGACGATAAACATCGAATGCCAGCGGGCCACGATGACCGTTCTTGGCAGATCCGAAGAGGCAGGTTCGAGGGCGGACGCGAGCTCTGATTCGGTCCTGGGCAGGCCGGCATCCCTTGGGCACGGGGGCCAATGGCGTCGAGGGATCGCGCGCCGTCTTGGACCAAGAACGCTGGTTGCGCACGCGGCCGCTTGAAACGGTCGATCATTGTCCGAATCGGACGACGTGGCCCGTGTCTCCTTCTGGACTTTGTCAAGCGCCGATGCAGACAGGATTGACTTTGCAGCACCTCGTGTTGCTGGGCCTCGGATCGGCGCCGCCTACATACTTTATGTACTAAGTACTACTTGGCGATTAGTAGCCATTCAGACGGACGGCGGAGAGGTGTGGAGAATGGGTAGCGCGTAAAATGCTACATGTGTCAATCATTCTCACTTGCAAACGTTCAAATGTTCAATGTTGTCTCAACTAGGACTCTGGGTTGACGGTTGCCGGCTACAAGCACCGTTGACCCATGCACCCGTGACTTGAGCAGTACATATGTAGCCAGTTATCAACCATGGTCACGCCGCATAGTTGCTCCCAACTTCCAAGTTCCAACTGTGGCAGTCGTCTATTCTTGGAAACTCGCTGGATTACACCATCAACCAAGGTCGCATTCACAATGGAACCTGCGGCGGCGGATCCCGGCGGAGCCCCTGCGCCTGAATAACCTTCCTTTCACGGCGATAACCATAAATTGCAAGAGCGCCAACCCACAGCTTATAGGTTCTGCCCCAAGATAATCAGTCTAGACTTGTGTCCAAGTCTCCATATACCCTCAAGTGCTCGGCTTGGCAAGGCGCCATTGACGACTTTTCGAGGCAGGTGTAAAGACTCGTATCAACGCCGCGCGATTTTTACGTACGCCCAACGGTCCATCTCAAGACTGCCAGCCACCTACTCACTCCGGTATACGTCCGAGATGGGAAACTAGAAGCAAGCCTCCAGTCAGAAACATGAAATGCACGTGTATTAATGTATGTATTGCGCCATATAGTATTGCCGAGACCAAAAGTTCCCCCAAGGCCCTGCTTCCGCTGCGGCAACAGCTCATGTGATGGAAACACTCGACGTGTCTGCGCGGCAGTTTAAAGCCTCGACTCCCTCACAGGATCCAGCAAGTCCTTCATCTCGAAGGTCGGCCAGTCGGGGTTGACGGACGGGTCGGGCCTTTCGCGGTCCCACGCCCATTTGTTCGCCAGCTGGGCCGGGAGCGAGTCCTCCAGCATGTCCACCACGTATTTCCCAATCACGGGGAAGAACTTGTACCCGTGGAACGAGCCGCACGTCGCCACGTAGAGTCCCTTGGCCGCCGTGTGCGGCGAGATGATGAAGTCGGAGCTGGTGGTGAAGGCGTCCCTAGATGTAGATGGTCAGTTCGCCAAGCGCCAGCAGTAAACACGGCAGCAACGGACTTACCAGCAGATGCGGTGCTTCTCAAACTTCCACTTTGCAGCTTGGCTTCCGTAAAAGGCGCTGCTCACGTTGAGAATGTCCTCCTTGAGCCGTTCGGATATCTTCCACTGCGCATAGTCGGCTTCCGCGGGCGGCATCGAGATGAAGCGCCCGGGAAGGACCTCCTTGGTGTTCTTGAAGATCTTTTGCCCCCACCACTTGAGCTCCCTGTCCTTGGTGGGCGGCAGGCTTCCCATAAAGGGCGCTGGAACCATCAACTAGTCAGCCTTTTTGCTCAAGACATAACAACAGCGGTAAAGGGGGACACGGTGCAGTATATTATTACCTTTGAGCGTCGTGTATCCCTGAATGCCGACCGGCATATCCGCAAACTTTGCGTACGAGTCATCGTCCAGCCGCGTCATGCCCGTGGTGATGCCGCCGGCCAAGATCCTCGAGCCGGCCTGCAGGGCGTCGAGGCCGCTCGCCGCGGCGCTCACCTCCAGCAGCTTGGGCGTGAAGGCGCCGGTGCAGAGGACGACGTGGGCCGCCTCGAGGCTCCGGCCGCCGGCGGTCCGGACGCCGGTGCACCGCCCGGCGCGGTCGACCTGCAGCGCCGCCACCTCGTCGGCCACGTAGGCGACGCCCAGCTCCAGGGCCCTGCGGGTGACGGCCTGCAGGCAGTCCCCGGCGGCGACCCAGCCGCTGGCCCGGTTGACGAGCACCTGCTCGACGTTGGTGTAGTCGGACTCGCTGAACAGGCCGCCAAACATGGTGCGCGCCTCGTCGACGGGCCAGACGGAGATGTCGTGGTGGCGGCCGAGCCGCTCAAAGTTGCGGATGCAGTCGCGGGCGTAGTCGCGCCCGCACATCCAGTAGAGCCCCGTCTGGTGGAAGAACGGCCGCCACAGGGGATCCGACGTGAAGACGTCCTGCGCCTCGAGCGCCAGCTCGCAGTACACGGGGTCGTCGTAGTCGGCGCGCATCACCTTGTTCCAGTCCCACGACGCCGCGACCCGGCTGTCGGCGTCAAAGGCATCGCGGTCCACGAGCGTCACCGACGCCGAGGGGTACTTTCGAATCAGGTGGTAGGCGGTCGACACTCCGAAAACCCCCGCGCCGACAATGATGTAGGATGATCCGGCAGGGGCCATGCTGTCGAGTCGGCTCGGTGCTGAGTCGAGCGAGGAGGACGGGCGAGGTTGGCGGCTGGTCATGGAGTTCCTTATATGTATTCCCGTTCCCGTCTCCCCCACCACGGCTACTGTTGGGGTACAAGGGTGCGAGGAGCTCTGAATGCCATCTTGTTGCCGTGTCCGGCACACTGTGAAGGTGCCTTATCAGTGAATTGGCTTTCCCCCCCGAGGCCGATGTCGCCTGGCAAGGTTGGAATTCGTTTGTCAACCGTCGGGGGTTCGGGGTTGGATGCCGGGTCCGCCGCTCACGTGACCTGCATCCTCCGGCTTGGCTTCCTGGTGCAGTGACAAACCAAAACGTAATTCGGGGACAAGAGAAGAGGGAGTCTTGTAAATGGTGGGTGTAAATAGTGGGAATAAGACTCCACAGCCGGCATCGACCCGACCCAGTTGAAGGGCGCGCCAGGTGTGAATTACATGAACATCGGGCACCGGCTGGCGACATCGGGGCATGCCGCATGAGGGGTCGTTCGATTCGGGTTTATTATTAGCAATTTATCATGACGGATTTCTGCCGGTGAGAGCAATTCGGAGAATGTCTAGAACGAGTCGTTTGCTAATGTCTACGTTGCAGTACAGGCGGATTGTCATGTACTTTGCCAGAATCGCTACATCAGAAACGATACACTTGACTGGTAACAGGATTGAGCTAGCAGCCCGTTCGCGTGGATTTCTGCAAGTCTCGTCTTAAACATGCCCGCTTGAATTCTATACTGATACGGGTAGCATAAAACGTAAGCGGGAATTCGTCAATCTCATTCCAAACAATATTGCAGGCTCAGGCAACTAGCAACGAAATGATGAGGACCGTCGCGACTCGCTACATTCCCTAACATGTGACACACGTATCATGGCCCCCGGCTGTATTATATTAAATCAAGTGCCTTCTCCATCATTTACCAAATATGCCCATATTCCATGACTTGCCGTAATCTATTTCTCCATCAACGTGCAGTAATCTATCCACGCAGTCGCTTCATTTCCGGGTCGTAGAGTGGTTCTGCCGTCACCGTCGCTGGAATCCTTGTTCCAAAATACTCAAGTTCAACCGCATCCCCCTCCTGTATGTTGGTAGGCAAATACGCGTACGCAATGGGCTTGCCAATAGTAAAGGCAAAAGCAGCACTCGTAACATAGCCTTCCGATTTACCACCAAAGAAAACCGGCTCCTTGCCCAATACCATCGACTTTCCATCGTCGACGGTAATACAACGCAGTTTTCTGGTGATTGTGTCCTTTGAAACCCCCCGGAGAGAGGACTGGCCGATGAATGCCCCCTTCTTGTCCATTTTGACGGCAAAATCGACGCCAGCCTCGTACGGGTTGTGCTCGGTGGTCATGTCGGCACCCCACGACCGGAAGCCCTTCTCCAGGCGCAGGGAATTAAAGGCGCTCCGGCCGGCTGCAATGATTCCACAGGACTGGCCGGCTTTCCAGAGCGCATCCCACAGCCGGAGGCCGTTCTCGGCACTCGCATACAACTCCCATCCTAGTTCGCCGACGTACGAAAGCCGCATGGCAGTGACTGGTACTCCGGCAATGCTGGCCTTTTTCACGCGGAAGTAACGGAGCCCCTTGTCCGAGAAGTCATCTGGCGTGACTTGAGAAATTACCTCTCTGGCCTTGGGGCCCCAGAGTCCAATGCAGCACGTGGCACCAGTAATGTCACGAACATGGACGGCCTTTTCCGGCGCATTCTTGGTCTGGATGCGAGCCTCCCTGGACAAATAGGCCAGGTCGACGGGCCCATTGACACCAACCTGGAATAAGTCGTCACGAATTCTAGCGACCGTGATGTCGCTGCGGATACCGCCTTGCTCATCCAGCAGCAGCGTGTACGTCACCGCCCCCGGTTTCCTGGAGACGTTTCCCGTCGTCGCCCAGTCCAGCAACCCGACTGCTCCCGGGCCGGACACTTCCAGGCGCCGAAGGGGCGTCATGTCGTACATGGCGACAGAGGTGCGCGTTTTCCACGCTTCTGCCGCCGCAATGGGGGAGTAGTACCTGCCGGACCAGGCATCCCGTTCCACCGGCTGCCACTCCGCGGGCAGCTCCTTGAGCAGCGCCTCGTTGGCCTCGAACCAATACGGCCGCTCCCATGCTCCCGCCTCGAGGAAGAAGGCACCGAGCTCCTTGTGGCGATGGTAGAACGGACTCACCCGCATATTGCGAGGCGAGTCCCGCGGCTGGAGAGGATGCAGGATGTCATAGACCTCGACAAAGTTCTGCTGCGACGTCTCGCTAACAAACTGCGGAGTGAGCTGGACCTCCTCGAACCGCGTAATGTCGCACTCGGCCAAATCGACCTGCGACTTTCCCGTCGTGAGAACCTCGGCCAAGGCACGAGCTACACCGGCGGAGTGTGTGACCCAGACCGCCTCGGCCACGTAAAACCCGTCTACCGTAGGCGACTGTCCCACGAGGGGACCTCCGTCGGGGGTGAAGGAGAAGATGCCGTTGAACCCGTCTTCTATCTCGGTTTGTTGAAGCACCGGGAGCAGCTCCCGCGACAGCTTCCACGCGGGGTCAAAGTCTTCCTGGGTAAAGTCGAGCCGCGAGGGCATTTTGTGCTCATCAACATGCTCCGGAGTCGGGCCTAGTGTCGAGGCCACCACGGGCATGGGACGGTGCCCGTAATACCCAATTCCGTACTGATCGCCATGCTCTCTATAGTAGAGATCTTGGTCCTGATACCGCAGGATGGGCAGACCCGCGCCATTCGGTGACGAATACCGGCCGCGCTGGCTCGGAACCGCCGTCGTCTTGACGTACTGGTGCGCCATGGGCAACAGGGGCACCGGCAATCCGACCATGGCGCCGACCTCGACGCCCCAAAATCCCGCGCACGAGACGACTACATCCGCGGGAATCGTCTGGTCCTTTGTCACCACCGCAGACACCCGGCCGTCTGCCTGCTCAACGCCAGTGACCAGGCTGGAGCCGATGTACTTGACGCCCTGCTCGCGCGTCTTCGCAATGAGAAGCTGCACCGCGCGCGCAGCCAGGGCCAACCCATCGCTGGGGATGTACAGGCCGCCGAGGACCATGTCCTTGTTGAGCAGAGGGTACCGCTCCAGACATTCCTCAGGCGTGATGAGGCGCGCCTCGACGCCCCAGGACGAGGCGTAGCCGTGCTTCCGCTTCAGCTCCTCGAGCCGTTCGGGCGTGGTGGCCAACTCCAGGCCGCCGACTTGGTTGAAGCACGACTGGCCGTCCTCCTGTAGCGAGAGAAACTTGTCCACGGTGTACTTGGCCAGCAGGGTCATCGTCTTGGACGCGTTGGTCTGAAACACCAGGCCCGGGGCGTGCGAGGTCGAGCCGCCGGGCATGTCCAGCGGGCCCTGGTCAACGACGGTGATGTCGCTCCAGCCACGCGAGACCAGCTCGTCGGCCAGATTGACACCGACGATGCCGGCGCCGATGATGACGACGCGCGGCTGACTTGCAGTGACTGCCATGGTTGCGCTGCCAGCGATGATTCAACGAACTTGTCACGAAGTAAATCCTCAAAAGATTGCGAGACGTGGCCTCCGCTGCCTGTATCGGACTGGGGGGGGACAATAAAGGCAGGCAGACGCAAGTCAAGTCAACTAGATTGTATTTAATAATTTACTCACGGTCTATATTGTGAATTATACAAATAAAGTACTACATATACACATGTGTAGATAGTTTTGGCCGTCGGAGTATGAGCACCGCCGTGGTGTAAGTGGCGATCACGTGATCGGCCTCCGAACCTGGATGCCGGGCACAGCTCCGTGTCGCGTTGCCTCGCAACTGTACGGAGTAAGCTATCTCGACGCCAAGCCGGGATAGAGTAGTAGACACACCTCATTCGCTCGGTGGTGCATTGGGCCTGCATAGGTGCATGATACTCTGGTGTTTCTATAATAAAGTGGCCAGTGTAACAGCCCTGGTCAGTGGTCTGCCCAACAGGTTCGGAAATTCCAAATCAGGGTTATACACGCCAGCTGATTTATATTCGAACCAATAACATAAAGAGAAGTACGCGTCGGTATATTTTTTTATTATTTTTTTTAAAAAAAAAAAAAACCACAAGCCTCCTTTCTCTCGGTCGTGACTCAAAGTCCGTCTCATCTTCACTTTATCGCAAAGCAGTCAATGTGATTGGACGGCACGCTATCAAACAGGCCACTCTACCATGCCCCCCCCATCCTTGGCTCTTTTTATCTTGCACACCACCCTCCTTTATCTCTGAATAGCGAAAAGATACAGGACAGCGCGGCTTCCCCCGTGTTATCGTGGACTCGTGTTCTTCAGCCGCGCACGCGGTTCGAGCAGCAGCAGCAGCAGCAGCAAGTTATTCGGGTCTGACCGCAGGTGAGGCGTTGATGCTTGAGGGTGGCCCATCAAGTTCTAGAACTGGGCTGGCTTCAAATGGGCTGAATTGGACGTGGTCATGTGGCTTCGTGCGACGGGCGCCAACCCTTACCCAGAGTGAATTGTGATGGGAGAGCCACGGGGAGTCGGGGACAATGGCAGCAGACTTGACTCGTCTTGTCGCGCAGGTACATGCATGCGCTCACTGCACCCCGAGACGAGGCATCGAATGGATGAAGCCCGTGCTGCGTTGCTTGACGCGTCAAGTGTGTACATGTATGTACATTCTGTGCATATGTAGGCAGGCAGGTTGGCAGGTTGGCAAGTTGGGCAGGAAGGTCAACTGGTGCATGTGGCCACGGGGACGAAATGTCTGGTCTGGTATAAACATGCTCCCAGTGCCATGTCCAGCCTGATACCCCGTGCCCAGGTGGGGGACGGAGAGAGGCTCGCGGCAGGTCCAGCACCACGCGCAGGAACAAGTAACCACTGAGGCGACATGCGATGGACGGTCAATAGTTACATGTACTAAATGGTCGACGCTGGTGGCACAAGGCCAGGTAGGTGGCCCGGTCGACGCCGGCTGCAGAGCATGTCGGATGGTTGCCGTTTCTGGGAGCCCACCGATGTCCCCATTGACGCCTGGCATCATGCAGGCTCCGACGCCGGCGCACCGCGAGCTGGACCTGACAAACTGTAGTTCGCCGTCTCGTGGGACGCGGCCAGGGTCTGTCTGGTCCCGGCTCCTGACTCCTCCGCAATCTGAAGCATCCTGGCCACCGCGCCCCCGTCTTCCCCAGAGCCAGCGGGTGCCGATAAAGGGACCAAGATCGACGCTAGTCGAAGCTGCAATCGCCCGGCATTCATTGGCCGAAGGGGCCGCCGCGCGGGCAGCCTGGCACTGTGCCATCCCCGCAACTGTGGCTGGGGTTGATCATGTCTGGTCAATATCATAGAAGCTCGCGAGGCTTCACGCTGAAGCATCCGCGGGCCAGGTCGACGTGGGCGGACAAAACTCCGACAAGACGGGGAATGTAGAAAAAAGCAGATATTACTAGTCAGACATCATCATCATCACACACACACAGTTTTATACACGGGTGTAGCATGAAAGCACCTTGTTCATTTTGCTTCCAAACGCCATGAGGTATAAGAGACTCTGTACACCAAGAACCCTTCCATCCAGGTGAAAAAAAAAAATTAAAAAAAAAAATGAAAATGAAAAAAAGTACAGCCCTTCGCACGCTGTGAAATACATCAACGCTAAATGTGACTGAAGATACTGTCGTCCATATCCCCCCCCTCCCACCACGCCCTGCCCCTGCTGCCGCCCATGCTCGGCCGCGCGTCGTGATAGACAAGGTCCGTCATGGAGTCAAACTGCGACGGGTCGGCATACAGCCACGGCGTCGTGTTGAAAGTGAGACTATCCGCCTGCTCGGCCGAAATCTCGTTAAAGGCCGTCTCGGCCGACGAGCTGGGCGACGAGTTGACGGTGCCCTTGAACGGCAGAGTGGGCGCGTCCTGGCCGCCGTCGGCCGTGTTGACGGTGATCTCGGGCGACGTGGCCACGATGATGTCGAGCGTCGTGGCCTCGTCGTCGTCTTCGCGGGCGACGGTGAGGGCCAGCGACGCGTCCAGCAGGCCCGTGTGCGGAAACTCCCTCGAGTCGGCCGTGCAGTTGAACTGCAGAATGTTCCACATGAGCGGCACGCTGAGGTAGATGCGGGACGGCATCCAGTCCTCGACGTCGTTTGTCTCGGAGCCGGCGGCGATCCGGGTCATCTTGTCCAGGTTTTGGTCCTGTCGAAACACATGTTAGCCGTGGGATGCCGTGTAAGTTGCTGTCAGCGACGCGGGGGGAATACGCACCAGGGCCCGGCACGCCGGCGAAAAGGGGATGAAGCCCTTGAGGAAGCGCCTGCACTTGGCAAAGTCGGCGTTGGACTTGTGCTTCAGCTTGGCCGCCGCCGCGCAGCAATAGTACAGATGCACGGTGGCGGCGATGGCGGCAATGTGGCCGAAGAAGGGATCCGTCAGGGGCACCTGCTTGTCCAGCACCATGTCAATCATGCGCACGATCCACGTCGAGTGTATGAGCGCCAGCTCCGACGACCGCCGCCAAAAGGTGTTGGGAATCGCCAGGTTCGCGTTGTGCTGCGCGCCCACGATGTAGAGGAACGGGTGGTTGAGGACGGTCGGGATGGCGTGGTACGTAAACTGCTCCTTGAGCCACGTCGCCCAGTAGTCGCGGTTCATCTTGATGTCCTCCATCTTGCGCTCGTAAAACTTGACAGAGTCGTACCTGTGGCACATGGGGATCCTGTTCTCGGCCTCCATGAAGTCGGACAGGACCGTGGCATACATGGAGTCGCGCCGCCAGGGCTCGCGGAAGATGCCGTGCGCGCAGTCCGACACGTATTTCCGCACGCGGCTCCAGACCCAGCCGAGATGGACGCTTGTATTCCAGATGCCAGGCTCGCTCGGGACCGTGTGGCCGAGATCGTCGAGCGGCAGGGGCGGCACTTTGGCGTCCAGCTCCATGTGATGGCGATGCTCGACGCCGCCCGAGCCGTGCGACTGCCGCCATATCTCTGTCGGCGCGCTGAGGATTCCCGTCTGGCGGCCGTGGTACTGGTCCAGGACCTGCAGACTCCAAAAGACTCTCTTCTTGCGCTCCGACGTGAGGTCGTCCATGGCGTATCCCGCGTCCAGGTCCAGCATGGCCGACCGGCACAGTTGCAGGGCCAGTCCGAGGTGAAACTGGCCGAGATGCACGTTTCCGTCTGCACGACTTGCGATTAGCCACACGCGAGAGCTCGCAGTTGGAAAGGGGGGTGGGGGGTGGTGCTGATTATTACCTATAAATGACGAATAACACAGGATGCACAGGCTCTCTATGGTGGCAAGACCGACGGAGCCGTTGGCCACGCGGGCCATGATCATGCTTCTGGCGTTGTCGCCGTAGACCTGCAGCTCGTCTCGTCTCCGCGAGAAGCGCGACGTGACAGCCAGGATGCTGCAAGCAAGCTCGTCAGTAAGGGAGCCGATGTCGCTAACCTCATCTCGCTCGAAGCACCAAATGGGCTGCCGATGGCAAAACTCAAAGTAGAGGCGGATGCCGAGGGCAATGTCGGACGGGCTCGGTCGCAGCTTGGAGAGTTCCGCTTCGAAGGGCGTCGACAAGGCGAGGCCGCCAAAGGCATAGGCGTGTTGGTTCTCTCGCGCCGGGGGCGTCGCCGAGAGGGACTTTTCAGAGAAGCTGGAGACATCGTCGGGCGGTTGCTCTTGGCTCGAAGACTGGCTGGGCCTTTGGGAACCTGGTCAGAAGGTCTGAACGCTGGGGGTGATGTGGACGTTGTCTGTACAACCTCCCAGTTAAGAGGAGATCCAATTTCTCTTCAAGGTGCGCCAATCTCTCCTCCTGCCGGTTTGTGGTCTCGTCAGAGGTGCGCAGCGGCCGTTGCGAGGAGGGCAGGACATACCGATCGGCCACTTCGAGCCGCCTTGGCTGCGGGCGGATAGGAGCACGTCTGCTTGAGGCGGACGCAGCTGGAGCAGGCGGGCTTCTCGGCGGGACAGCGAACCTTTTTTCTCCTGCGTCGTCGAAAAGGTCAGCGGGACGGGTTCAATGTTCAGCGGGACATGGAGGGCCATGGTCCGTGGAGGCATCAACACGGGCGCGACAGACCGGCAGGTGAGGCAGGCATGATGCGATCGTCGTCTCCCACGCGCTGCGGTTCCAAACGTCTCGTCGGGCGGTGTCATGATGCTCGCCAACCACGACACCGGCAAAGTGAGTTGACAGATACAGCAGCAAGCAGGCCGAGAGCAGGCCGGCACAAGTCTTGGTGCCAATAACTTTGACCCCAGATACGGAGGGTGGCTTATCGCCACGGTCTTTTATGGGTGGACCGCACTGTGATTGTGGACGGAGCTGGCGTGTCTCAGTCAGGTCAAGAGTGCGGGGGATCATGATAGCAGCCCAGAGCGTTTGGGCCGATACAGGAGGCCAGACGCCACTTGTCTCCTGCACGAAACTACTTTGCCTGTGCCGCTTGCTCCGGGGAGGGCTGGCCTGGGGCCTGATGGTTGATGTGTCCCGTCTGGTCTTGTGTTGTCTGGTCGGGAGCCCAGAGACATGACACGGCACCGCAATCCGTGCAGATGCGAACCACGGAAGGGTGGGGGGGTGTGCTCTGCTCGTCAGTTTCGTTCCTGTTGATGCCTCCATACTAGTTGTGTCAATGGCTGTCGAGGCCGAGTTGACCCAAGAGGTTTTGGCGGCCGAGGAGCCAAGAGCCCGGGCTGGCAACACCCACCATGTGTCGACATATGTCTGGCATTTTATTAGGTAACAGTCCGGGTCATGGTGACGCATGGACTAGGCTCTAGAGCGTGGAGGGGTCAGCTTGACTCGAGAGCTGGTTGTGTCAAATTCAATGCCGGCGCGCAAACAAGGCGTCGGCGGTCCGGAATCCGGATACAGATGCGGTGGCAATTTGGCCCAACCCGAACATTGAACCCATGTGCGACTCGACTCTGCCAACATGGCAAATTGTATACTTTGAATTCTCAAGAGACAATTACATGGTTTCACCAAAATTGGCCTGGCTGCAGGGTGCAAGAGCGGATCAAAGGCCGCAAGATACAGTCATTTCCTCATTAGCTCTACTATGGATGTAGCAACAACAAAAGCACAAGTCTCAATGTAACGCGCCAAAAAAAAAGAGTCTCCCTCTACACCTCTACAGCAACCCGGTTGTTCTTGCAGCAGTCCACCGCCGAGCAGAAGTTCATGTCCTTCTCCGTCGCCACCGCGCTCTTGGGCAACGTCTGGCGCGCCGGCCATATCTCCTCGCCCGCGTCCGCCTCGAGCTGGTGGTGCTCCGTCAGCGACTGCCGCACCAGCTTCTGGAAGTACAGCGGGCCCTTTTCCATCTTGGGGTGCATCTCGCCGTTGATAAAGACACCCGTGTTGATGTTCCTCTGGGCATTGGCGCAGAGCACCTTGTCCTCGGACATGATGCGCTTGTACATGTCGTCAATGAGCTTGAAGTCCTCGTCGCCCGAGTTCTTGTTCCTGTACACTTCGTACTTCATCACCGCCTTTCCGGGGCTGAGCGGCACGAACCTCTGCATGAAGAAGAAGTGTGGCCTGCAGCGGGCACGTCAGCGTGAGATCAAAAAACAACCCAGGCAGCCTCATTTCTTTCCTGGTCACACAGAAACACTTACGAGACGTTCATGGACGCGTTGGGGAAGAAGTAGGTGCTGGCAACGTTGAGCCCGCGCGCGATTTGCTCCGGTTTCGGGTTTCCAAAGTGCTGGATGTGGCCGCCCTTTGTCTCGACGTAGTACGAGTTGAGGTCTGCAATGGTGGGAATGTCCGGGTGCGTCGTCTTGCAGTGATAGCACTCATTGTAGTTGTCCGCCAGGATCTTCCAGTTGTAGTCGCCCTCCATCTCCCACGCGTGGTCAAACACGTAGTCGTCAAAGTTGTAGTTTTTGAACCGCGGCTGCTCGTCGACCCCTTCAAAGTCGTGCTCCCACGCCACCTCGGGCACCTCATTCGCATCCATGTTGACCCAGACAAACCCGTTCTTGTCGACGTGGACATGCAGAGGGAACAGGCCGTTTTTCGACTTGTCAAAGTCCTCCATGTCCTGGTACCCGGGCGCCTTGGCCAGCTTGCCGTTCAGCCCATACGACCACCCGTGATACTTGCATGCCAGCACGCTGTTGTGGCCAGTCTCCTTGGTCACAATCGGGAATGCCCGGTGCCTGCAGACATTGTGGAAGGCGTTGATGTTGTCCTGTCGGTCCCGGGTGATGATGAACTGGAAGCCGGCCACGTCATATCGTAGCCAGTCGCCCTGCTCGGCAAGCCTGGACTTGTGCGTGGTGAGGAGCCACTTCTTGGAGAAGATGGCTCGCCTTTCCAGTTCGTAGAGGTCTTGCGAGGTGTACCAGCTGGCGGGCAAGGCACGAATAGGATTCTTTCCCTCTTCGAGCTCGTCCACGGCCGGATTTGCCCCAAAGCCAAAGTAACCCTTTAGAAAGGACGGTGCCATTTCAAGTGACAAAGTTTTTGAAAAGGTTATGACAAAGTCAACAAGTTTGTTGTGGGAGTGAAAAACAAAAGTCTTGTAAGTGTAGTCAAATGTGACCAGCCTGCGACCAAGATGGCTTATATCGACATGTCGTTCAAGCCCAACGAGATGGGCACCATTGACGTCCTGATATAATAATTCATATTCTTTCCCCCCCTTTTCCAAATCATCTGCATCCTAGCCTATCGGTCGTTCTGGACCGCGAGGCACAGATAAGCATGCCGACGGTCAAGATGCACCGAGTGCGACCACGTGATCGGCCACGAATACCGATGGTGTATCTGGCGTCCACGTGATCGGTTGAGAGAACATATTCCCAGCGACATCGCTTTGCTTCGACATGCAAAACAATCATATCGAGAGCTAATGGTGTTGTGCTGCATATTCATGTGTCATGACTATTGCAGCCTGTTGATTGCAGGCTCGGGGTTGACATTGGGAAATGCTGGCCGGGGTCACCCCATTGGAGACACGTGGTAAAGAAAGAAACACAGAGACTGATTGCAGAAGAATTTGGCTAGACAGCGAGGCCCTCTGAGGTGGTATACTGTAAGACGTGGGCGAGTACGAATTGATCTGCCAGGCTTCCGGCTGTTCCGTGGATGTCTTTCCGTCGAGGGCCAATGTCTTTTGTCACCTCATTCTCCCAAACAAAGCCCGAGTGAATAAAGAAAGCCTACCCGGCACTCGTATGACAAAAATTGCTTTCATCTCCGTCCTTGGCAATGCACAGGTTGCTCCAAGTCTAGAGCTCTATACCAAGGCCGGCTTATTCCCTCTGCCCCAAGTTGAAGCTTCTTGCTACACCATGGCTGTTTCACCCATATACCGAGGCACCCAGGTAGTTCTGTCTACTCTGTATGTATCTGTGTGATTGCCGGATGATATGTCCTTTCCCTCCCGCGCCATCTGATTGCATTGATGCATCTTGCTCCATGCTGTCAGGCGGGGCGCTCGATGGCCGCAATGGAACGCGCCGCAGAACCGCTCGCCCAGTAGAGGACAAGAAGGGCGACTGCCACCAAAGTCTCTTTTGCTTACAACCTCCCAGATATTACATCACAAAAGACCGCCACCATTCATGCTGCTACCTCAGTTCCAACCCTCTCTCCTATGACGGCGCTGTTTCTTTGCGACTATTGGCCGTCGACCATTTGAAAGCGTGCAAAGACTGGTCTGGACTCTGTAATGCTACGTTTTTCCCGCTGACTATTTCGTCGTGTATGGGTTACGTGACGGAGGGATTCTCCCGGCTACTCTTCATATGAGAGGTATAAAGAGTCGGGGGACGGCCATTCACTAGTGTACTGCACCCACCACATCCTCCAACCGCCGCATATATATCTATATATATACATATATATATATTCCACCAAAAAGACTGTTACCATGGCCCATGGCACCTTGAGGGCAGCTGCAGGCTTCTGCCACTTCATGGTTTTTGCGTCGGCCGTTATTGTCACGGGACTAGTATCGTGGTTTCTCAACGGTTTCCGCTTCCGAGGCTCACACATAGTGTACACCGAGGTGATTGTATGTATGGAATTTTTCTCACCCCACGCCTCTCGACTGATTCTTGTACCATAGGCTGTCATCACAATCCCGATATATTTGGTTGCCATGATTGCCCCCATTCTTAAGAGCTACGAGGGCTATTTCCTCCCGGTCAACTTCATCTTCTCCTACCTCTGGTTAACTTCGTTTATTTTCTCTGCCGTGGATTGGAGCGGCCATCTTTGTCGACAAGAGCCGTTGGGTACGAACCGGTGTGGGAGGAAGAGAGCCGTCGAGGCGTTCAACTTTATTGCCTTGTAAGCCAAGGAATCCGCAATTGTCCGTTTTGCAGCGCCATCAGAGGTAACCGTGTTCCAACAGCTTCTTCCTTCTCTGCAACATCGTAATCGAGGCGTTTCTACTGCGAGCTTTTCACAATGACCGCCGCGAAAGCAACGTCGTCCACAAGGAAAGACCGGTCAGCGAAGCGACCAGAAATTCAGCAGCCAGCGCGACACCTGCCGCGGCTGTTCAGAATGGAACCGCGCCAGCTACGCAGGTTTAGGGTTCTTTACGTGTAGTAGTGCCGAATCGAGATTGACACCGCGAGATGGAAACAAGAGTTGGCATGGGTGAAAAACTACCTTAATATCTAATACTCCTTGTTGCGCTAATATAATACCACAATGTTTAAGAACGCGCTACAGTGTTTGGAGGGGGTTCTGGGCCTACGTGTACATATGTACGATGTAAATTTTTCAAGTCTTGATACCATCAGCCCATGGCAGTGAATTGTGTATTCTGCGTCTACGTGGGGAAGCTTCAGCACACACTGGAATTGGTCAATTGCGTCGTATATGGCAAATTTTAGCATAAAGTAGTCTCTTTATTTGGTGGCATAGTTCCATCGGAACAGTGTCCATACTGCCCCATGCCGAATAGGGGATGCATTGCTGCTATATGGGGTAACGGGTACTCTGGCCTGCTTGTCCAAATTTTGGTACCGCATATATTCATTTGGGTAAAAGGAATTGGCGGTGAAAAAGGATTTATCCTGACAATAAGCACTACGTATAATAGTAAATGTGGGAATTCGCAAGCCGTTGTGCCGCTGGTGTAAATACGTGATACAGGGTAGCTTATTAGACAGGACGGAGAACTAGCCAACAATGTAGTTCGTTGGGGGGTATTACATCACACTACATGTAAATAGTAGAACGGGTTTCAAGCGTTTCGATAGTTTGGAAGAAAAACAATCAGCTGAAATTGCGCTGGCGACATTGCCTTGAGTAGACTGTAGTACCCAGAGCAGTTGATCATAGTAGACATTTCAAGATACCCGAGGATTGCACCCGATTGTTTGAAGTCGGTTTCCGACACATGCCCGCGACTCATTTCTTTGAGTCTGATAGGTCCGGGGCAACATGTGTCAATAACCGCAAAATTCCAGGCGAGGTCCACAGCCGCGGGAGTCGCCCGTGACAACGTGGGCTGATAGATTCTATACTTGGGCGGGACTCGTATGTCGTATCGCAGGAACTGACGGTGACATCTGGAGATGCACATGTCGAATTGGCCCGCTTCATGCTTTGCGGGCGGATCAAAAGTCTCGGCCCGCCAAGAGACAAATAAACTACTCGCAATAATACCCCAGCACGGAAGAACAGACTGCCGGTTCACCATCCCTAGAAAGCTTATCACAACATCGTGGGACGGTCATCTAAAAAGGTGGGTCCGTCCGTATATTGACAATATAGCACCGGACGGAGTATATCGACGGCTCCTCTTTAAAACCGACAGCACTCGTAGTGATTTTACTAGTCAATACAAAATGGTCAAGCAGTCAATGGTCTAATCCCAAGTGCTCCTACATGTAGGTACTTGTAGCTACCCTGCCAGGTACTCGTGCCAAGCCTTCATGGAATCAGGAGGGAGCTTCAGAGCTTCTACGAGACAAGGCCTGCCAAAGGCCGCTTTTATGTTCAAATGTTATATTGAACTTATGACCAGCGTCAACCCCGGCCGACGAGGCAATGCAATCCCACCCCCGCAACTCACCCACAAAGGTGGACGCCCCGAGAAGGACACCAGAGGAGCAGTCCACGGGAGCCAATTCGACCTCGGCAAACCAGCTCTGTTCGTAGATACTAGTACGGCGCATTTTCAAGTCCTACTCTGGAATCACCGCTGCTCCCGTTGATTTGTCTGGATCCGCAATCTCAACTGGCAAGGTGCTGGCAAGGTGCTAGTGGAGGTTCGTTTAAACCCCTGAACTGTTGAAGCAGCCTGTGGGAACCTCGAAGTCTGCTCCTATACGAGAAGCCCAATAACTACAAGTACCAAATTATGAGCGAGCTCGCTGTTCAGCTCTCCGTGGGCAGACCCGAACAAAGCGAGTAATGTGCGGGCTGAGCTCGAAATGGCCGCATCCTTGGCCACGGCATCTAAACCAGCTGTGCCGGCGTGCAGGTAACACTCACTAAGTCTTTTGCGGTGCAACTCCCGAGATTGTGCAATGAGGTGCTTGCCAGGCGAGAGCACAGCAGTTCCTCTGACCCATAAAATAGCGAGAACATGCTGCGAGTCAAGATTGCTTGGCATGCAGGATCCGACAAACTGCAGCTCAGCCACAACATCATGGCAATACACGCCGGATTCGTATCAAGTCGGCGTGGTAGGACCAACAAGACGGCAGGAATTCATAATTTGTAGCCGTGCTTGAGGCGATCCCCTGTACGGCTGCCAATGCACAGGTCTCAAGGGCCAAGGCATCGCTTAGTCTACGGGACTTGAAGGCCAGATAATCCGACAAAACTATATAAATACCTAGGTAGAGCCAGCTTGAGAGAGTCGTCTCGCCCATTATCCCGACAATACAACACGATACCGTTGCCAGATTTGCCCCGTTCAATTGGTGATTCGCCCTCTGCCAAGTATCGCCGCCGCCCGCACCACTATTCGCCATGCACGCCATCACCCCAATTATCTCCTTCTCCCTCCTATGGCTGGCCTCTGCAAGGCCATTTGTGCCTGATGCAGTAGAAGCCGCCGCGACGGCAGTGCAATGCGACGCAAAGGACTTCTGCAGCGGCGTCCCCAGCCCTGCAGCATCGGACCAGTACATTTGCGGCGACAATCGCCTCGGCCCAATCGACCTTCAGAACAGGGAGATCCTCACAAACAGTGTCCTGGGCCCTCTGCTCACCAGCTACAACCCCTTTGCCGGGAGCTGCCCCGGCGCCTTTCTGTCCGAGTACGGCGCAGACAGGGGGCTGAGGTATCCCCAGAAGGATGGGTTCCAGCTCGACGCAAACGGAGACCCCGTCATGACAAACACAACTCTCACCCCAGGAACGCTGATTGACCGTTTCGGCGCGGATCGGGGGTTCTTCGTGGCCCCGTACGGCACCCCGTACGAGCAGCGATCCCTCCCGCCCATGAACTTGGCAAACAACCCCAAGTATTCAGAGTAAGTCTCCTCCGGCCCGGCGCTTCTGTTGCTTCCAGTCTGTCTTCTAACCCGGCATAGTGGAACCCCGTACAACTTCCACGTCTATCAAGTAATCAAGGAGCTTGTGGTGCGGGAAGGGCCCATCGCACCTTGGTTCGGGCAGCCCGGCAAGGGCACCCAGTACGTGCTGAGTACGAGCGTCAAGCAAGCAGTCGCGGACGGGTTTCTGGTTGAGACCTGCAGCCCGGGTATTCATGGGTGCGGAAACGCCCCCGGCACCAACGTCCCGACGCAGATTCTCTGCAGCAGCAGCGGCAGATGGGAGGTGAGTTTTGTCTGCAGCGTCCCCGTGTAGACAACTTTGAGCTAATCGAGATTTGTCGATGTAGACTACCGGAGAGTGTGGCAGCGGCCAGTTTTGCAGGCTTCAACCTACGAATCAGATGCCGTCCTGCCAGGCCAAGAGTGTCGTGGCCAGGTGAGCTTTGTCTCTAGGGTTTCCATTCTCACGGCGAGAATAGACACAAGGCAGTCGGGTCTGTACATGTATTGCGGTAGGGCACTGCCTCTTGCGCCGGGGCCGTGTTGTATCATGTATACTTGATGGTGTACGTAAAATGTAAAGAAATATATTATCCTGTATGTAAAGTAAACTAGTATACTACTATTCATAGTACCCTGTATTACGATTGATTTAATTGGTTGTGATCTTGTACATAACGCGTGAATAAACCATTCAAAATAGACTATATGTAATTGTCTACAAGACCTGCTAGTCTAAGGAGCTAGCGAATCTAGTACAGCCTTTGTTGAATTACGGGAAAAAGAAAGCCAACAATAATACGTCTTGAAAAGCCGGTTGGGCAGCACACTCTACGTGACAAAAAAGACCCAACACTTGCCTATTGTGGCAAGGGCTCAGCGTAGAGCTTGGTTCAATAGCTCAATTCATCCAACAATAATCGTTGGTATCAAAGGTCCTCGGTTTTCCTCAGGCTCTTTGCACCAAAGGCATTCATACAAAATAGCGAAGAACCCCGTGTTCGACAGCTCGTCATCGTAGCCCCCAGGTGACATCCGCGTGATAGCCCAAAACAAATCCCCCAATGTTATAGCTGTAAAATCACTCTTTTAATTCCTTACAAGACATTCCAACACCTATCCTGAATTACAGGTGACGGGAGTCATGAATGGCTCTAATCGATCGCGCTTCAATAGTCCTCATTTATATAGTGCATGATAGTCGTACACATCCTAGAGCTTAGATGAACCTATCCCACTATTCGTCTTCCTCAGTGCTTGACTCGCTGTAAGTGCTCGCTGCGGCGGCACATCCATCACTGGGTTGTTTCTGAAGAAGTTGCGCGGCCGCAACAGCAACGTCATGGGCTCCGCTGGCATAATGGGAAAATCCTCCGGGGATGGAAAGTGCACGACTCCAAATGTGTGCCACAAGACAATGTCCTCGTTATCAATGCTTTCTGACCCGTCACCAATCCACTCCATCAAGCCGACATCAGTCTCGCCCGAGGTTTGAGGTACATGTCGACCAGCGGGCCAGAGTTGATCGTCCCGATCTGCAGCACGAGTAGAACGAGTCAGGCAAAAAAGTCTTGCAAGCTGTGAAAAGCGAAAAGGAGGGGACTATGGGAACATACATTTTGTTACGTGGACTGCGTGTCGCGCAAACCCGGCTCGCTTCCATACGAGGGAGCCCGGCTTTGGTAGCAGGTGAGGGACCTCACGACTCACAAGCTTGTAGCTGGCTGGCTTCTTGCTGAACGGATGGATCTTATTGGTATTGCAAATATCCCAGGTCCTCACAGTGGCTCCGTTGTAGTCGGTTATCGCTTGTCTAGTAGTGGCAAGCTTGGTTCTCTTGGCATAGAATGCGTTGCCGTAAGGGTTCATCGGGCTCCCAACAGGTTCGTCGGAGGGAACAGCATCCGTCATATAGACGGTGTTTTGCGGTCCGTCGACACTGGAATTGATTCTGAGACAAAAAAGATGCTGGTGATTGTGCGCATTGACACCTTTTTGTTTTGGGAGAGTCAGTTCTCAACTCCTTCGTCTAGGATGGTGTTGGCAACGTACCTGGATACACCTCGGTGCCCCATCCATTGGTATCTTCTCCAGGATTGATGGAATACGTGTTCAAAATCCCCGTCAACTTGATTTCTGGCTGAATTGTGCCATCTTGCTAGAGGATTATTAGTCTATAAGCCAACAATGCTCCAACAGAACATACATGAAAAATCCACTGTACACGGGCATGTTAGCTTGCATCTCCTATAGCGCCGTCATTCGCGATACGTACTTGGATGGCATATTCGTAATTGGCCGCCGTGAAGATTTGCTGTATAACGAGCTTGCGCGCTCTCGTGACTATGCCTGACTCGTCCCTAAAGTCGGTATGCTTAAATAGCACCTCCCCATCGATTTCGTGTACGCAGACGGCGTTCTTTATACGCCGGATGGCACCCTCTCTCGTGGGAAACTCTGCGTCTAGATAGCGAATACAACCCTTGCAGTCACAACCCAATTCGAGGCTGTTGGTCATGTATCCAGCACCATATTCGCCCAAATCAAAGGCATGCTTTCTCTGATGCGGCCGTTCTGGATTGCCACTACATATTGTCAGGTGATGCGAATTCATCCATGGTCATTCGGCCAGCTTACTAGGGTACAACCATCTCGACCAGCGACATGCGATAGAAAATTGGCCGAATCGTGCCACCGTCATTGTAGCGGATGTCGTTGAGCACAATGCCCTCTCTATAGTTGAAGCCGATGTGAAACTTCCAATTCTGCCATTCCATTTCTCGGCCGTTCAACTTGAATGATGGGCCTTCAGGTTGGGTGATTTCAAGGGGTTTCAGGTCTTTGCGGTAGCCTCCTTTGGCTTCAATATCTGCTGGATAATAGTTTATGGTGGTCTCCCTTCTCAGCGGGCGCCGCGTTTGTGGGATGTCAATGTGAATGATTTCACCCTTGTCACTGTCGTAAATTGGGCAAAAGTCCAATGGATACTGGTACTGGCAGTCGTCGATGTGCGGCCGAAAATACATTAGGGCTTGCTGGAGGCGCACATTGCTCCCAAAGCGTTCGTCATAGCCGATGGTCCAGGGATCACAGTAGACCTTGTGCATTTCGTCCCTCGGAATGCCACTTATTTCGCATTGCTTGATGACATTGGGATCGGAGCGAATTACCTGCTCAACTCTTTGCAGCTCCTCCACAGTAATCTAAGACGGAGCGTGTAAGTTTACTCGCCAACACATATGACATTTGAATGTGACTAACAATTGGTTGTTGGCCATTTATCCATTCCCACTGAACAATCTGTTTCTTTTCAAGGTCGACAAGACCGTCTCCAACGTTCCCCCCTGGAGTAATGACGGATACATCCGCAACGCGTGGGGGCTTTGTTGCGTGTGACCGATCGGCCAACCACTTTGACAGGGTCGCCTTGCGAGGCTCATGCAACGACACTATCTGGAACTTGACGTTTTGGTGAGTTTCCCTTACAATGGCGACGGCAGCCTCAATCTCTTCTGCAGAGAGAGGATCCAAGGGGTGATGTGTGGTTGCCATGGTGCAATGATTCGAGAAACAAAAGATGAGAAGCAAAGGTTGATGATGGTAGTGCTATCTCATCACCCGCGAATACTACAGCGATTAAATATCTAAACCAGATGTCGAACGTGGGCCAACAACGGGGATTCCCACGCGCTCCGGTATCGTATCAAATGGCAATGAATTCTTATTGGTGTCCGTTCCGTTGGTGGCCTGCCAGTTCCACCTCTGAGCATAACCTTGCTTGTTTGGGGAATTTTACCCGGGAGCACGGACAGTGCGAGGCTAAAAGTATTTGACCGGTTCAAGCACTAGTGTATCGCGCCCGGTATTATAACACCAGACATTACAGTGTATTATTGTATACTTTTTGGTTGGCAAATATATTCTGCCACGGCCCCGCTCTCTCCAACGCGGCAAGCTTTGAATTGCCGATAGATATCATAGATGATAAGAGTTTATTAATGCTAGTAGTATATGCTCGAACGTAGTTGGATTGACCTTGTCCTCGACGTTCCCGACTGGGCTGTTGTCCTCGATATTCCGCACTGGGTTGGTGTTCCCAGCAGTGCCTTGGTTGTGTTCCCAGCAGTGCCCGCGTGGTTGTGTTCCCAGCAGTGCCCGCTTGGTTGTGTCCTCGACATTGCTCGCTTGGTTGGTGTCAGCATGGCCACGCCGGCAGCCAATTCTCCTAGCGGCCGGCACGTCGTAAGGTATCTACCAATATTAGTAAGCTATAGAGCAATGAAACGTGATTTACGTACTATGACTGCTGCTGCTGACGCTGCTGTTGTTGTTGCCGTTGATGATGATGCTGTTGCTGTTGCTGCTGCTGATGATGTTGCCGCTGCTGTTAATAATGATAATAACAACAGTGATAATATTATTATTATTAGCGATAATAATGATGGTGACGACGACGACGACAACGACGATGACGGTGGTAGTGGTAGTAGTAGTGGTAGTTGGCAAGAAGGGGGAATAAAGAAAAAAACAAATCAACATCAAGGGAAAGGAAAAACGAGTTGGCATCTGGTGAAAGCAGTCGCCAGCTGGCGTGGAATTACCCAATGTCACAGGTGAGGAATGGATGGGTGGCTCTTTCCTTGCGGGCTGCCAGTCGTCATCAAGCTCAAGTGCTCCATGCTGCGCGACATGACAAGAAAGACGTGGAGTCACAGCACCGACAAGACAAGCATGCTACGCCGTAGAACCCCCGAAAAGACAATCAATTCATTTCTACAACTATTGCCTTGACGGCCTGTGTTGATGCATTTGGCAGTCCGGCCCAAGCCCAGCCCTGCCGCGATTGTTGTAACTCTGGCCTAATGTGACAAGGGTTCAATACAGAAGGCTTGGAGCGAAAGGGCTCAATTCAATAATAATCTCGTAGGATATCAAAGGTCCTGAGTTGCTACGAGAAAGGAAGAGAAGGCTGATCGCTTTATATACATGAAAGGAACGCCCAGGCCTAAGGTCCTTGCCTGGGCACGTGTTCTAACTGTGTAACCAATAAGCCCTGTATCGGCGAAGCCCCTTTGTTGGGTTTCACGATCTGTTGGGCCTTTTCCGTGTAACACCTTACCGCCGCCTTCGGTCTCAACACTTTTCCCATACTCTCGTGCGGTACAGTCATGATACCTCAACGAAAAGTCCTCTTTACCAAGGGTATTGTCGCACGTGTTCCTCGCGAGCCAAATCCAGCCCATTGCGCACCTGGTCCTGGTGTTTTCGGTCGAGGTAGTCGAGCAAAACAGCTTCATATTTCGCCCGGCCCTTGTACTTTGAGACGTCATGGTCCCAGCTACGGATGGCGCTGGACAACCTGCCTGGAACATAGTCCTCCTCTGCCATCTCGGTAATGGGCAAGAAGTAGGTCCGGATGGTGAAGCAAATGGCCCGCGTCCTGGGTAGTCGACGAAGAGACTGTCTCTCGGACCTGAACCAGTGATGGTGAATAATTTTGCCCTGTTCGGCCGTACTCCAGCCCACGTCCGGGTCGTCCTCGTCGCCAATGCTGTGGCTCCACGGCAACGAATCGTCGACTTGGATGAAATAGTTGCTGCGTCCGTACATGGTATCGGTCTTGATTCTCTGAAAGAACTTGACCATGCCCCTTTCGAGCTTTTCTTGAAAGGAGGGGACGTTTCCAGAGGTGTGAATATCCGACAGTGACATGCCGAACTTGTCAGAGAGTCTCCAAAAGCCAGCCAAGAGAATACACCCGGCCAGGAGGCGATACGTCCCGTCTGGCTGTTCTAGTAACAGGGCCAGGTCATCTTGAATTAACCTGGCACATACTGTCATTGGGTCTTCCCGGAGTGGCCGTTGCAGAATGTTAAAAGACTCGCCCGACCAAACGTTGTCAATTCCCACTGCTGTTCGTTTAAACAGGCCGGGATACCGCGCAGGTAGATAGTTTGCGAGCTCCTCGAGGAGCTCCATGGCGGCTGGAACGGCATCCGGGTGAGTCTTGATGCACTTGTCGCCTCGCTCTTGAATGCGTATTGCCTTGTCAGCATGATATTTTGGGAAGTGATTGTCAAGCTCGATCCATTCGTCCCGATCAATGGTACGGAGTCCCATTGTGATGTTGTATTTCGGTCCGTATCTAAAGGCCCTGTATGGGAGCGGCTTTGTATGGCGAATAGACCAGCCGTGATATGGTTGAGGGCTTTGAACCCTGTAACATATCGGGCTGGTAGCGCTTTGAGGGGACTCGCCTTGAGCCTTAGTGATGAGACGCAACGGTCTTCCAACGTCGATGCGCTGTTGGGAAGTGCGTCGGATAGCAATGCCAGTCAAGACTATTAATGCAGCCACTAGCAGTATTGGGGGCAGTCCGCAGTCGTTGGGCACACTAAGCAAGGCTGAAATCGACATTATTGCCGCGTCTAGACGAGAGGTTTCACAAGAAACAAGATGCCACTATACCACACGCTTCTCTGTCTGCCCTGGTGCTCTCAGTGCCTCATATTTGAATGGGATGCGTCTATCTATCATGGCCCCATGACGCCCGGGCCACCTATAATATTCACATTGGTCTCCTGGGGCCACGGTCTGACATGATCCACATGTATTGATTACGAGTAGCTTTATCGGCCGGCAATGTTTTCCCCATTGGGTTTGAGGTCGCTCCCTCCTGCATCACTTACCCCGCGCGCCCACGCCCAACGGGCAGCCCGCGCAGTGTCGACAAATAAACATGAAGCGTGGCCTGGGGTTTCAGCAACGTGGCAAAAGGTGCGCCGTTGCCATGGTGTGGCAATCCAGATGGCAGTACTCTGCTGGTTGAGGCATAAATATGTTGCAAGTTGCCAGTGGCTTTGCTTGTAGTCTCCTGATACCAATCATGTTCGTCTCCCAAATTTTCAACCTCGACACTTGGGTCCTATATACAGCCTCATCCCTCTCCATCAGTAGATGAGGACATCATGGAGCATTACTTGGCTCGGCTGATACAGACATGACCAGCAGCGCAATATCCGAGATTTACATGTCAAAAGGCTGCATAACATACAACTCATCCAAATAATGATCGCAAATCATGTGCTTCCATGACATCAAACCAATGAACTGAGATACAATCAGGAGGCTCTCCATCATAGGCGGTCCAAATAGCCTTCACCAGGTCTTTGGCAACTCTGATTGGTCGCGGCTGTAAAGTGTTCTCGAGTATATCTAAACGTTTCATAATGAACTCGCGAGAGGCGCCAATGCCTACATCTTCCAACGGTACTCGACTAGAGTCTGTTTGTTTGTCACTTGTTGCAACGATTCCATCGACGTAGTCTAGAATATTGGAGTTGATGCAGTCCAAGTACGCTGCTCCATTAGGTATCCCTGTTTCTAAACCATGGGGAGCCGACGGTGCTGGTGTATCCAATCGGCCATATCTCAGGCCGGTACTAGCACAGATGTAAAGAATGGGCTGGATAACTCGGCTGCCAGAGTCTGGGGGGATTTTTTTCAGTACTTTGACAAGGTCACATGCCAAGGGGGTAATGAGTTTATCCCAAGAAGCGTGGTCCTCGTCGGGAAGGGCTGATGCAAGTTGCAAGCGCATTGACACCAGGTCCGGGAAGGTGATGTACAGTTGAAGCAAGGCAGAGAGTTGATAAGCTTCGGCAGCACAGGCGAGATGGAGCCATGGTGTTTTTTGATCACCAGTATCGTTCATCCTGCTCATCGATGAGTAGTCCAATGCTAGGAGCTGCTCTTCGAGTTTTTGAGCGCCCTGAAAGGCCTCCATTGCTGCAGAAAGGGAAATCACCCTCCCGGTGGGCCTGGTAAGTATTCGGCGATAGGCCCTACATAGCGTGACAGATCTGGAGAACAAACGTGCCGTCATGCTGGATATGCCTGTCCAAGGATGCGGCAGCAAGTCCGTGATTGTTTCGCTCTTGTTGCGCTCCCGAGATACAAGCTCATCCGTGTCACCTGCTATATCGCCGCCATTCACCACGGCGAGTAGCATTTCCCAGTACACAAGGCTGTTTCTGAAGAAGAGGAAGTCTTGTGCCGCATCGTCTCGAGTGTCAAGACACTGATCTGACAGACGCCCAAGCAGAGCCTTTGCCTCCTTGAGGAACGGCAACCCGAGAAGACGGGCGTCCAGCCAGCAGACGGACGTTCCCAAGCAGAGCAGAGAGAACATTAGTCCAGTAGGGAACGTTTCTATGCTAGGATTGCCTTTGATGTTATCCATCTCAGCCTGCACACAAACACTGGCGGTATTGAGCAGAGCCAGTGCCTGTCGCCTGAGATGGGGGAGTCTGGCGGAAAGAAAGCTAGCCGACATGCTCTGGAGGGAGTTGAACACGGACGCCGAGCGGTGCCACAATGAATTGGCCAATGTTCGATTCAGATTCACCGTAGAGTCAAATGCAGACCAAGCTGGACAGACTTGTTCAAACCAGCTTTCTATCAGCGCCAAGTTCGCGTCCGGGCCTTCGGTCCAGCGTGGCGATTGCGGTATACCCGGGGCCAAAGGCGTAGTGGAAAGATGATTCTGGTTCCATGTGGACAGGCCTTGGTCCGTAATACTAGTACTCCAGGCCGATGTCTGGCCCAAACAAGCGGTCAAGTCAACGTCTAATGTGAGGCCGGCGAGCTGGATAGAGTTGGCTGGCGGTGCAAATATGTGGCTATCCAAGAATCGGTCCTCTCCATCTGGGAAGACATCGAAAGGGAGCATAGACAAGGAGGAAACGTCATGTGCTTCTAGCGTAAAGTCAGGCACAGCGTCGACCATGGGCTCTGGCAGTTGCGAGACAAGATGCTGCCCCAAGTCGGATTGTCTTCTTTCCTCCCGATGTGACACTTGTTGTTCAGAGACGTCGGAGCGACAGCGAAGACTAGGCTGGTGTTTGTACGACCACACAAGGTTACGCGAGTATCCGCCACAAGCAATGCCCTTTTGAAGGCATTTTCGGCAACTAGGCCGCGTCTCGTCACATTTGATCTGCCCGAGTCAGCGCAGTTGGGGGGGCTGGAGGGGGGGACGAGGTGATGCAACCAACGTGTTTTCGCTTGCAAGTCAGGCATCCTCTGCGAGATCTGTGTTTCATGGAATGCTTCAACATGATACTACGTCGGGCGACGTTTGCTACAGCATGCCCATGACGGACGGGTGAGTTGTTGCTCGCCTTCTCAGTCCCAAGCGAAGCTTGGCAGGCATGGAACTGATTTGCTGCCTGGCAAGTGCAAAAGTGGCGTCGGGGTCAGTTACGCGAGCGGGGCGGGCGGGGAATTGCCAACATTGAACTTGGATGGAATCTGGGGTGCTGTTCCGGAGTAACATTATTGCGCCCTTTGAACCAGAGTAGTGCACGTGACGTTTAAATGTTAGCCAGGGAACCAGGTCGGACCCCCTTGTTGTTCACCACAAGACAACTTTACGGAAGAAAGGCCGATGAGGCAGATTTTCGCTCTTTGACCTCACCAGGTTTGCCTTGCTACGTGTACTCTCATGCTCTGCGCGGGGAGCGGCTGGCAGCATTGAATGCTCACCTTTCCATCAATTGTCCTCAATTGGCGCTCCAAACGAGACCATGGCAAAGCTTTGGTAATCGATCAAGAGTGAGCTGCCCAACACTTCTCGCGGCGTTGGGCCACAGCTCAAATGGACAAGCCACCGACACTTCCACAGTGACACGGCGGGTCTCAGACCAAGACTTGTCATGGTATCGAGTACTCGGTCTGGAAATTGCTTTGCCCCAGACGCGGCCAATGCGAGAACATGGCCGCAGCGACAGTCAACACAAGCCAACCGGCCGTTGTTCCGTCCACTTCAGGTTCCCTGGTCAAGGGTGCGATAAGTGGCTAACATTGAAAGCCAGATTGTCATTATCCATGTCAGCTCCCCACCGAGCAAGCCATCAAATTCATCCCGCGACCCCTGACAGCCCTGATCCTGGCCCTGGCGCTAGGCTTCCAAGTTCCATCAGCAAATGCACGTCATCCGAATGATGAGCCAGGTCTTCCAAAGAGACCAGAGGGGCCTGTTGTTTGCTATCCCGCACCGCGTGATTCAAGGCCTGCACGCTGGCAACACCCCCCTCCAAATGCATGTGTTGCCCCCTCGTCTGCCGAAAGGCTCGGGCCGCGTAAGCACCAGATCTGGCAAGTCGTTCCGGCAGCCAATAGAGAGGCCAAAAATTCACTGTTTACGGCAGGGGACGTTTGATTTCTCAAGTGTTCAGATATGGAAGGTCCATGCGCTTGATTGCCAAGCCGAGTTTAAATACTACTGCTTCCTGTGTGCCCCTGCCCTGATACGATCAAGTGTCCGCATATTGCATTCACGAGCACAAGCACAGAGGTTGGTATAACGCCATCCCAGGCGCCCAGATCTGGTTAGTTAAGCAACTTGAAACTTGGTGCTTATTTCCATAGCTTGTGCACCGTTAGTCGGCAAGTAGCTTTCACTGCTTGGACGTACTATCGTTGAAAAGATATAGTCTGCATGATTTTCATTTGTCTCACCGGAGACATATGTATTGAGCGCTTCCGCGAGTCTCGAGTCGTATTGGCGTCGTACCACCTTGCTGTACTGGCGTATGTTTGCTAATATTGCAGCCTGCAACCCGTGCTGTTAAAATCTGAACTCCAGGCTCAGCCTACAGCCCGGTCACTACCGCACCACGTCGTCGATTCTAGAAGGGTTGGGGCATTCTATTTTCTCCTATAGACCACGCCGGCGACCCATTATGGCGCTTCGGCCCCCGCGACAGTTTGCTGTGGCAGTCGAGACTCAAGAGGGAGTCACGGTGAAGACACTAGTACTATGTCGACTGGCGGCCTTGTATATGCACTTGGCAGATAACATTGACGAGGGGCTTGTTAGCAATACAATAATCATTTGCGAGGCTATGTCGCTCCTGCGTGAATCATCACTACAGATCGTCAGGCAAGGGTAGATCCGGATCCTAAGGATTATTGAGTGTTTTGTGCGTGGGGGGGACATGTTAACTTGGCAAGACATTCCGTATGTGTATATATATCTTGAATACCCTCAATATGATTCCTTGGCTGATATCCTCATTTTCCTGCAAATCTCTAGCCTGCAAACGTTTCGCCGCACCTCAATACTCTCAATTTGCTCCCTACCTTGTATTGATTTCCTCCCTGCAAGGCAATTCACACTGTTCCACACTATTTCATCCCCTAGTGAAGCATTCTAGACGTAATGTCGGTACAAACAAAATCTGATCTTTCCAACTTGGCTGAAGCCCTTACTTGCCTTCTAAGAGTCTCCACGGGCAAGGAGTTACAGCACCTGGTCAACGAGCATCCGTTCCTGGATGAACTTACAGCTGCAAGCTCAAGCGAGCGCGGTTCCGAAATGAAACACCTAAAGGGAGCTCTGACGGAATTCTTGACCAACGGAAATGTTTTCTTAAAGGCTGTCGAGCAATTTCTTTTAGCACACCGATATCAGAATCTCGCTGCATACATGGCTACCGACTCAACTCTGGGTTCATATTTCCTCAGGCTGCTAGACGCCGCCTTGAAGAAATATAAAAGCAAGACGTGCTTGGAAGATTCGGGAGATCAACGCTATCCAGCAGTCGACTTTGGCAGTATCCTGAATCAGGTTCAGGGATTGCAATTGGACCAAGATCTACTGCACGAGATTCAAGATGTAGTGGTAAAGAGAAGTGAGATGAGGACGCCTGCATCTAGGATTACTTGGTATGTGCTTTTATTACACAGCCCCAGAATCTACGTTGCTAACAGGTCTGCCATTGTCCATAGCCATGGTCCAATTCATTTCAAGGACAGTGAGGTCCAAGATATGCTTAAAACTATTGAGCCGAAGACCCCTCGGATTTCTGAGCAGCTTTTTAAGAGACTTGTTGGTAAAAAAAATGAAATTCACCGAGATGTTATTGAATCAATGACTGCGGGATTCGTATTTGTCGACCATGGTTATTTTCGTGTCTGGAACCAAATTGGAGAGAATTTGCGTCAGCTTTGCTACTTGACCGGCGCCAACATTGCATCTTCGACAACCGACACGCCATGGATCATACCAGCCTTGCGCGCGGCTGTCGACTCACGGACAGGGACGCTCGCAATTACTCAAGGGATTATCCAGCAGCAGAGTATCGAAATACATAACCAACAGCAAGTCATTACGTCTCTGATATTTCGGAGTCTCATGGAGCAGATTCCGCCGGCCGGAATGGACAAGAAGAGTGCGACTAGCAGGTGGCAGGGCTTCTGGGACAAGGCAGTCAAAGTCGCCGAGGCCAAGGATGACGAGCGCAATCCTGAGCATCCTCTCCGCGGCATTCTGACGCCTCAGCTTAAGAACCGCGGTCGTGAGATGTACGGGACACTGAGCTTCGGTATTCACAACTATAGAGACTGCGCGTTCTTTGTTGATTCAACCACCTTTACGGCACTTGATTCCAAGATACTCAAAGCCCTCACTCCAGCTGGGACCAGCATCAACGAAGACGGAACAGTAGACTGGGTTGCTGAGCGCAAGAGATATGGAGTTGAGTAGGATTTTTAGGATTTTCCCTGAGCCGAGACGAGGAGAGATTGTGTTCCAGGATCAATTCCATGAGCACTATCATGATCAAGACCAGCATTTCCTGTAGCTAGATTGTGAATTCATCATGCTTCATCTGACTCTTGCAGTTCAGTCTTTGCCATTGATGCTTGTTGTATGCTGATGAGCTCTTGCTGGACCTCTGTGCCGCCTGTTTTGGATCTATTGCGATTTAATAGGTCCAAGATCTACGATGGAAGAAAAAGGGATGCGACGATAGGTATATGTGATGAATGCTATATTAGTTGCGCGATTATTTCTGTGCATTTTCTCCCTCAGCCATGCGTGCAAGGACCAACTTTGATTGCATAATTGAAGTCACAATTTCGACCTGTCATAGTATCCAAAGTACCACTTCGGAAGACGATCTGATCCAGACAATACTTTCATATATCCGTCCACAGCATGAAGTGGCATATACAAAGTCTTCCGTGCCCAGATTGCCTTTGCAAGTTTTATACAACTCCATAACTAGCCCCTTGACTCACTCGTTGTGCCTCCCTGCAATGGTGCCTCTTCATTCGTCTCTGCCTAGTGTGCTCGTATCGGTATGTACCTCGGCGTTATTACCTCTGTCAGCTTTTCCAACAAGGTCGACTTTTTCCACCTCGGGCATTATGAAAACTTGAGGCCGGTCCAAGGGATCCCGATCATTGTCGCTCAGTAAAGTTAGACCCGGGAAGACACAAATTCCATAGTTTGGCGATGGCGGCGGAATCGTTATCTCCCAGTTACCCGGATCAGAGGCGATTATGTAGCACAGGTGTGCGCTTCTCGAAATCATAGAACGTAGAGCAGGCGTCCATCCATACACAAAGACCCCATCTAACCTGGGTAAATGGTCGAAGAAGCCGGAAAGCGCATTCACAAGAGTTTCGACCTGGGAGTCAAGATGAGGATTGAATTCGTCATAGAAGTGATGGTTCATCGAGACGAATGGTCTTTCCTGCAACAACACGGCGGAAAGTTGTCTCCAAGCATTTTGAATGACGTCTTCTGAATTCCACGAATACGAGTCAGCACAATTTCTCCCCCATGCTAATGGCAGAAGTCTCTTACCATGGTCCATTGGGTCCGAATACTCCTTCGGCTCCCTTTTGTTTTTGGGAACATACAGCATGAAATTTTTAATCGCAGGGTGTAGGAGAGAGAGCGGCCCGACTGAACGGATATCCAGATTAGAGAATATCGCCCACGCAAGCAAATGGCGTATCGCAATGTGGCGGGTACGAGGCTCAGTAACCAGCTCACAGATCAAGTTGCGACTATCCTCGCTTAGACCAAGAGGCTCAAGTGACTTATTTAGGGAAATAGAATTCGGAATGACTTTCTGGTGATCGAACCCGGCACGGACAACCTCATGGAAGCAGCTTTGCATTTCTTCGAAATCTTTCCGAATTTGACCCCAGCCTACATGAGCACCCTGTAGGAGATAAAATTTCATGAAGCCTGTAAATGCCGCCCCCTTGCGACGTTGTAGGCTGTCACGCGTCTGCTGGACATGACGCGCCCGACTTCGTCTCATAAAGTAGTATCCCAAAAGCCCTGCCATAGCCAACAGGGCCGCAACTCCAGCCAGGGTTCCAATGACTATTTGTGAGGCAGCATCATTCGAAACTCCCGAGGCTTTCGTTGCTGTTGTTGACGTTGGCTCGCTAACATTGTATTCGCATCGGTATGATATCGCCATGGACACAGGTTGGCCCGCTGCCGACGTCGTGTCTGTCACAACGGTCGGCGATGCCGCTGTTCCGATCACATGGGAATTTCTCCCATCAGTAAGTACAGGACAAGACGTTGGCAAAGAGATGGGATGTGTAGAACTAGCAGGGACAGTTGGAGAGGCTTGTGGCGTCCAAACAGCCACTGCGGATTCAGAAAGAGTGATGGGAAAATATACGGCAGTAGTCATCGTAGCTGGTTTAAAGGTCCGGATTATATGCGGCCGGGCTGTTAACGAAAACAAAAAAAAAAAATAAGACGAAAGGCAGAAGAAATAGAAGACAAGAAGGGTCTCACAACAGCGTGTGAAGCAACCTGCCCTGTTGCTCGGAACAAAGGACCTGTGTCCCCTTTTAGACATGCTGCGGATCTGGAATCTATTTACGGCTTTTTGCAATTGTCTACTTCACGCCCGGATCACATTCACCCCCCAGCGCCCTCGTGCTGTGCGGATGGCTGGAGCATGGGTCCGTTCATCACCTCAGCTACCATTTCCACTGTTTCAGCCATAAAAACGGCCTGGAATATTTAATCAAGCCCACGAGCCAATCAGTTATTGGGCACCAGACTCGAGGCGCCGTGTCGGAGCTGCCTGGCGCCCATGCCTGCATGTGGTGTACTCGTCACGCCTACCCGGCTGGCTGGGTGTGTACAGTATAGTATTTGATACGATAAACAAGGGGGAGTGAGTATACTTGATGTCTGGTCTGCATGTCGTCACAATTGCCAACCAGGTCAATATCTGTAAGCCACCAGACTACATACATGCTACAAACAACGCCATCCACAGCCTCATTGCTGCCGGCCAGGCGGGCACCCGAAACAAGCAAACAGAATTTTGTCCGGCATGGCCTCAATCCATCAGGTTGCCAATGGTTATACGCTTTTCCTCGCTCCTTTTCTACTATATAATTTGTCCAAGATGCCACTACAGTCCCCCAAACCTCAGACACAACCACCTGCTGCTATTCCGTTGCCATTGCGTCCTTGTCATCTTTTAGACGGCCTCTTTCACATGACAGCACCATCACTCGTATTACCTATACTTGCTTCTCATTAGCGATCAACCTTTCCAATATGCACTCCACTAGACAAACTGACGTGTATATCGCCATCGATTTCGGAACGACATTCACTGGTGCGTTATTCCTACCCTTTGCCTTCTCCATGACTTTCTGACCACGGCGTAGGGGTCGCTTGGATGGTTCCAACTGGGCCGGATTCCAGCATCCATGTGCTTCCGGGCGATCCTGTTGCTCAGAAGTTTCCGACTATCCTAGCCAAACATGAGCCGGGAAAATGGGGCTCCGATTGTCAGAACATGTACGAAGAGGATAAGTGGAGGGCCTTTAAAATTTATCTTGACCAGGATCAACTTAGGAAGGCTCATGAGTGCGGTGTTAGCTGGGCGCCCGACTCTGCTGACAGGGCGTTGAAGATTGCCAAAGACTATCTAGGCCATCTTCACGACCACATCCGTCGCCATCTGCCCGCCTCGACCTCTACCAATGATCAATTGGAAATCAATCCCTTTTCGTACAAGAGCTGGGGTGACTGTAAAATTGACTTCATCTTCAGCGTCCCGACGACATGGGACTGGGGTCAAAGAGCTACCTTCAGGGACATTGTTAACAAGGCCGGCTTTGGTAGAGAAAGGAATCATCAAATTATCTTGGGCCTGACTGAGGCTGAAGCGGCATCGGTATATGCCCTCTGTGTGCGCAAAGATGGCAGTTTCAACAAGAATGATAGCATGCTGTCCATCGATATGGGCGGCGGAACCACTGACATTGCCTTTGTTGAGGTTGAAGCGCTCAACCCACACAAAATAAAGCTTGTACAACAGGTCAAGGGGGTTGACAGTGGTTCCATGTGGATTGATAAGGATTTTGAGCGATTTGCTGCCGATGAGCTCGGTGCATCTAAGAATGCCCAACTCAAACGCATTTCTCATGAAATGTCCCAAGGTAATCCGTTTCAACACCAGAAACTCAGACTTGGGGTTCCAGAACGGCCCAATATGCTTGAAATTCCAATCCCACGCAATGGTTTGTGTAACATCCACGGGAGGAATGGGGAGAAAACCACGATAGCTTTGCCGAGGTGAGATCTACCTGGTTTTTCCTGGCAATGAGTCACAGTCTCGTCATGCTAACTATATAACAGGAGAGAACTAGAGAGGTTCTTTGACTCTCAGTTTAATAAAATTGCAACATGTACTGATGATGCGTTAAATAACTTCCGGGACGGCGTGCAGAAACAAGTGGTGAGTTAATCGGCCTTCACAGCAAGCTTTGCTAACCGTAGTCTCTAGGATCATGTCGTTTTATCCGGCGGTTTAGGAGGCTCCAAGTACATGTTGACCGAGCTTAAAGATTGGATCTCAAAAAAAGGGCCTCGATGGGTCAATGGAGCGACAGTCTACGTTTGTCCCAAGCCTCAATTAGCCGTGGTGTATGGCCTTCTTATGAATCAACGACAAAACGTTCTTCAGACCCGGATCGCACGAGTCAATATTGGAGTCGCAGAGAAGGAAGACAACGAAAAGCTCCCTGCTGGCACTGAGATTCATTGGTTGCTTAGGAAAGGTCAAAAGAGGACCACGGGCCAGGAGTTTAGCAAAACCTTCGTCAAATCCATAAACTTCAAAGGCAACAAACTGTGGAATGTGGAAGTTTTCAGGTCCGATAATGACACAAGATACTTACCTAACACCACAGGAGGTACGTGATTGGTGTTGAAAAAATAGTGAGAAAATCCGCGGGCTATTATACTTACAAGAATACCCAGATGGTGTCGAGTCTATTGGAGTCTTATCCGTCGAATTTACTGGCCGTCTTAGGAAGCGCAACATGTTTATGACAAAGGTACCTTATACGGTGAGCTTGCACATCGATGCCGTCGGTGACTACCGCGTCGAGATCTCTGGAGAACATGTCAATTGTTCAACTCATTTACACCCCATTCAGGTGAACTCTCCACACGAATCTCCTTATTTTCGGAACGCTAATATATACAGGAATAACTGGACGAGTAAATCCTACCCGAGGCACTGTCCCCAAACCGCAGTGTTTCTTCACCAACCTACAATCTAAGCACCATCCTTGAGATTGATGGTCAGAGGTGAATTATGTCAAATTCTATTCTGTGACCGGGACTAGTATCTGGATCACTAGGGTATGAACATGAACCAACTGGACATTGTGCGTAGGTACACGACATATGGGGGACCTTGAACGACTATAAAGGTCGCGATCTTGGCTGCATTTGTTACTTTATCTCCCTGAGTCAATATATGTTATTTCGGTATTGACCAGTCCCATTCGTGAAGTTGAGCATTACTCCGGTGTTCAAACAACGTGATGATATGTTGACCCCATGGTCCTGAATAATGACCAAGCGGTTCCTAGACACAAGCCAGGCTAATCGCTTATCCAAGAGTCTAAGACCAGGCTTAGTGTAACGTCTAGTTACGCATGATAAATATCACACAATTACCTATCTAGCCGATATCAACTTCTTTGGAGATTTTGTGTCGATTTAATAGAAATAACAAGTCATGGCGTATTACGTGGTTTATTGCGATTTCTTGGCCTAGGTACGGCCAACACGTTGTGTCACCTGATGTAGCACCATTATCGAGATTAATTGAACAAAACCCAATTTAAAAATTTCACAGTAAAAGCAACAAGACATACTACTACACCCGGCTTTGTAAACCGCACTTACTTAAGTGACGGCGGCGTCAAAATGCCCTTTGATCTAAATTACCAAATATCACTAGGCTCCAGAGAAGAATGCGTTGCTTTTTAGCGATACGTAAAACAGAATTCCAATAGCCGTCCGCTAAGCGGCGAGAAATTCATCTGCTACTAGTTATTTCATTCTAAGAAGGCTAGCATCTCCTTGTTCCCATGGGTTGTTCTTCTCAATATCCCTAACTCGTTCAGCATGTAATTGACTCCTAGGTGCAATTTTAAACGGAAACTCTTCTGGGTGCGCAATCAATCCCGGGGTGAGTTTAAGCCTAGCCTCTCCTACGTCCTTGCTAATAGTAAACAGTGCCAATATGCGTGATATTGTCAAAAACAAGCTTTTGTCAGCAAAGAATCGACCGGGGCAGATTCTGCGTCCAAAGCCGAATACGACAGTCGCCGGATCAGGCTCGTTTCGTATGAGAAACCGCTCAGGGTTAAACGAATCTGGATCATGGTATGTCGCAGGATCCCGAAGCAGCCACCAGCTGGAGGCAATTATACATGATCCTTTGGGGATACGATATCCTTTGTAATGTATCTCGGTATTAGCCGCATGAGCCGGAATAATTGGTGTAATCGGAAACCATCGCGTAGCCTCCTTGACAACTGCCGAAACATATGGCAGGCATTCCCTGTCTTGAAACTCGGGAAGCCGACTTCCAATCATGGTATCGATTTCCTTTTGTGCCTTGTGTTGGACCTCGGGAAACATTACCATGGCCAGGACAAAGGCGCTCAGGACCGATATGGTAGTATCTGCAGCGGCGCCGTAGATTTGTCCAGCTACTGCCATGATGGTGTTCTCTGTGTCGGGGTCGATGTTTTCCCCTCCGTCTTTTTCCATGCCGTCGCTGAGAAAGTTGGAGACGAGGGATAGCCGGTGATTTCCTTGAACCATTTGTTGCCGTACAAATAAATACGGTACGCGAGTAACAAAATCGTTGATTGCGTACCATCGTCTGGCTGTAGCCTTGAATGATATGCCAGGCACGTAGTTGGGTAGAAATCTTAGCGCTGGAATTATATCGACAACCCATGAAAGCGGCACAAAAGTCTTGGACAAGTTATCCATCATCTGTTCAATTATGCCAACCAAGGGATCTGAGCTGTGAGGCTCAGTGGCGTAGCCGTATGTTATGCGCAGGATGATGGCAGCTGCTTGGCTAAATCATTTATTAATTTTATACATCGATCCTTGTAGAACTAATCAACGTACGTTTGAAAATGTTGAATGAGGCTTCTTGGCTCGGCCAGTATTCGTAGAAGGAGTCGTCCTGATTCCAGGTCTTGGACACTGTCATATTGAGCCGACAGCTTTTCCGTTCCAAGAGACTGATGCATCATCTTGCGATGCTGGCGCCAACTCGCATTATACGGCTTAAAAGACAAGAATCTATCGAATCCAGTCATATTGGCGAAGATGGATAGCGGCCGGTCTGAGGTCTTTGTGGACATATTCTCCAGCAAATCTTGAACTTCTTTTTTTCCATGAAGAATGATTGTAGTTTGACCTAGAATGGTAACAGAGCTAATGGGGCCGTATAAGTCCTTAAACTTCAGCCAGTGTTGATACTCTGGAACCCCGCTGGGCGGCAAGGAGAGAATATTGCCCACAATCGGTAGGCCTGTCGGACCTGGTGGGAGAGGCAGACGATTCCCCCCCCGGAGACGGCCATGGAAGAAGAAATACAGCGCTACACAAGCAATTCCCAGTAGTATAAAGACGACCCCCATCGTGTAGGGATGTAACAGCGGTTGAGAGTTAAGAGACGTGGAGCTATGAGAGCGATGTGCTGCCCAGTTCGAGATTATTGGAATGCAGAACAGATTTGATGGTAGGTGTGACAAGGGCTCAATAGAGGGCTTGGAGCAATAGCTCAATTCAACTCATAACAGTCTTTGGTATCGAAGGTCCTTGGTTTTCCTCAAGGCCTTGAGGGACCGAAGACGTCTATTTATACAAGAAGTCGGTGAGGACCTTCTGCCCTAATCCCGTGACCGTAGCCCTTGTGCAACAGGGCGATTTCCGTGTAACAGTAGAATATATCGGATGCTGCCCTGGACAAGTGATATGAGGGAGTGCCAACTGCACTTATATGCTCAACAAGTTTAACGCTATACAGGGGGGGCCTCTGCAGGTCCATCTACTCGATAGTACATACCATATCGCTGTGTGGGTATATGGATGCCTTGCAGTATGCAAAGAACTATTGCAATGAAAACATGATACGTGGTCAGGCAATCATGGCGGAACAGAATGCTACATTATAGCGGGGTAAAGATAACGGACGCAACATTCAAGCTGCAAAGTAACGCGCATGAGAGTCCGCGGATGAACTGATTGGAGCACTCGGAACTGATCGGCCATTGCGCAGCCAGTCTGACCATGCTCAAAGTCAGTGTAAAAACAATTACAATCAGGAAGTGGGCTCTGATCACTCATAATGATGTGATAGCCCGGGTAATGCCGAATCACAAGAAACCAGGCAGTGCATTCTGGTAAAGCTCATGCCTGCCATCGGCACGCTCTGAAGTGACGTAGGCTGCGATTCTGATAGATGCTTGCATAGACTAGATGGAGACAATCAGGAAGCGCTTCACAAGCTGCTAGACACCAATTGATAGTATACACGTAGATGGCAATTGTATATCGGTCTGGATTGGTGACACGTACCAGGACATTAAACCACAGCTCGACTGATACTATAATGAGATGAGGCCTATATGTCGCAGCGGCACAATAGTATTGGTCTCCAATTCCTCTACCGCACGGGCCGAATGCCAGGTTTTAAAGATGCCCCGCTTGGTAGGACTTGTAATTCTTCCACACATATAATGGAGGCATGTAGCATCACCGTCTTGTGATGTAATGCCACCAGAGCCGCCGCGCGACTTTGCTTGCATCACCACACCCTGCAAGCTCCAGAGTGTTCTGTAGCCCTGCCGGCAGACTGGCAGCGTGACGATGGGCTGGAACGGATCTGCAGAAGTACAGTCTACGGTATAACGATCATGAGCCAGCGCAGCATAGATTCTCTAGCCCCATTGTATACTCCAAGGCCAGGGGTGCGTTTGTCGATATGTGGCAAGCGTGTTCGTCTTTTACACCATTTGCGTGTGCGGTAATGCTACATGTGATTTAGTTAAGAATCTCTTCTTTCGGCGCAAGAGCAGCCACAAACTCGTCAACCGCCTTTTAGTCTCTTGCGTAGCAGCGTTTTGCGCTTGGTAGCTTTGGTCCTTCCGCAGGAGGCGAGACCGGAACCGGAACCGGATCTCGGCATGGGTCTCGACGGCCAAGATCGGAGTCACACCCAGTTCCCTCAATTGTTCAATGTTCCTTGATGAAATGGTGGGGTAAGGCTTGGCGGATGGACACAGGGCGTCAGGCAAACCCGCCATCTGCATGTATTGGCACAGTGCTGGGCTGTCCGCTTGTCATTTGAAGGGCTGAAACCGCCTTCCATAAGGTTCCATACACTGACATGGTCCGAACCCATGACCTCAACACTTGACGTCTATATTATACGACAACACCGCTGTTCTGAACATGCACTTCAGTCCACCAAACCCTCACAAGTACCATGGCCAAGCTCTCCGACTACAAAGTCCTCACCTTTGACTGCTACGGCACCATAATAGACTGGGAAACCGGTGTCGTCAACGCTCTGCAACCCCTCCTCGACGCCAACAATGCCTCACGGTCACGCAAGGACCTTCTCGCAGTCTACCACGAATGCGAAGCCGCCCAGCAAGCCAAGACACCAGACTTGACATACGACAAACTCTTGGCCGCCGTCCACCCCCAAGTTGCTGCCAGATTGGGTCTAAAGGACCCGAGCCCAGAAGAAAGCGACACTTTCGGCGCATCAGTCGGCCAATGGCCCGCATTCCCCGACTCCGTAGCCGCCCTGAGCCGCTTTTCCAAATACTACAAGCTCGTCATCTTGTCCAACGTGGATCGCGAATCGTTTGCCAGGACAAACGCGGGGCCATTGCAGGGCTTTCCTTTCCATCTCATCATTACGGCCCAAGATGTCGGCAGCTACAAGCCTGACCTTGCAAACTTTGACTACATGATCCGCGAGGTCAAGGACAGGTTTGGCGCCGAAAAGGACCAGATTATACAAACGGCGCAGAGCCAGTTCCACGATCATCAGCCCGCGAAAAAGGCAGGAATCAAGTCGAGTTGGATTGTGAGGCCAGGTGCAACAATGGGTAACAGAGCGGATGAGATTTATGATTGGAAGTTTGATACGCTGGGAGACATGGCTGATGCCGTTGAAGAGGATGCTGCACGGAATAAATCTGCATGTATTCAATAGTGCAAATACGTGAATGAATGCCCTTGGCCCAGAAATAATGGTTTTGCCCAACGCTGTCCTGCCAAGATGCATAGAATACGGCCAATGAGACGAGTGCGCGTCAATACGCAAAATCATGCATTTCAAGTGCCAAGCCGACGCATATACTATCCAACATGATTTGCAAGTCGAAATGAACTGGCCGCACTTGGCCATTTACGACTGCTTCGGCACGTAAATGCTCATCTCCAGACCGTTCTTATACGGCAGGGTCAGGTTGATGAATGGACTCTGCGGACCACGCATATACTCCAAAAAATCCTTGTACCCCTCAGCCGAGCTGATGGTGTTGTCGGAGATGACAACGGCTCCAGGCCTCATCTTGGGCAGAACGACCTGCAGCGTCGGGAGGACCATAGGAGTCCAAACTGTCGCAACGATTAGCCTCGCACCCGGGCAGCGCTCCATTACTAGAGAAGAAGAACTCACTGTCCAGAAGCAAAAGATCCACGTCCTCGAGGTCCTCCTTGAGTGTCTCCCTCAAGTCCCCCTCGCGCAGGTCAATCACGTCAACGACCTGCTCGCCACACTTGTCCCAGATCTCCCTGGCCCTGGCCGCCTTGGTCGGCTCATGCTCCGTCGCAATCACTCTCGCCGGCTTGCCTCCGCCCGACGCATTGGCAGCGGCGGCGAGAGCGAGATAGATGGTGCTGACGCCAAACGAGGTGCCGGCCTCGACGATGGTTCGCGCCCCGGTGGCGCGGCACAGAGCATACACATACTGCGCCTTGTCTTGGTCCAGAGCGATGAACTTGTCGCGCATCACCTCGTGCAGCGTGCGGTCCTTGAAGTCATCTCGGGTGATTTTGGACTCTTGGTCCCATGACTCAGCGTGGAGCTGGTCGAGCAAGTCGACGATGTGAGCCGGTACGCCGGCCATGGCGTTCTCCGGAGGAGGCGCATAAGCTGTAGCCGAGAGTGATTCCATTGCAGAAGTGTAGGCTTAGGAGGGGATGTTGGTCGACTAGCTTGATTGCTTAAAGATTTGTCGTGTTTTGAAGATACACGGGAGTCAAAAGATGCCAATCCAAGTTGTCATGGACACCAGCTCTTTAAAGGGCGTCGGCACCCCACTTCATGGTGTACATGAGCAACAAACTTCCGATATCTCCGACATCGTGATAAATGCCGGCTCAAATGGTATACACCGACAAGATACATGCCGAGGCGCGAGCTATACGTCTCGATTATATCGCATACACCGGCCGAGTGATAAATGCCGACGAGATGGTATATACCGACTGGACGTAATGTTGGATCGATGGAAAGCCCCGTGCCATATTAAAATGAACAACACGGCAGCAGAGGTAATTACACTTTTTTGTATAGTAATGACTATTAGTATTTTCTCGAGGCCAATACCAGTTGCATTTTGGCTCCTAAAACAATCAGATGACTTTTCGAATTCTAATGACAACCGACATCGTCCTGACCAGGCGAAGAAGTGGGTGGCCAGCCCCAACTCATCCGCTATTTCAACTGCGAAGATTGTAAAAAACACTTGTAACACTTTCCCGTGCCGTTATTGAATTTGAGAGAGAGATTTAAGCTTACCCAAAGAATACCAGGGAGGGATAGCCGCATAGCAACGAATATAGGACAAGATAAAAAGGGTGAAGGGGTGGAAGAAAAATTCTGTGCAATATTCAGCGAGCAAAGGTACGCCATAACCAGTCATGGCCATACCATAGATGATCAAATCAGATAGAGAAGGTTGCCTCGTGCAAATTGCAAGTAGGCACAATCCGACAACCGATTTCTGTTACAAACCAGCAAATGAATCCCATCCTAGACGGGTGCCCAATGCTCAATCATGTCCTCTGCCCCTGGTCTTTCCGAACAAATGCATTTGAAATACGGACGTCGAGGCAGACATGACATTTGGGCCGAATGTCGATAGTAGTGATTCTTGCGAATATTAAAATAGCCGCATCGACATATATACAAGTCACGACTAGCTGTTGCATGTGCTCTCGTCGCGTAGTGTCGATCCAAGTCTTTGGAGCTCTCGAACACCTTGTCGCATCCACGTTGGCAACTGCATTGACAGCGGCTCGCGCTTGGGCCAACATATTTTGCTTCGCGGGGCGAATAGTGAGGGAGTTGAAAGTCAATTCTGAAGACAAAGATGTCTGGTACTGAAAGTAGAGGAAGGACCGCTGCCGCTGCCGCTGCACTGTTCTCCTGGCAGACTGTCAGGGCGCAAGACTCGTTCCTCATCGGAGGATGAGAAGCCGCTCGCTCACATTTTTGGTGAAAGACCAGCGTATTGTGAAGTAATGTCATCAGATATCCACGCGGGGCCAATATCAGTCTTTAATCAGTAGGGAAGAAACTCGTCTAAGCCGCAATTGTCTTCCCGGCAAACTTGGTGAGGGCCTGACCCTGATCGTCTTACCGGCACATGCGTCGGCATCAACCCGACCGTTGTGACGAGGGACGGCCCCGCGCCACCGCAGATGAGATGAAATAAAAAGAGGAAAAGAGTCGATGTGGTTAAAATAAACCAAGTACGAATCCCTATCCCCGTTGCGTATCAGAGGCACCTCCTCCGGCCCAACTGCCCCCCACGGCCAATGGTGACGGCACCACCCCGGTCCCAGGCCCATGGTTATCTTGTGGTGATGAAATTATATGTTTTATCTTTATAATAATTGTATGTTGATGGTATATTAAAGTCGGTAGTGATGCAAGGGAACCCGACGGGACGCCCCAAAGTCGCATTGTGGGATGCCTAGTTTGTGGAATAGTCGAAAGCAACGGGTGGGTGCCGAGCAAAGGGGTCGATAGGTGCCAGGAAAAACCCAGCCCTTTCATAGGGTACCAAAGCATTATTATACCCGTGTCCATATTTATTCATATTGGTAGTTGGCTGGTCAGGGAGCTGACCCCAGGGGTACAGTCGAACCCTCAAAGACGAGTACATGCTCCGCCAGGTGGACTGCGTATTTGTCAAGACGCAAAGAGATCAATTCGCCCCAGTGTCTTGAGCAGATATACCTTAAAAGTACTCTCTACCAATTTGGGGCCATTTTCCATGTAGCTAGTCTCACCGTTATCCCGATTGGGGCCACCTTGTGAAGCGACTTGCAGAGAGTGAGGCTGGCAGCAACATTTGTCTCAAGATACTGGCAAATCAGCACACGCCACAAAATTTTGATCCTGGGGCCAGTTCCTTTGACTTACGCAGGGGTACTTGGACAGAAATTGTCACATCCAGCAGGCCCAAAAGAGGCCTCTAACTTGGCCAGAAGAACAAGAGACAGTGACGCAGGACAAAAATACTACAAGAGACAAAGTACGCTTTAATGCATTCAGTCTGGCTCTTAATACCCAAATAGTATGGTTCGAGGAGTAGTTTTCTGGTGCAATTGTGTGGATAACAAGCCAAGTGAGCCGACTCTACATTACGATTATACAACATCATGTACTGGACATCCTGTTAAAAGATATGTAAATACTAACCCGACGGGCCGTACTGGAGCATGTCGCTGTTACAAGCCGTGAACCAGTCGTCAAGTCACCGGGCATTGGGGCCGGTTTATCTGGGGCCACATCTTGTCTACGCCCATAACCTTTGCCTCACGTCGAAGCCCAACTTTGGGGCCATTAATTCTGGGGCCATATAGCTAGATGTGAATCACTCTCCCCTCACGGTATCAATTTGCACTGGTAGATTAAATCATGGAACGTGGACTGTCCACGAGGCCATGGACCTTTCCATGGCTAAAGGCAATGGCCCCAGCATGTTGAAGCTGCAGCATAGTTACTGCACATATATATGGACAGTATCTAGCCAATTCGGCATTCGTTTCAAACTCATAGTTCATATATGACGGTATTTCTTCAAACCCTCTGTTGACACGTGCACTACTGGAACAAACATCAACATGGAGCAATATCGGCGAGGCAACCAAGCCTTGGGTGATATGACTACGATTCCGAGGCCGTAAGCATCTATAGACTCTTGGAGTAATTGGAATGCCAAAGTCACTAATAGATATCCCAGTCTATCGTCTGATGAGACATACATGACCTGTCAAGAAACCTCTGCTACTCCCATGGATCGTTGGCTTTCCGAGAGGCCGAGTTAAGGTCCATGGCATAATATCAGCGGAATCCGGAGCCTAAACTCTATGGAGAGAGGCTCGGAAGCCTTTCAGATGCCAGGCCCAGGTAGTAGTACCAAGGCCCCCGAGGCTGGTAGTACCAGGCAATGTTGCTAAGGGGCGATGGAATAGACTCGGTATGTCATATCGATGCAAGAGGCCCAATGCCTGCAAGCCCTGCAGATTTTATCAAGCCCAGAAAGATTGTGATGATGATACAGGGCTCATAAGAGTCTTATATAGCTTGTCTTTTGGGCAGCCCAAACCCCTCAATTAGTTCCTCTGACTTGGCCAGGCGGAACAGCCCGTCCGTTTGACTCGGCGACGGCAAACTTCCAATGTGCTGAGATGCGCAATCTTCACGGCTAAATTACACCATAGCGGCACGGGCCCATACTATTGGTGTCTGGTGGAATAAGGCGTCATACTCGATGGAAACGATGCTGGCTGGGCCAAGCCAATGTCTGGGTTTGCTCCATGCCCCCTCCAAGGCCGGCGGAAGAGACCACAACGGCCGTTCCTGAGTCAGACATAACTAGGTCCATTTTCCAGTCAAGCAACATGTCATCATGTTCAGAGCCTGGAGCACATCTATCCGCCGCCCTGGCACGGTAGAGCTGATAAGCATCAACTTCACCTCGCCTGTCACTCACCTATCTGCCGTCGGGTATTTAAACAAGCGCCTGAGACTTTTCATCATCCCGACGGCACCCGGTGAGGCGCTATCGGCCGCTCTACGTGGGGGAAACCCCACTCAATCTCCAACATAGGAAATCTGATGCAGCCAATCCTATTCTAATAAATTGCACCCGACGCAAAACAACCAAAGCATCTGCATCCCGCCGGCTTTAACCAGACAGGACAATGGAATTTGAGCATCACCTGCGGCCCCTCAAATTGACATCACGACACCACATCCAGCCAGCCACCTCGCGGCTCGGTAGAAATGTCGGCGCCAGCAACTCGCTCCCATCCACTCGGCAAAGTCGATTCTCATTCCAAACCAACTTGGAATCGAAACGTGTCTTGCGCTGTGTAGTCTTCGTACTCCCATCATCGGCAATATACCCACCCTTCCAGGAGAAACCGCTTCCTGGAACGCTATATATGGGCTTGGTGTCATCTAAGAGTGAACTATCACATTTTACTGTTCCCCCAAAAAGCTCTCATGCCCTGATTTTCTTCCACCTCCTGCGACATCATCCCATGGCCGGCGTCAAAACAGAACACGCCGACGGCGAGCCCTTGAACCCTCCTAAACGCCAACGCATCCAAGACGGCACTCCTCCCACTCCTATCCCTACGGCCTCCTCTTCGGCCATGACCCAAGCAAACGGGGCACCCTACACCCCTCTACGCGGCAAAGTATACGCCATCACCGGCGGCGCAAGCGGCATCGGGCTCGCCACGGCGCAGCTGCTCTCCCGCAAAGGCGCAACCGTGTGCATTGCAGACATTGACCCAGAGGCCATCAAAGACGCCGAAAAGTTCTTCTCTGGTCTGGGGGCACCGCATATGACGGCCAAAGTAGACGTCTCCAAGCGAACCCAGGTGGACAGCTGGGTCACGTCCATTGTCGACAAATACGGCCGCCTAGACGGCGCCGCCAACGTCGCCGGCGTCATCGGCAAGGGCCACGGCATTGCGTCCGTTGCAGAGCTGGACGACGACGAGTGGGACAAGATTATCGGCGTCAACTTGACGGGCACAATGTATTGCCTGCGAGCCGAGCTGCGCAACGTCGTCGACGGCGGGTCAATCGTCAACGTCTCGTCCATCCATGGCCTAAAAGGCTGGTTCTCTCCTCCCCTCCCGCGACTTCATTTCCTCAAGATACGTCCATCTTGCTAACGCCCCGCTAGGCTTCGCAAAGCACGCCGCCTATGATGCCAGTAAACACGGCATCGTTGGCCTCACCAAGGCCGCGGCCCTAGAAAACGGCGACCGCGAAATTCGCGTCAACGCGGTCGCCCCCGGCGCCGTGTACACGCCCCTGATGCAGAAGAATTGGGATTTTGTTGGCAGGGCCAAGGACGCACCGTTTGATGACCCCTCTGCTTTCAGGAGACAAGGCACGGCGGAGGAGACGGCGAATGTCATTGTCTTCTTGTTGGGTCCTGAGAGCACGTTTGTGAGTGGGAGTGTGTACCAGGTTGACGGGGCGTGGATATGAGTGAATCATGGGCCGGCAGGTATAAACTACATGAATGGGGGCTTGGTGACATCCCATATGGAGCGCATGGATTCTTTTACAGAGACTGTAGGACCTTGAATGGACCTTGACCAGCGGACTATGCCCATGTTTAAAAATCCGAGACGGAGTCGAAAGCAGGTTATTGTGACCATTGGAGCCTTTGTCCCTGTAACAAGTAAACTCCAACCACACAGTCATCGGCCATGATCACTGGGCACAATCCCACGATGGTTTCAAAGCCTAATATTGGACTATTTCGTATTGTTATAATAAGAAAGGTGAGCTCTTGGGCTATAGCATGAAGGGAATCATGTTTCATTGCGGCATGAGCTCCACATCCTCAGACGAGTGCCTCCTCATCAGTCGTCACCGCCTCTGTCCTCACCCACACCCTTCTGCATCTCTACATCTTGAGCAACAGCAATGGTCGGCCCCACGCCAACTTCAGTGACGGCATACGCATCAATGGTGTCTTTGTACCATGGTACAAAGTTGACTGCCAGCGCATATGACCATGCGCCGAAAAAGAAGCACAAGGGCACAACCATGGACGTCGCGGTCGAGTGCATATCTGCAACATGACCAGTCAGAGGTGGAACAACAGCACCGCCCAGAACACCTGCAATAATATACCCTGACCCGCGCTTTGTATGACGGCCAAGACCTCTCATACCCAGAGCCACGATGGTTGGGAAACAGATGGACTCGAAGAAGAGTGTGACATATAGCAATGCGAGTCCAGTGTTGCCCCTTTGTGTAATGGTTGGCGCAATGAAGACCATACAAAGCGTCAGGTAGACGCCAAATACCGCCCTAGGTTTGAAGCAGTTCATTAGACCAACGCCGGCAAATCGGCCGACAGCAAATGCGCCTTGGGCACCAGCCAGGAACTGAGAAGCCTTCGCATTGCTAGTACCCTGTCTCGTATCCGTAACATAGTTAATGAAATAGCTAGTCACAGCAGTTAGCAACTTGCCCTGCACGCAGACTAGTGCTGTTTGCTTACGTGGCAATAGCAACTTGAGCACCCGTATAACAGAACTGAGAAAAGGCAGCATGGAACAGCCTGTATTGCTTTTTGAAAGGCAAATCGTTGTCAACTGCGTGGGCTTCTGCGGCCTGGAATTCCATGTCCGCATCGGTGATTTCGGGTATGCGGGCAAACAGGAAGATTGCAGCCAAGGTAAAGACGAACGCCGCAATCGCCAAATAAACCCACTGCACATTGCGCAGCGCATCTTGATCGTTGAATGTGAAAAACACGTACGATCCCATCACGGGTGCGACTACGGATCCTATACCATTGAAAGCCTGGGAGATATTGATTCTGATTTCAGCATATTTTGGGGGTCCGCACACTAGGAACAGTATTAGCAACTCCTTCGCAAAACTTCAACCTTATTCACAGTTAAACCAGGGGGCTTACCGGTAATATACGGATTGGCAGCTGTCTCGAGTGATCCTAGGCCGTTGCCGATGACGAAAATACAAGCGCAGAATCCCCCAAAACTGTGCGATTTGATAGCAGGAATGGTGAGCAATGCTCCAACACCTGTGGTATCTGGTTCAACATTTGATCCTCGAGGAGCACATCGGTATGAGTGTTTTAGCTTACCGTAGAGACAGAGGCCCCAGATAAAGACGGCACGGTAGCCAAAATGACGTAAAATCCAGGCCGCATGACCAAGAGAAGCCAGGGGGTATGCACTAAAATCTGCTTAGCAACGTATCAAAGGTCCTTTCAGTATATACGCACCCAAAGTAGGCTGCCTGAAGGCCGGCAGATCTCGACTTGTCAATGTGCAGAGTGTTTTGGAAATGCTTGTTCAAAGTATCGAGCAACCCGTAAGAAAATCCCCAAAGAAAGAAGAGAACCGTAACAAGGCAAATCGGGAACAGAGATTGACGCAAGGTCATCTCGGCAGCATTAGTTCTGTCATCATCGTGAACTCGCAAAGGCTGCCTTCTCAAGTGTGACGGCTTGGTCGTCATGATTGCAAGAACTAGTGTCGAAGTCTGCCGTTGGAGGGCAGAATAAGAAAACAAGCACTTTCGTCCAGGGAGGAAGTCCCTTGATTCTGTTCTGGAAACAACTGAGGATTTCTCGATGCAATGAGTGGTTCCTTTGCCCTAAGTATTTATGTTCGGACAGTATCCATTTGATGGCCTCTTCCAGGCCAAAGTGGTAGTTCACAATAAAAGCGTTTCCCCAGACACCACCGCAGCCTCCACGCACACGATTTCTGTTTCGACAGCTCCCGTTGGATCCCAAAGTTGGCATCGGCCGTTCAAACCGTTCATAGCTGAATGTCGTCGACCTTGTCTCAAGCCACGGGGAGCTTTTCCCGTCCCTGGACACCGCGCGAAATGGCCGTCGGATAAATAGGGATGGCAAGGACACTCAGTCAACTCAAAAGTCTGGCGTGACTCCGCATTTCAATCGGAGAGATTGTCCTGCGCCAACGCTCACTAAGCACCTGTGGCTGGACGTGCTACGCGGGGGAAAGTTGGTGTTGGCGGAAGGTGGCGCCGAGATCTGGTTGCCCCAGATTATAGTTGTCAAATGCCAGAAAACAGGGTCATGAACACTTGTGATGTGGCGGCGATGCCAGGCTCAATTATTGGAGATGGTTGGACGTGATGAACAAGACTCAAAGAGGGCACCTGGGGCGAGGCTGCATGCCAACTTGCGTCTTCTCGTCGAGTGCGGTCAGAAGGTCCATACAAATGTATGGAGCACATGTCGGAACAAATCGCGCGAGCGGGATAAGAAGGGTCGTATTTATTCTCGTCAGTGAACGCCAGGCCGCGCTTCTGCCAAAACGCCATGATCTCAGGCAGGGGGATTGTAGCCTCAGATTTTGAAGGGTCAATCTTTCGAATTGTGTCAATAGCTTCGTCACTGAGCGAGGTGCCCGCATGTGAGAGAAGCGCCCAGCAAGTGCTCCTGCCAGTTCCCGGTCGCGCCTTCCCGTTTTCAGCAGCTGCTTAGCTGCCGTTGCCCGTGCATCCGCCACTGCCAGCCAGCTGACAGCCCACAGTGGCCGCTGGTAAATGAAAGAGCCAGACTACACATGGAAGCCGACGTCGCCCCTCACATGCTGCCTGCCCGGTTCGCATTCACAAGTCAAGACCAGACCCCTTGAACCGTCGGCTCGCATAACTTGGCTCCGGAACCCATTTCCCACAGCCTCAATCGGCATCATTCATTTCGTGCCAAGCTGTGTACAACACCAGGCCTTGGCGCCATTTGCTCGGCCAGGACCTGCATTCATCCACCACGGCTATTTCTAACCCCTTTCTCCATATTTGTGTCCAACACGAGCCGCCGGCTGCCCTCCGCCATGGCCCAAGTCGACCTTCGGAAGCAAGACTCCATGCTGGGATCTGGGGATGAGATAGGCCAATCTCCAGAGGTTATCTCCAGCCCCCAACAGGAGCACGCCAGGCCAAGAAAGCGCACGAGGAGAGCCTGCGACAAGTGCAGCACATCACGGACTCGCTGTGATGGGGAAAGGCAAGTCCAACTGGAATTCTTTGGTGTTGAATTTCGACGTCTGTACTAACCAATGCCCATTGTCTAGTCCGTGCCGTAGATGTCAAGGTGAGATTGTCTTTCTTCAATGTTGTGACTATTCGGCTTGTCGCCTGTTTGTTACAAAACGTCAGAACGTCCTGGCAAACAATATTTGCTTTCATACCCAGTCTCTACGGCCTTGTAACTGCAGTCACCGCCTAGTCACCGCCAATCGCTACCACTATGGATGATTCAGTGACTGACGTTTATATCTATCTCGTCGAAGACTATGGGTACGTTTGTCGGTATAATAGGGAGATCAAGAAGAGAGGCCGCCTGCCAGCCTCTACTTCGGTCAGGTTCCAATCCGAGTCACAACGCCCAGTACCTCCAACAGGCACTCCCGACGATGGACGGGCGTCTCAATCCTCACCGCCATCAGCATCACCTGCCGGTGAATCGGCGGTTGCGGACAGGCAGCCTCTATCTTTATCCTCTCAAGCGGATCAACGTGGTGGCTCTCCCGCGAGCAATATCCCGCCTATCGTCGATGGCCGGCTAGTCAGCCATGCAGAGAGCGTAATCTCACACGGCAATGAGTCCCCTGAAAGAAGACGACGTGTATCTACGTCTATGTCCGTTACTTCACTTATTCAACCAGGTTCACACAAAAATGCTACGTCCGATTCTCGAGCGTTCCGACCCCGGGCAGGTTCATTGTCGGCGGCATTCTCAGACAATCACGTTGCAGACTCGGAAGCACTCATATCAGATGATAGTGTCGGGTATCCATCCCCAGCAAATCTCGGTAGACCGCACGAATACCGAAGAACTCAAGACCATCGTGATTCATTTAGATCTGCCGCTAGTAACGGCGACAGTACTCGAGAGTCTTTCAGCACTGCTACGGTACCCAATAGCTTGTCGCCCGACCTCCTTCAAAAAGCTCCAACGGAGGATTGTTGTTACAGATTTCTCGATCCAGTCTTACCGTATATACGAAACATACTTCCAGCTTCAGTAGCTTGCGAGCTGCTTGATATTTTCCTTACTGATCCCGGAAGCTCGTTGTTCCGCGGTGCCTCGCCATACATTCTCACTCGCATATTCCGCAGAAAGTCTATTCTTCATCCAACTAGCCCAAGACATACCACTCCTGCTCTTCTGGCCACAATTTTGTGGTGCGTTGCACAAACGGCGGATGTTATGCTTCTCCATGTGCCTGGAACTCGGGCCAAGGTAGTGAATGACTTGTACGACCTAGCCATATCGTTGGTTTCCGAGAGAGACCCTGACCGCTGGCATCGAATCCACGGTACGGAGCCGACCCTCATTGTAAGCGCCCTTTGGGGGAAATGCTGACGTTTACCTAGGTGGTTTGAGGGCCGAGAAAGAGGTCCCAATTCCCGGATGGGCCAACTCCGCGTCTGTTCCAACGACCACGGCAGCAAACGAACCGGCTGGGGGAGTGGACGATGTTCTTACCTTTATCCTGTTGTCTATCGCTGTATCAGGCGGCGATTTCAAGTCTGATTGTTACAAATGGTGGTCGAAAGCTTTGAGACTGACTCTCTCCCTACAATTAAACCGAGAGGACGAGAGGTGTCCGGCTTCAGTTTCGCCGTGTGCAAACCCTCTATGTTCCTGCCATAGGGATCGCTCTGATGCGACCTTTGCTGAATTTGAGCGGCGGGAGGAACGACGGCGGGTGTTTTGGCTTCTCTACAGTCTCGACAGACATTTGAGCCTGTCCTTCAACACAGTCCTTTCTATGCCAGACTCATATTGTGAGGTATATGGTTCGTATAAACCTGCCCAGCCCTTCCACTTTGGTTGGTTTCAAAAAAAGATGGCGTTCTAAATCGCTAACAATCGACAGCTCCGCTTCCGGAACGTATCTGGGAAAATCTGGACGCCATCCCGCCCCGGGAACTCCCTACGAGAGTCATGGGTCCTCCGGTTCTTGCAACCGGAACTGGATACCTTGAATATTTTCTTCCTCTCATGGCAATCCTTGGAGACATTATCGAAATTCATCATCGACGTCGACACCCTCGACTTGGCCAACAAGACGATGCATACTCCATATCTGTTGTGCAACATCTCTTGACTGACTACGAGTTCAGTCTTGGTGCATTAGGCCGTGATGCCGCTATTGTGCCAGCATCTACAGCATTCCAAATACCTGGACAAGGCGGACGAGACCTATTGAGCGGCATGCCAGCCCCCGGTTTTAAGATGTCATCGTCATCCTCATATCAAGCGGACCAATCCAAAGTTCGACTTGTTATGGCTTATAGCACCCACATTTTACATGTCCTTCACGTCCTTTTACATGGCAAATGGGATGCGATTTCCATGTTAGACGGGGGTGATGACTGGATCACCTCAGAACACTTCACCGAATGCGCATCGCATGCCATTTCGGCATCCCAGTCTGTTTCGACGATTCTCACCATTGATCCTGAGCTCACCTTTATGTCGTATCTATTTGGGATTTACCTTCTTCAGGGTAGTTTCATTCTGCTCCTCTTTGCAGATCGGATGCCGCAACTTGGTCCCAACGAGTCCGTGGAGCAAGCATGCGAGAACATCATCCGAGCCCACGAAGTGTGTGTTGTTACATTGAACACTGAGTTTCAGGTACTTTCCTTGGTTGCCTATTCTATTTCACCATCACGAACTAAATTTTTTTGAGCAGAAAAACTTTCGAAAAGTGGTGCGCTCCACGCTATACAGCGTGCGAGGAACAGGTACTACCGACTGGGAGGAACATCGGGCAAGGCGTAGAGCTTTATCTCTCTACAGATGGACAAAGGGTGCCAAAGGGTTGGCTCTGTAGTGGATGGGCTACCTGTGGTTTTGACATGATGCAATGGCATATTATTTTAGCCTCGCCACGGCGACTATTGAATGTCTAGTGGCAAAGTCCAATGCGGATATGTCGGTCCTGAATGGCCAACTACAGAAGCAAACTTCGAGTTGGACCAGATCAAGTGATCTACTCGAAATATGGAGAAACCTAGCAACTGATTGGAATGAATGATCTCGTTCCTTTTTGAGCACTGCCGCCGGATCCATATCTAGCCAGTGGTTTTGGCTGCCGCACTGACAGATTCATAAGATGGTAGCTGTTGCACGGGGCCTCATACTCCTCCTATTTATATGGAGTAAACCTCCATGTTGCTCCATTATCCGTCGGGTTCTAACTACTTTTGCAGATCGGTGGGCATCAATTCCTTAGTCACATTGACTACATTAGTGCTTTCCCCGCTTCCCACATCAGCACAGTACCGAGGAGGGCTGGCTGACTGTTATGGGATTCATGGCATGGAACGGAGGCTCATTTTTGCTAGATCTTATGCCACTGGAAACTAGGGCGGTATATAATGGATCCATTTCGCCTACCTCTCAATAGATCAAAACAAGCAGAACGGGAAATGCCCCTTTTACTAGTCAGCCGCCTGTCATGATGCATTGGATCAACTTGAACACCATTGCTGTGGCCTTCTTGCAGGCTACAGCTCTTGGATCTGCTCGATCTTTGTGGTCAACACAACCAGCGACATATGCGCCTCAGTCTAGTGATGAGACTATTCTCAAGACTACCTATCCAGTAGGCAATGGAAAACTAGGAGGTATGACACCATAGCCTGCCATTACTTGTGTCGTCAAGCTAACTTGTCCTTCTTTGCAGCAATGCCTTTCGGACCACCTGGTTCAGAGAAGCTTGCATTGAATGTGGACTCGTTATGGAGCGGGGGCCCTTTTGAAAGCTCAGTTGGTGGCCTGTTTCTGCACCAATATCGAGATTAACGGGCTGACGTGAAATAGACATACACAGGAGGCAATCCTCCTTCATCCAAGGCAGGTGCTCTTCCAGGAATACGCGACTTTATATTCAAGAGAGGATCCGGCAGTGAGGGTCACCACAGAGACTAGCATCTTCAGTAATACTAACTTATACCAGACGTAACTGCCCTTTACGGGAGCGGAGACCATTACGGCTCGTATCGCGCCTTGGGAAACATAAGTATTGCGATCGGACATGGCACGTTGTATAGCGACTATAATCGCACTTTGGACCTCGACCGTGGCCTCTACACAACGACCTACGTGGTTGACTCGGTGAAATATACCACCAACTTGTTTTGCTCGTATCCAGCACAGGCCTGTTTTTTCAATATAGCGTCAACTGGTACTGTGCCTAAAACAACAGTCAAGTTTGAAGACCTGCTTGTGGACACAATTCTGGCAAAGTCGTCATGTAGTAATGAATTCGCGCGCCTCAGCGGTACGACAAGGGCTGGTCCCCCTGCCGGAATGAGATACGAAGCAAGAGCCAAAGGAGGTAACGGGGCAAATACGTCTTGCTCCGATGATGGGACCCTGACTATTACACCCTCTGGAGGCAGCAACTCGTTGACAATCGTCTTCAGCGCCAACACAAATTATGACCAGAAGAAAGGCAACGCGCAAAACAACTACAGCTTTAAAGGAGAGGACCCCGGTCCCGGTGTAGAAGCTGCGGTGTTAAAGGCAGCCAAGACAACCTACGAGGACATGCTATCGCAACATGTATCCGATTATGCTGAACTTTTTGGCACGTTTACTCTCAATCTTCCGGATCCAAACGGATCCGTTAAGAAGGACACGGCATCAATCATTTCTCAGTACTCGGTAGACGGAAAGGGAGACCCTTTTGTCGAAGGGCTTCTGTTCGACTACGCTCGCTACCTGCTCATCGCATCTTCGCGAGACAACTCACTCCCCGCCAACTTGCAAGGTCGTTGGGCTGAGCAGCTTTCCCCCGCTTGGAGTGCGGACTACCATGCCAATATTAACCTTCAAATGAACTACTGGGCCGCGGACCAAACGGGGCTGACAAAGACGCAACCTGCATTGTGGAATTATATGCAAGACACGTGGGTGCCGCGGGGAATAGAGACGGCAAAGCTGCTGTATAATGCGTCGGGATGGGTAACGCACCACGAGATGAATATTTTTGGGCATACCGCCATGAAGGATGAAGCAATTTGGGCAAACTGTAGGCAATTCAAACAAGTCACGTCGTCCCTGCGTTCGTTACTAACAACGAATTAGACCCGGCATCGGCGGCATGGATGATGCAACATGTCTGGGACAACTTTGAGTACAGCCGTGACGTATCATGGCTTAAAACACAAGGATATCCGCTTCTTAAAGGCGTAGCCAAATTCTGGCTCTCTCAACTTCAACATGATGCCTTCTTCAAAGACGGCACCTTGGTCGTCAACCCGTGCAATAGCCCCGAGCATGGCCCGACAACCTTTGGCTGCGCACATTTTCAACAGGCTATCCACCAAGTCTTTGAAGCGGTTCTGGCCTCTGGCGAATTCGTATCGGAGACAGACACAGTCTTCAAGCGCGACGTAGCCTCCAAACTCGCGTCGCTGGACAAGGGTCTGCACTTCACCACCTGGGGCGGCATCAAGGAATGGAAAGTTCCCGACTCGTATGGTTTCGACACCAAGAACACCCATCGCCACTTATCTCATCTCGTAGGCTGGTATCCCGGATACTCTATCTCCTCTTTTCAAGGAGGCTACACCAATAGCACCATACAAAAGGCTGTTGCGGAGACTCTCAAGTCCCGCGGTCCCGGAAATGCAGCCGACGCCAATTCGGGCTGGGAAAAGGTATGGCGCGCGGCGTGCTGGGCGAGGCTGAATAACACAGCCGAAGCGTACTATGAGCTGCGTTACGCAATTGATATGAATTTTGCGAGTAACGGGCTCAGCATGTATAACGCCTTGAGTGCGCCGTTCCAGATTGATGCGAATTTCGGATTGGCCGGTGCCATGTTGAGTATGTTGGTTGTTGATATGCCGCAGAAGCATGGAGAGACGGGAGATAGGACAGTGGTTTTGGGGCCAGCGATTCCTGCGGCTTGGGGCGATGGTAACGTGAAGGGGCTGAGGTTAAGAGGAGGGTATTCCGTGGATTTTGCGTGGGATGCGAATGGCAAGGTGAATAAGGCGAAGCTGGTTGGGTCCGGGAAACCTCTGAAGTTGTATAATGTTGATGGGAAGGTGTTGTGAGGATGCGGCTGTGTGTATCTGCATAAAAACCGGGTGAGTGCCTTTGCTAGATCCTGTCTCGGTTGGGTTGGAGTTTTGAAAGCAGTGGTTTGAAACTTGGAACTTGCAGCTGACAATTGGAAGTGAGGCAACGGCCCACGTAGCAGTTTTATCTCCGTAGTCACGTAAGTCGCAACAACATTGAACACAGGGCAGCGCAAATTCCGTAATGATAGTTGTCCGGAAAGGTCATAACATCGATGGCCCGGAGGGATGAATGACATTGACCTCCATGCGTAGTACATGTTGCCAAATACGACCTACCCATTCCAATGACCTTTGGTGTGAAAGCCGCGACAAAGAATCCACACAGAATCAGCTTCGCAGTTTTGTAAAATGAGCAGGAATGCAAGATCCTCATTTTCTAAAACATATTTACCTAGATGAAATTTACTTGGTATCCCAATCTGATTTGTCTATATACTTGCAATCATGTCCAGAAAGTGCGGGCTCCAGGGTAGCCCCCCTGTCCGCCGGGAAAAAATTGATGCTTTTGCCGACAGCCCACCAAAATGCCCCGCCTCCACACCAGAGACCTAAGCAGCAATGCCAGCTGCCACTTGGTTCAACATTGCCACAACCACAACTTTAAGCCAGGACAAGTGATCTCGACACTCTTGCCGCCATGGTTCTTCAAGATCTCGGCCGCCGCATCAATGCGGCGGTCACCAACCTAACTAGGGACCAGAATCTTGATGAGAAGGTGAGCCGCCCACAAGCCTCTTCTGATGGGGGCGCAATAGTGAATCGTCTTGATCTGACTGTCGACCGAGCTTAGGCCTTCGACAACATGCTGAAAGAGATTTGCGCTGCCCTGCTCGAAGCCGACGTCAATGTGAAGCTTGTCATGCAGCTCCGAAAATCTATCAAAAGCACAGTCAACTTCAAAGACCTCCCGCCCGCTGTCAACAAGAAACGCCTGATCCAAAAAGCCGTCTTCGACGAACTCGTCCAATTAGTCGACCCGCATGCCGAGCCGTTCAAGCCGAAAAAGGGCAAGCCAAATGTCATTATGTTTGTTGGTCTTCAGGGTGCTGGTAAAACAACGACGTGTACCAAGCTTGCGCGACACTATCAAACGAGAGGGTTCCGGGCGTGCCTGGTGTGCGCGGATACCTTCCGAGCTGGTGCGTTTGACCAGCTGAAGCAGAATGCTACAAAGGCCAAGATTCCGTACTATGGCTCCCTCACGGAAACGGATCCCGCGGCCGTGGCTCGCGCGGGAGTGGACCAGTTCAAGAAGGAGAAGTTTGATGTGATTATTGTTGATACCTCGGGTAGACATCGTCAGGAGTCGGCCCTGTTCCAAGAGATGATTGACATCCAGACGGCGATTCGCCCGGACGAAACCATCATGGTGCTCGACGCTTCGATCGGTCAGCAGGCAGAGTCGCAGGCCAAGGCGTTCAAGGAGGCGGCCGATTTCGGAGCCATCATCATCACCAAGACGGACGGCCATGCCCACGGCGGTGGTGCCATTTCAGCCGTGGCGGCAACACACACCCCCATCGTGTTCATCGGCACCGGTGAACACATGCTGGATCTGGAGCGCTTCGCCCCGCAGCAGTTCGTGCAGAAGCTGCTGGGCATGGGCGACATGGCCGGTCTAGTAGAGCACGTCCAGTCGCTAAACCTCAACCAAAAGGACACAATCAAGCACATACAGGAAGGCATCTTCACGGTCCGCGATCTCCGTGACCAGCTGTCCAATATTATGAAGATGGGACCCTTGTCCAAAATGGCTGGCATGATCCCTGGCATGAGCAATATGATGCAGGGGATGGACGACGAAGAGGGCAGCGCCAAGCTCAAGCGCATGATTTACATTTGCGACTCCATGACAGACAAGGAACTCGACTCGGATGGCAAGATTCTCATTGAGCAGCCCACACGAATGACCAGAATAGCTCGCGGCTCAGGAACGTCGGTACGCGAGGTGGAAGATCTTCTTACGCAGCAGCGCATGATGGCCGGCATGGCCAAGAAGATGGGCGGCAACATGAGGAACATGCAGCGCGCGCAGCAAGCCATGGGCGGCGGCAACAAAGCCCAGCAGATGGCTGCAATGCAGAAGCGACTCCAGAGCATGGGCGGCGCTGGCGGCGCAGGCGGTATGCCTGACATGGGATCACTGATGAAGATGCTAGGTGGAGGAGGCGGCATGCCCGGCGGGATGGATATGCAGGCGATGATGAGACAGATGGGGATGGGAGGTGGGATGCCTGGGATGCCTGGGATGCCCGGCGGCAGTGGCCGTGGAAGAAGGTGATGTATAGTCCTTGGAGATGGAAAAAGTGGCACGAGACGATGGTAGGTTTCTGATCATGATGACACAGCGGGCAGGATATATATTAAGTTGTGTTGCGTTGGCGTTTGGGCTTGACGATTGTGATTGACAATAAATAAAACTGGACTTTGCATATGACGAAATGTTAGTCTTTTCTTTCCAAGTTTTCTCAGAGCACATGATTTGGACGTCTTTGACGTTGAGAAGTTTTAAACTGGCGTCAGCAAACAAGGCAAAATTTGGACTGAATTCATTATTTTACAGGGCAGGCCCAACCACTTTGTCAACACGCATGCTGAAAATCTCTATAGTTTCTATACACGCTATTATATTACAACTGGCCTTCCATGCGGCATGGCTGCGAAGCCTTACTCAATGACTTCCCCGCGACATCTACCAAACAGATGGACCAAGAGGCTCGGTGATATTCTTGACAAACGCCTTGGTCACGGCCGTTCCTTCAAAGTCCAACGTGTCAAAAGGAACCGTGTTACCCCACCACTCCAAGTCGGGGATGTCGCCCAAGCCAAGCGCAAGGGCAATTATGACAACACAGATGCGCGAGCCAATGTCGAGCGCACCGGAGAGAACATAGGTATACTGCGTCCACCAGCCAAAGTATCTGCGTCGAATATACCAGTTGAAAAAGAGACCGACAATGACCCAGGGAGTAAGGAAATAGAGGGTGGCGGGAGGGACGATGCTGCTGGCGCTGAAGACGGCCGGCCAGACAATAAATCGCACAAAGCTGCGAGGATATCTACGAGCAACAAGGTACTGGATGACGGGCAGGGCGGCGCCGATGAGCCAGAACCAGTTGATCCAGGAGTAGATGCCGCCGAGGCCAAAGACGCGCTTGGGACCAATGACGCCCCAAATGACGCTCGAGTTGTAAAAGGTGCGCGCGTTGGGGCACGTCAGGCCCTGGGCCTGGTCCTTGGTGCAGATGTCCTCGATGTTGCCGAGCAGGAAGTTGTACGTGCACGTCTGGACGACGGCGAGCCAGACGACGGCAAAGGCCTGGGCAGCGAACATGCTCCGGGGGGGCACCTTCATGTAGTGGCCGATTTTCATGTTGGAGATGTAGTCGAGGCCGTTGGCTGACAGCATGTAGCCCCAGGACTTGAAGAGCATCATGGCCACGGGGCGACCGGGCAGCCTGCCGCGAGGTGAGCGGGTGTGCTCTCGGGAAAAGGGGGGAAGGGGTTTGCTGGAAACTCACATGTACCCAAAGATCATTTCTGTGACGACGTTGAGGCCGGTCTGCTGGTTGGTAATGGCCTGCACCATGCCAATGGGGATGAAGAGGGCGGCGCCGATGATGATGCAAACAATGTAGGCCCACCACGGCAGATGCGTTTGCCAGGCCTGCGAGGCAATCATGCCAAAAGCAAAGGATATGGAAAAGATGGCGGCGAACCACCACTGCGGTGCTTCCTTGTATCTTCGCATGAGCCGGAGATGAACGTCGGGTTCGTCGTATTGGGGATCCTTGACACGGCTCCAGATGTCGCCGCCGTAGAAAACCACGACGTGGACAATGGTGGAGATGAGGCCGGCGAAGCCCATGCCGTACGAGAGAGAAAAGTTTGCCCCGAGGAGAATCGGCGAATACTCATGGTATGCCGCCTCGTTGATGGTAAAGTTGGCGTTTAGGATGCGGCTCGTGTTGTACACGCCGGCATAGCGGTCAAAGTTGCTGTTGGCACTGACGACAAGACCTGGTTAGCTTCACGGCGTCTGCGGCCCGGGGGTCGTCCTCCGACGAGACACTCACGAAATGGGAAGATAGCGGTAGTAATCCGGGCCAGCCCAGACGAGGCCCGCGGCCCCGACCAGGCAAATAAAGAGACCAAACGCAACGTTGAAGATGGCAAAGGCAGGGGACTCGAGGGGGCTGCCCAGCCACGACGAGACGGTGAGCCAGTCGAACGTGACGGGGACGATTCCCAGGCCGGTAAAGGCACCAAAGACCTGGTTGACGACGACGTTCCTGGGCGCGATCCAGCACGCAAACGCAAAGTACTGCAGGAACTGGGCAAAGACCTGGGGAACCCACGTCCAGGCAAAGCAGGCCAGGGCGACGACCAGGAAGAAGCTATAACGGCCCATCTTCCAGCCGCTGGTGGCTGCCGGGTCGGCGGGCACATGCGTATGCAGGGCATGCATGACGGTGCAGGTCACCAGGTTCGCGGGCCAGACCATGGCGGACGGCCAGACGAGGAAGCGCCGCGCGATGCCGGCGACGCCAAAGCCCATGGCCTGCGTGGACACCATCAGGAGCAGCTGGAATCCCCATTTGAAGTGCTGGTTGTAAAAGACTTCCTGGGCGAGGAGAATCTCGATGGCGTAGCTGATGGACGAGCCGGCGGCCGTCATCATGGTGACGATGGTGTGCTCCTTGACGTTGAACGGGCCGGGATTCAGGGTGAACTCGTGGCCGGAGACGCGGTACACGGTGGTGGGCAGGACCTTGGCCAGGCCGACGCCCATTCTTTGGACACGCACTCGCCGTCAGGTTCTTGCTCTCTCGTCGACGGGACTCGGGGGGCGGGCCTTGGACTTACGGGTACGCAACTAGTTGGACGACTGTGGGCGAAATGGACGTCGACTGGCGGCGGAGGGAGAGGAGGACGTTGCACGCCGCGATGACGGTGCAGAGGACGACACCCAGGAACCAGGCGCGGATGGTGTTGACGGGCATGTCGGGATCGTCGGTGGGAGGAACCTACGACGCGAACACGGGCTGGGTAAGTGTTGCTGACGAGGCTCGCGGAAATATTGCTCGGGGTTGCGACGTACCGAGGCGCGAACTTCGGGATACGGCGAGTCATCTTGGACCGCTTCGTTGACGGCGGGAGCACCCTCGGCGTTGTCGGTGCTCGTTTCGAGCCTCTCGTTGTCGAGGAACGGATCCCATCGGTGTTGTTTTCGGAAGCGCCGCTCGTTTCGGGGCGGAGAGGCTTCTGCGGCGTCTTCGTCGGTAGCGGACCACGACCTGGTCACGGTCACAAAGCGCTCTTTCAAACCCATCGCCAGGTCGAGTTGTTGTCGTCGTCGTCTACTGGGAGCTCAGGGGTGTGATTTCTAAAAAAACAAAGATGAAATACGAGCCCGGTCAGTGTCCGGCTCTTATACATGGAGATGGGACGCCATGGGCAGTTGGCGTGGCGCCAATGCCGCGTATAAGTGTATAGCCTTTGGCTAAAGAATCCCCTTTCTGTGTCTTGTATTGCAGCCGAGTGACGTACAAAACACCGGTTGTATTTTGTGAGTAAGCTCGCGACGGACAAGGTCCCAGTGCCAGTCCACTAAGAAAGTTCTAGATTATTAGAATTAATGTTTCAGAACAGGAGGAAGAATGGGAACGCGGATTAAAACTGCTGAAGCTTTGTGATGGCCGCCAAGGAATTTAAATTTCCCGGTTTGGAAGTATACTCGACAGTTACATGGTACCTCTTTTACTTGCCAAAGGCCACGCCGATCAAGGCATTCAGTTTGTGCAATGTTCTCCATGTAACATGTACAGGTGGTAAAAGGGGCTGCCAAATGGGAAATGAATTTACTGTCTCGTTCAACCTTTGTGTGGCGCGATATTTGCCTGTGACATGGGGTTGCTTCAGCAGCAGCACGCGTACGACTCCTGCTCGACCAACGCCGAACAAGAGGACGTTTTATCAAACTATTCATGCGTTGGTGTATTAAGCTGCCAGCGAATATTGGTTTCAGATCTGTGTCCTGACATGGTATTCATTATCCATTCCTTCTCTCGCACAGTACAGAATGCATGGATTTAACATTCCGCCGTCTCGGTGGTAGCGTTTTTGCTGAATGCACTTTGCATCTAAAGTTATTCATCTTGCCCGCCATATCAAGCCGGCCAATGGCACTAGAACGGCATCGTCAGAGACCACTCCGCCCCAATTTCATCCGCCTTCATATGTCACACTAGTGAGCAGATCGGTTCAGACGCGGTAGCATAGGCTAAATTTTAATGGAAAGTACAGTCCTTGATTGTAAAATGCCGAGTACTGATGACGCGAGCAACAAGCCGTCCCTAGACTTAAAGACTATTCTAAACCTGCGCCTTACGGGAAAAATGATATTTGATAAGCCTCCACACTGCCTGTTGTGCTGTTTATATATTAGTTTTGATATATTAACCTACATCTCATTTGCTATCGGCATTTATAGCCAGCTTTCAGAGTAATGAGTCTGTATCGCGTATTAAACAGTTACATCTTATTGGTACAAGGTCTACCCTTTTAGGTTGCGTATAAATTGTCCGAAGTTAGTGCCAAGTGTCTCTGGTTAGACTGTCAATTTTGCCTACTCTTTGTAAAACAACATCAAGTACGACGCTTGATGCGACTATTCGCAAGATGACATGCAGATAAGAGTTTCGGAAAGAAATTCTCCGCAGTTCTTGAATAACCTCTAGAGAAACTGATGATACGTTTTTTTGATTATCCTCGAGAGATCAGCGGATGAGCCCTCGCCGGGAGATCCCATTTGTCATGGTCGAAAGCAGCTGCGTAACTTTGTTTTAGCTCTCATGTGTCCTTCAGTGATTAACTATTGCGCGAGAAAATGAATTTTCTTCACATAACTTTAATTGATTTTAAACGACATAAGGATTATAACAGAATCAAGTGCTTGGGTAATACATCAATCTTTGCCATTTGAATGCAATACCTTGTCAATTTTTGACAAGGGCTCCGTAGAGGGCTTGGAATAGCGTGGTTCAATTCATCGACCAACAGCCTTTGAGCTTTTGGTATTCAAGGTGCTTCCTGGGTTCCTTCCAAGGTCCCTGGGGCAGAAGACTCTTATACAAAGCGGTTAGCCCTTCAGCTCTGAGGTATCGTGATCGTAGCCTCGTGAGATGAGTCAAACGAAGGGGTCATGAAATTTATTACACGGAAATGGCCCGATGTCCCACGGTTACACGAGGGCTACGGCCACGGGGCCTGGGGAAAAGTCCCTCACTGACTTCTTGTATTTAAAGAGGTCTTTGGTCAACGAGGCCTCAAGGAAAACCAAGGACCTTTGATACCAAAGACTGTTATTAGCTGAATCAAGCCAAATTGCTCCAAGCCGTCTATTGAGCCCTTGTCAAAATTACCGGCTTGGTTTCAGGGTAGCAGGATAGAAACGGCCAAAAAGGCCAAAGAGAAAGTAGAGCTTCCAATACTTTTTTTTTTTAGAGAGAAGTGATCGTATGAAGCCGCTAAACGAGCTCAGCTACGGATTCCCAATAGCAATGGAGAACCAAGAAACCTTATTCCGCAAGCCCTTATAACGAGGTTCTTGATTATTTCAGCAATATTCGGCTATCAAAGCCAATAAAATTCAAGAGGAAGGAGGGACAAGTATGTATTCACGTCATGAGTTCGGGCTACAATTATGGTCAAGTGTTGACGTCGGCGTCGGGATATTGCTAATAGTACTGTCGCGTACTCTTATTGACGTCGTCTATAAGTTGTAATTTGACCAGCGTTGCAATTCAATAACTAGTTATTACCGTTGCATATCTCTTTTTTTCAGTGAAAGAGAGCTAATCTCGGTGTGCGTCTTCACTTCTGCCAACTCAACAACTAACCCTCACCACCACAGGGGCGACGAGTAAATCGTGACTGACATATATATTGTTACACGGAAAAGGCCCAACAAATGGTGAAACCCAGTAAAGGGGCTTCGCTGATACGAGACTTATTAGTTACACAGCTTAAACACGTCAGGTAAGAGCCTTAGGCCCGGGCGTTCCTTTCATGTATATACAGCGGTCACTGTTCCCTTCCTTCCTTTTAGTAACTCGGGACCTCTGACATCCTACGAGATTATTATTGAATTGAGCCCTTTTGCTCCAAGCCCTTAGTCAAGCCCTTGTCACATAAATAAATTCAAATAGAATCCGGACGCAAGATATGTCCACGGCTTAAAAGGAAATTTGAAATAATATGGATACAAATATTAGACGGATGCCTGCAACATTCGTTTCCATGTTAGTAGCCAAGATGCGCAAAACGACGCCATATCCAAGGTGTAGGGCTATTGACGATAATTGCAATGCATGGTCCAGCATCATCCAAAAATACAAATCAGTCTACTACCATCTGTACGTCTCCAAAGCTCCCCACGGCATCTTAGTAGTCATCCCCCGTCGACCCGTACAAGTGCTCCCCTCGGTCCAAGACCTGAATCTCATCGCCGACGCCAACATACAGCCCTGCATTCTGCTCCTGGGCCTCGTGCAAGCTGCGGTCCTCGGGCACACAGTGCATGCCCATGTATCCCATGGCAGCATTGTTCCCAGCCTCGACTGTGCGGTGCTGAATCAGCGCCGTGCTCGGCTGCGGCCTGCCCCTTTTCTTGTCCGCAGCGGGCTCGTCGGTATCAAAGACGCCCCTGCCCGGGTCGACATTGGGCATCGTGCACCTCGACGTGCGGCACACGACGCACAGGACTGCATCTACACGCGCGCGCCGGGGCGCATCGGGACCACCGGCACTCCTCGGCACAATACGGCAGCGCTTCCAGGTCTCCTCGTCGTAGGCCGGCGCCCCCGTGATCCAGACGTTGGCCCGGAAGCGCAGCGCATTCAGAGGCTGGTTCTCCCTGGGGAGCAGGCGGGCGAAGTCATGGACCGACGACAGGCTGGCCACGTTGACGGGCTGTTGGTCGGTGTAGCCGTGGACGGCGGGAGAGCCAATGTACTTGAGGGGCGCGAGGTTCCTTGTCGTGCGGACCAGCGTGTCGGGCGTGCACTTGAAGAGGGTGAAGGGGGTCGAGTCTGCCATCTTGAGAAACTTCTTCAGCTTGGGAAGCGCTGCCGCGACAGAGGGCACGACGCCCATGTCGATGCCTTGCGCCGTGCGGCCGTGGATGACAAACGGCCGCAAGGGCACCTTGTCCACATGATGGGTGGGCAGGTTCAAGGGAGCAATGAAGCAGACGTCGGGCGCCGTGGCCGGATTCCACGTGTAGAGAAGGGCCTCGAGCCAGCGCAGCCAGGACGGAGGTTCGGGGTCGGGAAACCGGACGACGACGCATCCTCCCGAGCGCACCAGCTCGTGGTTGGGGTCGCTGCCCGGGTGCGGTAGCCAGAGCTCCGTCTTGACGAGAGACATGGCCGGCTTGGTGCGCTGGCTTATAAACCGCCAAAACGTCTTCCGGGCGCCAGTGTCGACATCGGGCTCGACCACCTCGGCGGCTATGGCGAAGCATCGATCATGCATGAAGCCAGACTTGGTGAGCAGGGCGCGATCCACCTCGATGGGCGCAAACGACTTGACGGGGTGGATGTAGATGGCCTTGATGCGGATGGGACGGCTGGCGCTGGCTCCCGGCGGCAGGTCATACTGGGCGTCGTACTGGTCGCGCATGTTGCTTTGGCCCGGCGCGACGCCGATGCGTCTGAGCTGTCGCAATTCCCGGCCAAGGGCGTAGTTGCGCCCGGTGCATACGACGCCGGCGGCCGCGGAACCGAGGAGGAGCAGCAGGACGGCCAGGCCGCCAAGAACAGCCGACGGTGTCAGGGCAGCCCGCAGGTTCTGCAGAACATCAAGGAGCATGATGTCGGCGATGGTTGTTGATGGTTGGTGAGAGGGAGACGTTGCCGCGACTCGGATTTTCACTCGAGTTGACGTCGTTTTGGCCGGGTCTCGCATAAACGTTTACGTGAGCGGGAGCGGCCGCATGATCCGCTGTGCAACCTTGACCCGACTTTATTGAGAATTCCCGAACCGGCCCCGGATCCATAATAGTTGACCAGACATAATCGTGGGCCGAGATCCATCATTTGGTCGTGTTGGCAGCAAGCTCTGACGAGCATTGAAACCAGGAATTTTCGCGGCTGAGGGTAGCCCATGATGACATTCAGTGTTGCCGACACATATTACCAGCTTGACTAGTTGTTCTTGTCGTCGTCGCCATCACGCCATGTGGCAGCATGCTCTGGTGCGGCGAAGCCAATCAGCGTCAAAGGACGGAGAGCGTCCCTGGTCAAGCGTCTGAAGTTTAAACATCTCCCTATTCTTGTTTTCGCAGCACGTGGCGCGCGACGAGACGCAAACGAAGCCTAAGACACGTCTTTCCTCTTGCCCTCATGAGCTGCGGGCCGTTGATGTCTCCGAGGCACCCGCGTGGACATATTCGATGGAATGTTCTGGGCACGCCTGCAACGGCATGCTTACGGCCTTGTTGAGCGGGACATGCACGAGGTTGCGACGACGGCAGGACACAGTCATCTCCGCCATGTACGCACAAGCTCTGCGGCCTTGCCAAGCATGTATGCTGCATGGCGTATTTCAACCAGAGTCATCATCTCGACTGGTTTACCGACAGTGTCCAAGGCGGACGAATCCCCGACGGCCGAGTGGCCAACTGGGCTCTGGTTCTGCCAAATATAGCCCATTCGGCCCCTGGACACGGGACGTGAATCAGGGTGCTTGACAGCGAGTCCAAGACAACTTGCAGTATCAAGGCTCAGTCGCCGTGTCAGGAACGGCGTGGTATTCCGCCACGAAATGTCTCGATAGCAAAGCTTCACGTCTCGACCTGGATGCAAGACGGCAAGGATGCCCCCGTGGGCATGTAGTTCATGCACGGGAGCAGCGGAAATCCCACGCAGACACGTTGCTTTCGTCTCGGACCGCCACGGCGAGTAATGAGCACGAGACAAGCCATGCTCGAGTGTGAGCCGCCCCCGGCAGAAGCGTGCGTGTTTCACCCAAATTTGAGAGAAACAAAACGTGCCGCGAGTATGCACAACAGGCACACGTGCTCTTCATGTCTGGAGGCTGCGGAGACGTCGTGCCCCTTGGTCTTGGTTGTGCGGGCGAGACGCAAGGGTTTTGGCTTCGGCGTGTCTGCATTCTAGACACCAGCGTGGTGCAGAACAAATGTCTTGGCGGCATCTCTGTTCTGGAGAGTCGGGGAGGCGGCTGCTTGGTGATGATGCCGGCGACAAGCAAGGTCTCTTTTGTTCCTCGCGTCGAGTTCTCCGTATTGCTGGAGCAGTAGATTCCCATAACTCGCCGTGGAGCGAGGTCGTCGACTTGGACGTTTCTCAAGACGCTCACCCTGCTTTCAGGGGCAATCGCACGAGCGGCGGCATGCGCAAACAAGAACCAAGTGTCGACTATGAAGCATCAAATCTGCCAACTGTTTCAGAAACACGGGGCAGCCTTGTACACCATGTCGCCAAGAATGCTGCGGTTCCGACGCGGATAATTTCCCCGGGGTAGAGCGTGCAAGACAAGACGACAACGGGCGTCAAACGCTGCCCATGTTTTGCATCATGCCATGCCGGCAAAATGTTTTACTTCGGCCCACGGACCGGAGCGCAGGGTTATGTTTGCGCAGCAGACGAATTAAATGCGCCTGGTGTCTGGTACTATTGACGTCTCCCCTTGCGGGTGAGCATTCCTGCGTGGGAGACGGGACAGCGGCCGTATTAGACATGCAGCAGCGCCAGGGAGAGGAAAGACAGGACCACGCGGCAAATGGCGGGGACCTTGCCGTGCGCTCATATTAATCAGAGCACAAGGAGCGGCGAGCGTACGTTTCTCACCATGCACCTTTTTGCTGTCGGGCAACGGGGCGGCAGGGCGTGAGGGCGAGGGCCGGACTGCGTTTCGGGGTGAGACCCTGGCTCGCCGTCGGACGAACGGGGCCAAGACGATTGTTTTGCCGTGGCATGGGCCTCAAACCCGGTAGGGCGACGGCCTATTATTAGCAACGCGGCGTGCAGCAGCATTTTCGAGACGGGAGCCGTCCGCATGGTGTGGTGGCACGGCTTCGGCATGGAGCAGCCAAATGCCGGGGGCTGCGTGCGGGATGCCACGCTTCACAGCCTGGTGCTGAAGAAGAGACATGGAGGAATCCGGCTGGCGGTTGGGCTGATGGAGCACGCTGCGGCGATGCAAAATGGTCTGGTGCATGTGCACTTGGACACGGTGGCCCATCGTGATGAGCATCGCAGCAAGGGGTGGCCAGAGCGTACCAGATGTACATGTATTGGCGGACAAGCAGCGAAGCCGGCTGAGCCGAGGGAACGTTGCCGCTGTCGATGGGAGAGGTCGCTTTACGGACCGTGACTCGACTTGTTATATACGAAGCCATGGCGCAGACTAACTCCGTGTCGGGCATGCCAACATTGTTTATCGTGGCAGTGCCGACGAAACGCCCAGCGGGAATACAATCTCAACGGCCCTCGACCAACGGCAGCCGAGGCCATGTGACTTGTTCCACGTCCGACGTATTAAAGGGCTAGAAATGATTGTTCGTGTTCATGGTGGGAGGTTCTGTAGCATTCAAATGGACCGTGGACATGACGACTGCAGCATGTCGGCGTACAAGATGCGCGCGACAACAACTTGACAGACGTTGCAGGATACTTTCTAGTACTCATACACACAATCCTTCATGTTTTATTTATCCTCATCATACGACATGAAACGACATGTCTTGTCCTACTTGGGCGGCATAATGTAAGCAAGCAGCACCGACAATGAAGCAAGGCATAAGCAAGAGAGGCAATGGCACCAACTCAAGACATTGCCGTCTCTACCTGTTAGACAAACGTAGGGCCATCATGACCACGGCTCCGTATCCCAGCATGTATTTCCCCTCTCTACCCGCAACAAGCCATTGCATCGATGCCGTCCATAATAGGCACATTACCCCAGATCGATCGACTACTGGCCGTCTTGTCCTGGGCATTCGGCGCACCGCACATGTGAGGAATCCTCCAGTCCATGTCACTATTCGCACGCCGCGCAGCCATGGCAGCTGAAAAGTGCGGTTACACGGGCCAAAATACGTCCATGTCCAGATTCACCATGCAACCCAGCATGCGTCCGTCTGCCCCATGGCCACTGTCACACAACGGACGAGATTGCATGTTCCCGCGCCGCAGCGTCGCACAGCGTCCTGCTGCAGGCAGAGCTGACAGCCTACATGTATGTTTGCACGAGGCTCCTGCCCTCCGCGTCGCACCATGCGCCTCGCCCAAATGCCGGCAGCGAACGAGTCGATTGCATATATGTAGGGCGTGCGTCTCCTGCAAGCCCGGCCATGTCTGGTAGCTCGCTGGTGCGCCCATGACGGCACGGGGTCTGGCTGCTGAAGCTCGCAAGACATTCTGTTACACGACGTCGGCGGGCAGCCCAGACGCACCGCGGGAATGCACCCCGTGCATATACACGGCAGCTCGACGGGCACCTCGTGTCTCTGCAGCATGGGATCGTCCCAGCACGGCAACGCCAAACACGGGCATTGTCGTCGCATTGTCGCCGCGCGGGGCGGCTGACGGCAGATACATGTAGATGAAGGTGTCGCACAGGGCGGCGCAACACAGTCTGGTATTACAATGAGACAGCGAGGCCGGGCGCGTGGTTTCGCAGGTGCTGGCCGTGACGGACGCGCTTCCCGCGCTTGTTACGGTCCTGGCTGGTGCCTTGGCCTGCAGAAATGTCGGTCAATCGTCCTTGCATTAGCCCACGATCCTTCCGACTCTGTTGCGGATTTGCCTCGTCGCGAGGCCGGCCCAAGAATGGAGAGCCGAGTCAGGTCAAAAGTCTAGAATATCACCGCCTGTCCCGGCGCAGTGGGTAACTCCAGCCAGGTCATGTCATTAGCTCCATGTCATCTGTCCTTGACCGACTTTTCCTCGCGTCCTCGCTGTTGTCTTGTGCCGGCGGCGGGCGGACACGGTCAATCCAGCCTGGGGTGTGTTATAGGTCTATATATGTCCGGTAGCTTTCGTGTCTGTCGAGCTTGTCCGTGGGCAACATGGAACACTGCACACTGGGTTGGGCGTCCGCAAACACCTGGCGTGTAGCATTAACACGGCAGCTTGATTGTGTGAGACATGGGCTCGATGCCCACTCTCCACGGGGCGTCAGACCTGCATACCTGTCGAGGTGGTGCTGCAAAGGGTCTGTACTGCACGGCTGCAAGTCATTCGTGGTCCAGAGACGTGCCTTTTGGGGTGGATGGGAATAAAGGCGTCATGGTTGAGAAGACAGTCGGACACACGGGCAGAGGGGGGACATACGAGTCTGGGACAAAGTCTCGGAGGGAGAAAACGGCTGACGGCTGACAGTCATGACAAATTGGACCAAGTTTGCCAGGCCCGGTGCGCTCGGAAGCAAAAAGCAATTTGAACGTCTCCCGGCGGACGTGGCCTTGGAGACATTGGTGTGATGTCGTCGCAGCCGAGGGCGGGCAGTTTGCTCTCTTGCGTCATTTGCGCCGGCATCAGGTGTGGCGCAGGGTTCCCGGTGACGAGGAGTCGAGGACGCGTCGAATCATGGCCGGAGCCGGTCGATTGGGACCCCATCCATGTACATGTACGAGATGAGGCAGGGCGGCAGGTAGTTCGCCGGCGTCGACCTGTGATGGCTCTGATGAGGCTGAATCCTGATGTGCTAATGGACGGCCCGCGACGGGGTGCGACGACGGGAGCAAATCGAAGACATGGCCGTGCCCGAGAAATGACGAGGGGAAATGGCGCCCCACTGGCAGAAACATTTGAACACAATCAATTCATGGCCAAGTCAAGTCAAGTATCATGCCCATCTCGTGCTGCGTTGTCAACGGGGCCCCCGGTCTGGCCAGCAGATGACGGTGACGGCACTGGGGGTCCATGGGATTCGAGTCGCTGGCCAGCAAAAGAAGGAAAAAACCGAGTCAGCAAACTGTCAACTAGACATGAACATTAAATTAAGCCTCGGCAGGCCACGGGTGACATGCGCCAGGCGCGTCTCGAGGCAACGTGGCGGCCAGCCCATCAAATGCCAGACAAGCCGGCGAGTCACGACCATGTCGACGCAGACCAGACTCCAGATGCCGAGTCATCCCGATTCCAGCAGCAAGTCCCAGTGCCATGGCCCGTCTGGTCTGCATACCCCGTCTGTGCGCCGATTGATATGTACATGCTGGTGCACCAAATCGCACCAGCTTGACTCGCCAATCTGCCATTTGATCGAACATGCTCCCGAGCCCGCACGCACCGCCTCGACGGCACGGCAGTCAACACCACGCGCCGCGGTCCCGGCATCGTGGCCTGGGGTTCGTCGCCGTCCATCCGCCAGGCCTGCAACGAGGCGAGCCTGCGCGACCGCAACGTGCGCCGCGTCGCACAGCTTCCAGAATGTCGTCCATGTCCCCCTCTGCGCACCCGCTCACCCTCTCCCTCGCCCTCGCCCTCGCCCTCTCCCTCCCCGTCCGCCGTGCCCCCCGATCTGGTTCGCAACGCACGCCACATTGGGCACCCGTCGCCAGACCGGGATGCGTCACTGCCCAAAGCCCTCGCCGCCCGCCGGCGTGATTGGCCGCGGGCCGCCTGCACGTCGCTGCGCTAGGCGGTGCCGGCGCCTGCACGACAAGAGAATCCGGTCAAAGGCGCGCCGTGGATTCGTCGCCGCGTGCCAACCGTTCGTCGACATCAGGCCAGACGTGGCAAAACATGCCTCGTTGCGCCCATCACCAGACGTGCTTTTTGTGGCCCGTTGGCACTCGACTTGACGTCTTATACACGACACGACACGACGTGTCTTGCCTGGGGGCCCACCGCCATTCCTGCAACGGCCGTCTATCGAGACCCCATGGGGAGTAGACGCAGCGTTGAACTTGAATAGACACTTGGAGAGACCAAGTCATCTGGCTTTGCTGCGTGGCCTCGTCCACGGAATAGCCTTTGCCGCGTCCAAAGCATACCATTGAGCACATGTATAACAACCCCATGTACTGCGAGCCGAGTGACGGTTTGTCGTCTTCATCGGCCCGGTTTCCGATCCACCGGACCAGTTTACCCTTTTTCCATTGCTGCGCCCATGGCCATGCGCCCTCGTTTGCTCGTCTTCAAACCATGTTGGACAAGGAGGCGCCACTCGTCCCGGCATCGGCTTGGCCGGCTGAGCGGGAGCAATCAACTCGTGTCTGGCCTGCTGAGACACTGGTTCTACCATTTGACTCTGCACTCGGAACCGAGCCCGGCCTCATTCCGTCTGCCGGGGCCCTTCCACAACCACTGCGTCCCCGCGAACCCTCCGACCTGCTGCCACGACGAGCAGCCGCTTCCCCATCTTATCCAGAGGCGGGGTGCCGTCAAAGAATGTGGGTGTATATCACCTCAACCGGTGGGCCTTGCTCCATGTATCTGACTCTTCCGTGGCGTGCCATCATGTACATCAGATTAGACTCTGTCTCCCAGAAGTTTGTCCGGCCTCCAGGTCTTATATCCTCGGCCGCCCCCCCCTGCTTGTACCCTTTTTATCCATTTTTTTTCTCTTCCCTCTCCGCTCTGCAGGCCAGAAGAAAGAAAAAAAAAACTCTCATCATTTCTCACTCCCGCTCAACCTAAGCGGGCTCATGTGGGTTTTGATTTAGCCCAACGTACCTCTGACGAGGCTGGCGCCCCCAGTATCCAGAAGCCATGTCCCTATAATCCTCTCCAAGGTTTCAAGTAGAATGCAGGCCAGTGTCGGCCACAGGAAGTTGGCCGAGACTATCGACGGGCTACGTCGGCAGCAGGCACGAGGCTCTTGCAGCCGCACTGCATGTGACGCAAAACGGTGCTGCCGCCGCCGTTGGCCACCTCCATAGGGCTTGGTAAAAGTAAAAATCAGACAGGTCAGCTTCAGACTACTCGCCAACGTGTGCGTGTGATGGAACCCGGTTACTCATGGGGCTTTTCCACCTTGTCCAAGGGCGGAATATCTCTTGCCAGGTGTGGGAACGGGGGGTGTGTGTGTGTGTGACTGTGCAACAATGGAGCCTTGTATCGTCGCCAGAATGCACTGAATACATGGCACAAGAGTCAGCCAACTTTCAGAATTCTATACTAGACATTTATGGACCGGAGGGAGGGGAGGGGGTGTGTAGGCGGACCGGCGGCCAGTATCTCACGACCGGGGGTGGTGGTATTTCAAATGCCTTTGTCCAGATGCCAGATCGGCAATGGGCTTCTATATTTATACTCGAGTAGAGAAGCACCCTGTTTACAATCCACGGGTGCGAAGCCAAAACGTGGCCAGCCGCCAAAGCTACTTGACATCATTCGCCTTTATTTCCATTGTCGTCCCCGTTGCTGCTTGAAGCTCCCTGTTGCGCCAAGTACACAGCCCCCTTCTTTCACAGCGAGGGCATGTATACGACAAAGACGCACCGTGGCTATAGCCGCGTGCCGTCCGCCTGCGGCCAGCGGCAGAATAGCTGTCCGGGTAAACCTAAGCCGCAGCGCTCCCCGCGGATTTCACAACCGGTAGAGCTGATCCAAGACTCGTACGACTGCGTCGTCATCGGGTCCGGGTACGGCGGCGGCATCGCAGCCTCGCGGATGGCCCGTACGGGACAATCCGTCTGCGTTCTGGAAAGAGGACAAGAGAGATGGCCCGGCGAGTATCCCGTGTGTCTGAAACAAGTATTTGACGAATTCCACACGACGGGGAGTTCCATCGTCCGGCCGTTTGGGCGCGGAAAGCCGACTGGCATGTACCACATCGTGGCGGGACAAGGCCAGAGCGCCTTGGTGTGTAACGGTATGACGCTCCCCCCCTTTCCGCCGGGACTCGGGTTTTCTGACGGCACAGCTATTCCAGGTCTAGGGGGCACCAGTCTGATCAATGCCAATGTGTTTCTCGAGGCCGACGACGCCACGCTGTCCATGGACACGTGGCCGCCGGAAATCCGAGAGAACCCAGGCTGCTTGAAAGAATGTTGGTCTTTCTTTTGAAAAAAGCGACGCGTACGGCGGGGACTAACTCACATGGCGTAGACTACCAGAGAGTCAGGGACGTGCTGGAGCCGACGCCGTACCCCGACGACTGGCCCAGGATCCAGAAGATGCACGTCTTTGAGCGGCAGGCGCAGCGGATGGGCTTGGGCAGCAGATACTACAAAGTTCCACAGACGACACGGTTTCGGCCGGGAATAAATAGCTGCGGGGTGGACATGCTGCCGTCGACCCTGACTGGGCAAGATACAACAGGGGTCAACGATCATTCCAAGACGACGACCCTGGTGACGTATCTGGCCGATGCGTGGAACTGGGGCGCCCAGATGTTTTGCGAGTGCCAAGTCCGGTATATCGAAAAGGTCACCGACGCCCGGGGCGGCTACATTGTCTACTTTTCCTGGCACGGCCGCAAGCGCGGCAAGTTTGACGACGGGCTCGACCAGGACTTGCTGTGGGTGCATGCGAGAAAAGCCGTCTTCCTGGGGGCGGGAAGTCTGGGAACCACCGAGATTCTCCTGCGGAGCAAGGAGATGGGCCTGTCCGTGAGCGACTGTCTTGGCCAAGGGATGAGCGGCAACGGGGACATGCTGACGTTTGGGTACGTGGTCCCTCGCATCGTGTCGTCGATATGGTGAAGCGGCTTACACGGTTGCAACTTGCAGGTACAACACGAATGGTCATGTCAATGCCATTGGCCGGCAGCGTCCGAGCCACGACAGTCCGGTAGGACCAACAATCAACGCCGCCATTGATATGCGCGGACAGACCGGCAACCCGTTGGACGGGTTTGTCATACAGGAAGGGGCTGTGCCGCAGGCGCTTTCTCGGCTCATGCAAACCATTGTCGATGTGCAGCCCTCTGGCGGCAGGCCGAAAAAGAAGATGGTGCAGCGGGCTAGAAAGGCACTTGCGAGATGGAAAAGCCGATTGCTCGGTCCGTATGTCCGTGGCGGCGCTGTACAAAACACGCAAATATTCTTAATCATGTCTCACGATGGTGAGTTGCCGTGTACCGCTCAACGTGGCCGGACAGTGTATTGATAATCAACACTAGGCAGCCAGGCGTCCCTACGCCTCGAAGACGACAAGCCGGTGCTCGAGTTTGTCGGGGTTGGCCACAGCGATCGAGTCAAGCGGCTTCATGCCCTGCTGGCAAAGGCAACAGAGTCGGTTGGCGGGAGAGTCATCGACAATCCTTTCCACGGTGTATTCGGCGACCAACATCAGATAACGGCTCATCCTCTCGGGTAAGGCGGCTTCGATATCCTCATCCTGCACCTGCTAACACCGACATTCAGCGGAGCTCCCATGTCAAGAGACAATACTGGCGCTCGCGGCGTGACAAACCACGCTGGGGAGGTATTCGCCGGAAGTGCCACGTCTGAAACCCATCCCGGGCTCATCGTCGTGGACGGCGCGCTTGTTCCCGGAGCACTTTGTGTGAACCCGGCGGCAACCATTGCGGCCCTGGCTGAGCGAGCCGTGGAGCATTATGCGCGGGCGCATGGCCTGGTCATCAGCAGAGAATCAAACGGCGTGCTTGACCTGTACGGAACACCGGCCCATCGCCCACGGCCAGGTCCATCGTATGAGTCTAGTCCCAAAAAATCCAACTCCGTGTCGAGCGCAACGCAGACGGAGCGCACGCAATGCGCGGTCCGGCGCGTTGACCCGGTGCGCTACGGTGCCCCTGATACTGTCGCGTTTACAGAGCTCATGAATGGCTTTGTGCACAGCGGTCACAATTTGCGACTGCACGACAAGGACGGACACAAATTGTCGTTTCAAGCGGCCAGAAGCCGGGGCGAGACGGCACGGCTGCTCACAAGCAATGTCATGTATGTGGTGCAGTCGCCCGGATGCCGCAACACGAGCCGGTTGTACAAAGGGATGGTCAAAGGGACCTTTGTGTGCCCTACGATCAAGGGTTCGCCATTCATGATATCGCAAGGCGAAGTGGAACTTCTTGGACAAGATAATGAATTGTCGGGGACAAGCACGGTGACGTACCAATTTGAAATGATGGGCATTGACGGGCGACGGCTTGGTTTTCACGGATACAAGAAGATCGACTCGTCGGCATCCATGGACATACGGGAGATGTGGAAGTCAACAACTACGCTATACGTTACCATTACCGAGGCTGAACAAGATGGCCTCGCGCCAGGGGGGACTTGCAGACCAGGCGGCACGTTTTCAGATTTGCATAATCCCGGCCGGTGTCATCCTACGACGGGGCCGGATCAAGGGCCCAAAGTGATTGCCGCGGGCATTTTGAAGATTCGATTGGGCGACTTTCGAAAGCAACTCCTGACACTGACACCAACAGGCAAGAACCTGCTGCAAAGGGCCGCAACCCTGGGCAGTTTTGTACACTATTTCTCGGGCAAACTGCTGCCTCATTTCTTCCTGCCCCTTGCTCCGCTACAATATACCACAACACAGCACCCCGATTTCATCAACCCGACCACCCCGACGCAAACGTACACGGTTACCGCGAGCGACGGGGTACAAACAAAACTACACATGTGGGAGCCCGACCCGGACTTTATCCCCGGCGACGAATCCGGCCGTCCGGTCCCGGTCCAGAATCTCTTCATGATCCCCGGAGCCGCCGTCGACCACCAGATCTACGCCCTGCCGACGATCCCCCTCAACGCCGTCAACTACTTCACCCGCGCCGGGTACCGCGTCTTCGTCACGGTGCACCGAATCGGCATCGTAGACAAGCCCGAGGACAAGAAATGGACCACGTACGACGCCCGTCTCGACATCAAGGCATGCCTCGCGCACATCCGCGCGTCCCACAACACCGACAAAATCTACACGATCGCGCACTGCATGGGCTCCGTCGCCTTCGCAAGCGGCCTGCTCGACGGCACCATCCCCCCGTCGTGGGTTCTCGGCATCACATGCAGCCAGGTCTTCATGAACCCGGTCTGGAGCAGGTCCAACCGGCTCAAGGCCTCGGCCAAGCTGGACAGGGCGTACACGCGCCTGGCCGGCCCCTGGTTCAGCTGCCGCGCGCCGACCACGAACCAAGGGGCCCTGCAGGGCGCTGTGAACCAGCTCCTGCGGCTCGTGCCCGAGAAAAGGGGCGAGCGGTGCAGCAGCGCGTCGTGCCACCGCATCAGTCTGCTGTTTGGCCGGTGCTGGAGCCACGGCAACTTGAACGAGGCGACGCACCGGCACGTGGACCGCTTCTTCAACGGCGCCAACATGACGCTGATGCCGCTGCTGATGCGTATGGGCCTCCGGGGGGCCGTGTCGACCAACGGCCCGGCGTATGAGGACCTCACGGGCGCGGAGAATGTACGGCGGCTGAGGGGCATTCCGATCTTTTTGTTCTCGGGGGGGGACAGCGACGTGCTTTCGCCCGTGGCGACGCAGAAGACGTACGAGCGGCTGTGTGGCACGTTTGGCGTTTCGGCGGGCAGGGCGGGAGGGGGGATACAGTACCGCAGGAGGGTGATTCCGGGATATGGGCATTTGGATGGCTGGATGGGACGGAACGCGTGGAGGGACGTGTATCCCATGGTGCGTGAGGAGGTGGATCGCGTGGTTAGGGGGGAGGAGTATGTGTTTCGGGGGGCTGCGAATCCTTTTAGTGATGCGTATGGCGTTTTGTGAAGCTTGGGAATGGGATCTTGGACGGGGGGATTCGGGCGGTTTGAATGATTTGCTACTTTGTTTGGACCGGTCTGGGTTAGCGACAGATTGATAATTTGAACCTTGTGTCAGAATTCATTGTCACAATTACCAGTGCCTCTGTAGACTTGTTTGATTCTGTTCATGACACGGAAATGCGGTGTAGAGACATTGTCGATATGTAGAGACGTGGGGGTGTTCTCTTTTGCTTATCAAGTACTTTCTTCAGCAGCACTTTCATAATTTCGTCAGACTCTGCAGTGATCTCTGCGATGGGCTGTTGCAGACTACGAAGCCATCTCTAGGGAAACAGCAGCGCGGTAAAATAAAGTCTGCAGCCACTACTTATTATTGCCCGTAGCAACTCCACAGAAATACGCCGCCTGGGACCCCAGTATCATGAGAATGACTGCCCCAAAACAAGTCATGCTTAGTCGCTGGTTTCTCTCCAGAGTCGTCATATTCATCGCTGCTTCAGTGGGACCCGAATCCAATCAGGCTGACGAGCACCACGGCTACGGCCTTGATCCGCCATGGGATTGTGTCGTCTTTGCTCGGCACACTTGCTTGCTCGTCATTGTTCGCCAGGACCTCGTTCCCGTGGCGCCTGCTTCCTTTTTTGGATCCATGGTTTCAAATCCCACCAACAAGTTTGCAACAGATGGACGACGACAAGAAGAAACGTAGTTTGGGATGGCGCTTTATTATCAGATTGATAAGATGCGGTGGGTCCGCCGTGCGAGCAAGGTTCATGTTGCACCGAAAAATAGGCGCGGCCACGGCACATAGCTTTTATGTTGCGTACCCCTACATTTTGTGACAATTTATTTAGCCGCCGGGTCCGCAAACTTGGTCGAGAATGTTTCCGACTCCCAACTCGATACTGTCCAGGAGATGGGCGGACAACGTCCGGATATGTCTGGCGCCACAGAGAATCAAGGTCAGTTACATGACGTGGTCCGTGGATAATGTATTCCAATTGAATATCAATTGAGATGTAATTTTGAACCAATAGGCTGTTGCCTGATTACACTTTAGCTACCGCGTTTCTCCAGCATCAAATTCTGAGCTCGCCAAAGGCCTGACACCAGTTTTCTGCAGACTCTATCGATATCATTCCGCAAGTGGTGGGATTAGAGATGCCAAAGTGGTCAAGATTTGCAATAGTTGTTGTGTATATTTGGGACATCCTCCTGGACCACTGCGCATTTATTTTTGGTCACCAGTGTGCCACGCCTGGTGCGTAAAAATGATAACTATTGATATCTTGTCCATGTCCAACATCACCTCTTTACTGAATGCTGTGTAGTAACATGCATTCACCAATTGTACGTAGCAATGCCACATCTACGGGTCGAACGGTGTGACAAGGGCTGGATATCAGGCTTGGAACGTAAGGGTCCAATTACTATTGACTTTATCCAGTCTGGTGTTTAACCCCAACCGATGCGCCACATGGATATAGTATTGCAGACGTGATGAAAAGGTGAATTGGGTGAGACTTGACAAATTTCATAGTCTACAAGCTGCTTCAGGTCGCCGAAGTAGAGGTTGCAATGCACCAATTATAAATGATGCAACGTATGACAAGGGCTTGACTAAAGGGCTTGGAGCAAAAAGGCTCAATTCAATAATACTATCGTGGGATCTCAAAGGCCCTGGGTTGCCAAGAGTAAGGAGGGGAATAACGACCGCTATATATATGTATACAATAAAGGAACGCTCATACCTATGGCTCTTGCCCGGGCACGTGTTTAAGCTGTCAACGTGTAACTAATAAGTCTCGTATTGGTGAAGCCAGGCCCCTTTGTTGGTCTTCACGACCAGTTGGGCCTTTTCCATGTAACAAAACGCGCATGCAAATTTGGAAGACGAAGAAAAAAACAGCTTGCAAATGGAGAAAGCTACCAAATGCTATCATGTCGACCCCTCCTTCCATAGTCCGGCCTACGCGCACATTTGGACTAATAATATCTGGACCATGATGCACAACCCTAACCCTCATTCAGGTATTGGTGCGACTGCCCAGGCCTACCAACATGACATAGGTGAAAGATACCCACAGTGGGGAACAAAAGGAGCATGTAAACGCCTAAAATGTAAAAGACATTAACGTAAATCATGCGAGGAACTGAACCAACTCGGCGTATTTGAATCCCAACTTGAACCAACTCACGACTGCTGTGCCGGGTATGAACGCATAGCCCAAGCAAGCATATACGACGTTGTGTCGTCATGAACTGGGGTACTTCTTGTGTGTTGTGTAACCCCAGAGTGGGATTCGCACGAAGGGAATCGCTTTGGATTTTTAAGGGGTCTGGTAGCATGTAAGACCCTTTCCCCATTAGGCGAGTCTTTTGGCGTCAAGATTCATCAGTCCCACCGCAGACATGTAACATCGTCTATAGACTTGACAAGTTTCGCTCCCAACTTTACGGATAGTTTATTGCTTGGACCCTGTGGTGACTTGGTTCCGTTACATGCAATAGAAAAGGTAGCGCATAATGGCAAAACCTGTTTAATGCTCCCAACCCAACATGTTTCCCGGACGAGCGCGAATAATAACGAACTCAGGGGTGTTGCAAAGGCTAGGGATTTTGAAATGCGATTCACAAGTGTCACTATTTACCGACTTGTTGCATCATCTGGGACAACCTTTTTTTTTCAAATGTCACCACGATGAAGATGATTTTGTATATATATGCGTCGAAAAAATCGATAGTCTGGCTGCTCTCCTATCCATGAATGGCGCCGTGCCGAAACACCACGAAAGGAATTGCCGTTACCGCAACGTTTTCCAAAACCGTCACAAGCTCGAGTAAAAGTGCCCCGCTATTCTTTCTAGGACAGAAAAATCCTGCCCCTTGAGATATTTAATCCCCTGTCCCGAAAAAAAAAAAAAAGGGTAGCATCTCTAATTTGCCACAGCGTGGCCGAGGACTACAGACAATGGAACATTGAATATGCCGTTCTAGCCCGCCTTGCTCTCTAGGCCCGGACTTTGTCCTCCACCTTGATGCTCGTAGGCCAGCCACAAAAGCCACGAACTGGCACTTGAGATTCTGTGCCGTTGCTCCAATGCCACGCTTGTTCTGCGTGGCGGCCGCCGGCTCTGAAGATCCGTCCCACCACACTACCCAAATCACGGTGTGAATGCAACCAGGCACGTCAAAATGTCTTGTGGCTTTGACCGTCAGGGGCATCTAAGCCGTGGTCTAGAGCTATTTTGGGAAAACCCCCAGATCATCCCGAGTCGAACAGCCGGCCCCGGGTCTCATTGACGGCCTAAAGTGGAAAGGCTCCGCATTCTGCGCCAAATGCAGGTCCTAGAATATGCAACGGTCGACTGAATCACTAGAAACGAACTGAGCGCTCTCTCAGTGTGGTGGTGGGAATTTGAGATAAATAAGATCATCTGCCCCTGTTTGTCGGCTTTGAAACTTCCACTGGTCACTGGACCATTGTCGAATCAGCACAACTTGTATCAATGCGCCGGAGATGGCAACCAAACAAGACATTCAAGTAGCGTCGGTCGCTGCCGGCTTCACGCTTGGCTTTGGATTCCTGACTGCGTGGAAGGCAATCCAGCAAACCAGGAGAAACAAGCGGCCATGGAAAAGTATCTATGTGTACATGATCTGGGGCGAGATTATGGCCAACCTCGCCATCGGTATCATCGGATGGGTATTTCTCGACGGGCTGCTGTCGCCAACGTTTGTCCACCACACATCCTCCTCGTGCTCGATTTAGGGCCAACTACTACTTGATTCTCACCGTGGCTGCAGAGTTCCCGTCTTGTTCTTCATCCTGTTCCTGTGGGTGTTTGAAATCCAGCTCCTCATGCAAATCATTGTCAATCGAATTGCCATTATTGCAGAGCACACAAGAACCGTAACGAGGCTCAAATGGGGCACAGCCGTTGTCATTACCTGCATCAACATTGCCGTCTTTTGCATCTGGATCCCTGCTCACATTGAACCACCGGCCAGCGAGTTGTAAGGCCTTCACTTCATCTACATGGCATCTTGAAACTAATAAGAGAACGAATAGATATGTCAAGTTGAATGAAATTTGGGATCGAATTTCCAAAGTACTCATCTTGCTGGTCGACGCCGGCCTCAATTATTACTTCCTCCGGACCGTCAAGCGACGACTCGTCTTGACACATGGCTTGACCAAATACGCCCCTTTGGTCTCTTTCAACGCCAAGTTGATGGTGGTATCCATCCTCATGGACGTAAGTTTTAGTTAAAGTTGCAGACCGTTCTGTGTGGTTGTCTCGAGCTAAGGGAATTCATTAGGCGATGCTTATCGGTCTCATGTCGTTGCCCAACCAAATTGTATACATACAATTTCACCCAGTCGCCTACATGGTGAAGCTGAATATTGAAATGACAATGGCGGACCTGATTACAAAACTCGCCAGAGGCGAAAACTCGGACACCCATCCGCCCTCCACGTCGAACCATAGAACATTCACACACGAGGATGCAGATGATGACAACCAGACAAGGACATACCCTATGCACACCGTCAACAAAACGCAAGCCGAGGATTCCTTGTCGGAACTGACAAAGGTTGTCAGTCATCATGGGAAACTCAACGGCGGGATTCAAGTGGAGACGGTAATTACCTCGACAAGTACACGCAATAACAGGGGAGAGCGTGAGAGAAACATGGCGCCAAGCTTTGATGTGGACGATGAGTACTCCTTGGCTCATGGTGGTTCAGATGATGGGACAAGGCATATGCAATAGTAGTTTGTTGGCCATGTGAACGACATGCCGTTGGAGCTGTGAGTTGTTGCTCAACAGATTGTTGTAATAGTAATCTCCAACGCACAGGAAAAGGCAGGCAAGATGTATTAATATGTATGGCCGACCTGGCTAGGTGTTTGGTTCACCCGACCCTGTACACTCCGGGTTGGGTACAGACTGTCCATTGGCAAGTACCTGATCCCCGTTCCCAAGCTTGGCCTGCGCAGGACGTTCCCAATTGAGGACGGCAATGCCCTTCTCTCGCATCTTACGGCGCATGCCAGTTAGGAGGACGGCTGTTTTAGTATAAGAATACCCTTTGCCATCTGAAAATACCAAGTCCGTTGGGGGTGGCTCTGGGAAATCTGGCCAGTCAATATAGTCGGATGCTTCTGTATAATGAGAAACCTGTCTTCCATTCTGTCGTTTGTCTACCCAATCATTTAATACCGAGCGGTATTCCGAAACAGGGTGATCGAGTTTAACATCCGGATGCTGTACCCATTCCTCCAGCCCTTGTACGTCGGCCGGATCTTGTTCATAGAATGGAACGTTTCGGAAATGCATGTCGCGGGTGATGATTTCGTAGAGGGTGAATATGACTCCCTTGACATCGTTCCGGCCCTCTGCATACCCACTGCCGCCTATCTGGGCACTGTAGTTGAAGTCGAATAACATGAGGGCGTTGGTATTGGGGTCGACGACAAGATTCCGCGGCGCGACATCCTGGTGGGCGATGCCGTACTTGAGATTCAAGTCGTCGACGACGCAAGTCAGCTGCCGGAGCCACTCGAGCTCAAATACACGCGCCTTATTCTGACGTATGGTGCCGCCAGGAATGTAGAGACTTGTAAAGCCGACGACGCGGCCGTGTAGCTCGTCCAGCACAAGTCGGCCAAACGGGACAATGTGTGCATGCGTGGGGAGGCGCATCCACATGTTCATCTCGTGCCACAACCTGTGGAGGAACTGAATGAGGAAGTAGTACTTGAAGACGGCTCTTGTCGGCTCAGTTGCGTCGGTGCATGGCATGTAGGAAACAAGGTCGACATCGGGCGTGAGTCGATCCAACTCGAGTAGATGCGAACGGAGCACAGTTTTGACATGGTTGGGTCGCTGAATCGCCTCAAGCGGAGGGTAGTACACACACGTCGCTTCGTCGTCTTTGGGGTTGGTTGAGACGGAGACCAATTCACCGTCCGGCGATACATGGATGGCGTATACTTCAGGTCCCAGAGTATCGATGTGCTTTTTGAGGTGCTTGACGGCAACATCCTCGCTGTCTTGCTCCTCATCCATGGTGACAGCAATTATGCGTCGTTGGTCCCAATCGAGGATAAACCATGTGCTTGGCCCCCCCGGCGTGATGGCTCCTCCAGGGGCAAAATATCTCCATTCCTCGTCAATCATGTCTCTTGGTTGTTTGGAACAAATAAAAAAGGTCAACGGTCAGTAATGTAAAATATTGAGGGGACGAGTTGAAGGGGAAACGAGGCAGGAAGGAACGGCCACAATAGGGAATGGCGGTAAGAATGACGCCCGCAGCAGCAACATGGAAAAAGGCAGGAAGTGACGAAAGGAAGCGCCAGGCAGGAAGCCAGGCCAGGCAGCAGTCTGTTGGATGAAATGTCAAGTCATGGCCCGAGCTTGCCAACATTGCACGTTTGAGCCCGTTGGGCCCTTGCTAAGTAAGCAGCACATGCACAGATCAATTGATGGCTACATATGTATGTAATACATACATATGCATGTATATGTGAAACGTTGTCAATCCAATAGGCGACCGATGACCTCCTCGTTGGTCACCGACGTGGTCTCACCGAGTCACCATGGTCAGTGCCATTTTCAACCCATCCATTCAGATTCCACCAACCAGCGGTTTCGGTATTTCCCACGGTGCCGTATGGTAACTTTGCGCAAGCTACGCCGGCAGCAACATGCCGACACGTCAACTTGTGAATCAAGTCAATGCGAAACGTTCAAAGTCATAGCGCCAGGCAGGTTACAGCTGTCATTGACTCATTGGTACGGTACTCATCTGCCAAGATTCAGGTCAGCGCGTATGTGTCGACGTCTGGTGCAATTTCGTGCAAAAGGAACGCTGATGTTGTTATACCAGGCTCACTCGGCCAGCATCTATGGCCGGCGCTTAGAAAGGGACCAGACGTGCTTTGAGTTTGAATCCAATGAATACACGCATTGGAGTGGTCCTGAAATACATGATAGCTTCTGTTGTGTTGGTTCCTCTTACATCCCACATTGGAATAAACAACGAGGCTTGATGAAGCTGCCTTTCAAAGAGAAACATGACCTGTAGTATATATATATTGTTGTCCTAAGTCGTCGGATGCCGAGCACAAGAAACTGCTCTAGCATCACTCTCTTCAAAGACTGTCAGCTGCATATTTCTATTAACGCCAACCTGCCTTCCTCAACCCTTCAACTTTTCAAGATGCAATACGAACCTCAGCCAATCATTCCATCAGAAATCCCAGACGCCAAAAATTATTCTCTTGTATACGACAGTCGAAACCCCAACTCATGCCCGTGTGGATGGTACTGCTTCTATGGCAACTGCGGTCATTTGTACCAAAAATATCCACACAAGTGTGGTCGAACAACGGCACGTTCTGGGAAAACTGCCTTCTGCAAGTCTCCCGCACCTCAACAAATTGTCCGCGGATATTACGTCAATGCTCGATGTGCCGACTGCAGTCGACACGGCCTGTAAAGGCATTGATGCTCATCAGTTCTGTCGTACAAGTCTTGCGGTTATCACTTTCCCCGACCTGATGCAAGGGGTCATTCCTTCCTTGGACGTCTGGTAGTACGGGTTGCTTACAGTTGTTGCGGTCGAGTTTTGCATTTTCTTGGAATGGGACCTATTTTTTTGCGTCCACGGCAATCATTTTGTTTGTTTTTGTAATATGCACCAACGGTCATTTCTGTCATGTCTTGTTACGAGGTTGGCACACAACACAGGGCGTTGGGCCAACAAAGGTTACACAACAATAAAGGCAACGGTTACGAGGCCCAAAATCGGTCACAAACAAGGGCTGCCTCAGGTGAACAGCCTCACCGACTTCCTATATTTATCGGGACCTTCCGTTCCTTAAGGCCTCGTGCCAAACCAAGGACCTTTGATAACTTAAAGTCGATTATGATAGCACTTGAGGTCGAATTGAATCTTCCGTTCCAAGCCCAGTTACCCTGCCCTTGTCACATGTCTGGTTTTAACAACTCTGCCTCAAGTGCTCCTTCCAGAGGCCGTCTCAGTTCGGTATCTCTTCTGTTTCTCCTTGTAATAATTTTAGTGCATATTTAGTGTGCGTATCTATAATATATTAATATAAAGTTTTTTTTATATGCTATTCTTTTTAAATATTAATATATAATATATATTAGTATATATTAGTATATATTAGTATATATTAGTATATATTAGTATATATTAGTATATATTAGTATATATTAGTATATATTAGTATATATTAGTATATATTAGTATATATTAGTATATATTAGTATATATTAGTATATATTAGTATATATTAGTATATATTAGTATATATTAGTATATATTAGTATATATTAGTATATATTAGTATATATTAGTATATATTAGTATATATTAGTATATATTAGTATATATTAGTATATATTAGTATATATTAGTATAAAAGCTTAAGGAAAAACTTCTTTATTTAAAGAATATCTTATAGGATAATAAAAGGCCCTTAGTTTCTCAGGAAGAAGAAGAGAGTAAGAAGTAGATTAAATAGATATAAGGAAAAAAGACACCTGAGGCTTCCAGCTAGTCCATGATTACATTGTGTAATGACGTTGGACCTTCCATCAAGTCCCAACCGTGTAACAGATACTTTTACAAACAATTGCCGCTTTACCAAATTGGAGAACGAATTCCACGAATCAAGGACTAATTTCAGGACCTTCTTGTGGCTTCTTCGCGGTGATGGACTTAATCAACCTTGGCCAACTCGGCTCGCTGGTCAAGCATAAGCCTCGCCGCACGTGCAAGCACGGCGTCGTGGTCCACCACTGGACAAAACCCCAATCGTTTCTTTGCTTTATCAATGGTATATGTGTGAGAGTAGATGCAATACTCGAGGCTTGTTCTCCGCAGCTCCGTCGGGGGCTTCACCGTGTCAAACGTAAACAGCCAAAGCAGCCACTCGACAAGCACAACAGCCACAATCATGACCCACGCCGGAAGAACGGTGACGTTATTCAGGGCTTCGGGTCCTCTGGAAACACCCCATATCACCCTTACGTGGTGCCAGAAAGGCACGGGCGCTCCATCCGATATATTGAACGCCTGGCCGGCCACTCGGCTCTTGTCATCCACTGGCTGAGGCTCGTGCAGCAACGCCTTGGCCGCGAGGACATGGCCCAACGCACAATTCTCGGCCGACATGACCTCCATCATGTTGGTCCCGTTGCCAACTTGTACAAGCGGCCTAGTTCCTTGACAGGAGCCTAGAATCTCGGCCAGTCCCTGCGACTGTCGCTCCCCATACGCATGCCCTAAACGCAAACAGGCTGTGCGAAGCTGCGCGCCATTGGCAGCGCGAACCAGGTTATCGCCAATGGCCTTGGTGCGATTGTACTCATTCGACTTGTCTGACGGCGCCCAAAGCGGGTGGTCTTCCGAGACATTCTCATGAGGCGGATGGGCATACACGTCCACTGTAGACGTGTACACGAGGGCCTTGACTGAGGCACTTTGCGTCGCCAGGTCGATGACGACCTTGGTCCCCTGGACATTGGTCCTGATGAACTCGCCATGCCTGCTGGCCGGCAGCGACGCGATGGGCGAAGCCGCATGGAAAATGACCGAGGGCTGGATCTCGTCCAGCAGGGCGCGTAGCGCACTCACATCGGTGATGTCGCCTTGGACGTAAGTCGCGCCGCGGTTGAGATTCGCCTGCACATGGCGATCCAAGACGTAGACGTGGTCATAGTCTCGGCAGCTCAATAACCGTGCTACGAGATGCCACCCCAAGAAGCCGCATCCGCCTAGGACAAGAGCCGTGCCCAGTCGCGCTTGGGGGGGTTGAGTTTGACGACTCATCTGGACTGTTGGTGGTAGATATACCTGCGACGTCCATGTCCGGCTCCACGTGCCTCGGCCCTCGACCAAGGACCGATGTGGTCACGTGCTGTCAGCTTTGGCTTCGTACGATGATACGACGCTGACGCTTGTGCAACCGAGACAAAGCGTTTTCATTAGCTTCGCCGCATTGCCAGCTCGGTCGGTGCCATGGACACAATGCAACGGCGGCGACGCCTCGTGGGCGGGAAGCGCCTGATCCATCATCCGAGCATGGAGCGCATCGTCTTGGCGATCGGTAAACAGTTGTCCAGTAGGGACTGACCCGAATAGTATCCAAGTGGTGGCTGTCATGTCGCTGGCATTCCCGTCGGGGGATTTCCAAGATGCATTTCTTGCTCATACAGTTGTCAGTAAAGGGCAGGAGGAGGCTATTGGCAACCTTTAGCAAATCCACTGGCTAACTCGCAACGGCAGCTCTGGATTAAACAGCTTCCCGATTCGGGAACTAATAACTAACCACCACCGTCTTCTCATCTATACTTGCTTCTTGGGACAACCGCTAGTGCAAGCGCAGAAGACACTGGCCACTGGGCCATTCACACTTTGGGCATTCACAGACCTTGCCTGTTTTAGTTTCCGTCTTGGGCATACACTACATGAACAATACAATCACCGCGTCAAGTTGTGTCACCCAACCAACCACGTCACAATCTCTGGTTCCTAGGACCAATCAGCGCGGCATCGTGCAATGCAGTGTCATGTACGCATGACAGAAGGAAAGGAGTACAAGGAGAGAGGGAGCAGGAGCAGGTATAGACTCGAGACGCTCATGGCAATATTGCTGTTGTTTGTAGAAAGTACAAAATCATAAATGACATGTTGATAAAAGACTCACCGGCCATTTAGGGTCATGTACCTAGGCTGAATAGCTTAAACTCCCATGGTTGGATCGGAAGCAATCGGATCGACCATTCAAAAAACATAGCCAGCAATAACTCGCGGAGCGTGACCCTTAGGATGAAAGCGGCCAGGCCCGACGGCTTCTTCAGGTCCCAGGCACCCGTTAAGCCTTATCCGACTTTCCGAAAACAAGGGGCTTGGCTGGATTCTGACCCGGGAGCCCTAACCCTAACCCTGACCAAGATGCGCCCGCCATGGCATGTTTCAGCAGAGCATCGAGGCCTCCGGGGGATGAAGACCGGCGCCATACGAGGACGCTCTTCGTTCAGTCCATGCGGTGGAGATGACTTGTTCACGGACCAGGGCCGACCGGGTTCTCACTTGCCATTCCAAGAAGCTGCCTTCCGAGCGCCGCATACGAGACGTTGCATTGCATATGGGGGACCATGAGGAGGCTTCCCTAATGGGAGAGCTTCGTCAGGGATCGCCCAGAAACTTGCCGCATATGGCTGTTGTCTGTTTAGCGTTATCTTTGCGTCTATTTCACTGCCTCTCCTCATTATCCCCGTGAAACAGTGCCGAATGTCGCCATATGATTCCTGACATGTCGTTTTCAATTCCTTTCAAAGATTTTGGCTAATATTTTTCGCAATACACAAAAATGACGTCAAGAAAAGTAGTTTAAATAAGCATGGCTGTTAGCCTACGTCGTACGCTCGTTGACGGGATGCGCCGTGGGCAGTTGGGAAGAAGTGCTGCACGGACAGCATCAAGTGATTGCGCCCGTTGCGACGTCGCTCGGATAACACGGCTTGCTTTTGCCTTTCTCTAATGAATCTGTACAATCAGGGCGTAGAATACCATGACAAAGGAACTCAACGAAGCGCACAACCATGGTACCACCTTCTAGATGAAATTTAGCTTGTCCTCTGGATATAGTCGCAACTCGAAGGGTATCGTATTACAGAATGCAGTGTGTATCTATGCTCTTTGGTTGGTTCGTTCCTCGTGTAACAGTTGACGATGGTTGAGGCTTCGCAAGCTGTCGGCTATAAGAAGACGATGCCTCGCGCTGTCAAGGCTTCACTCAACACACTTTTGCATGTCATTAGCATCTTGTTTCTTCAGCTATTCTTGTGAAAATGAGGGCCGCCGCCATCTTTATTAGCTGCTTCGTGGCTGCCTCTCTGGGCATTCCCACAGGCCATGATGTCATTCACGAGAAGCGTGACTTTGATGCCGTGACCAGCCAGGTCACAAAGCGCGCTGCTGCCGACACGTTGGTTCCGGTCCGTATTGCCTTGAAGCAGCGAAATCTGGACAAGGGCATGGAGTACCTCATGGACGTGTAAGTTTTGGCGCTGGATGTATCCGCGGATTGCGCCGTTAACAAGCAGACAGTTCTGATCCATCGTCTAAAAACTACGGAAGCCATTACACCCAGGACAAGGTCGTTGACCTCTTCTCTCCTGCCCCGGAATCGATTGAAACTGTCAAGAGGTGGCTGGTTGATAGAGGAGTACCTGAAAACCAGATCAAGTCTCCCAAGAGCAAAGGCTGGCTGGACTTTGAGACTACGGTTGGCCAGCTCGAGGACATTCTCAAGACCAACTACCACCTTTATGAGAACAAGAAAACCAGGAGCGAGCACCTGGGAGCCGATTCGTATTCTCTTCCCAGCGAAGTCTCTCAGCATGTAGACTTTATTACGCCCGGTGTCGTTCCGATCAAGGTGAAATCAGCTCGAGCTGCCCCCGGCCAACCTCGAAAGATTCCCTTTACTCCATTTCCTCCCGGCCTCACAGTCAACAGCCAGGGTAAGCCGCAAAGCCTGACCGGAAACCACACGTCACCAACTAACAGAAAACAGACGCATCCAACTGCCCTACTCAAATAACCCCCGCGTGCATCAAGGCCCTCTACAACATCACCGACTCCACGACGGCCGTCAAGGGCAACCAGCTAGGCATGTTTGAGAGCGACAACGAGATGCACAAGCAGTCAGATCTGGACCAGTTCTACAGGCTATACGCCTCCAAGATCCCCAAGGGCACGGGGCCCAAGATTGACCTCATTGACTGGGGCAGCACCAAGCCAGACCCGAACCAGGCCGTAGGCGAAGCCGCGCTCGACTTTGACGTCTCCATCCCCGTCATCTACCCCCAAGGCACGGAGCTGTACCAGACAAAGTCCAACTTTGACGGGCGCACGCACCTCGGCTTCCTGAACCAGTTCCTCGACGCCGTCGACGGCGCCTACTGCACCTCTGACGGCGGCGACGACCCCGACGTCGACGGCGTGACGGCCAACGAGGCCTGCGGCACCTTTACGCCCGCCAACGTCATCTCCTTTTCCTACGGGCTGACCGAGAACATCTGGCCCACCAAGTATCTCAAGGCACGTCAAGACTCAAGACTAGACATGAAATCCCACGCGGCGAGACATGCTAACCAGGACGCAGCGCCAATGCGACGAGTTCATGAAGCTCGGCCTCCAGGGCTCCTCCATCGTCTTCGCCAGCGGCGACGGCGGCGTCGCAGGCGGCCACGGGGGCGACTGCCTCGGCAGCAACGGCGACATCTTCAACCCGGCGAGCCCCTCGTCGTGCCCGTACGTGACGTCGGTCGGCGCCACGCTCCTCCCTCCCGGCACCTCCCCCGGCGCCCCCGAGTCCGCCACCGAGCGCTTCGGCTCCGGCGGCGGCTTCAGCAACATCTGGCCCTCGCCCGACTACCAGAGCGCGGCCGTCGCGTCCTTCTTCGCCTCCAACGACCCCGGCTTCCCGAGCTACAACACGAGCGAGAACAAGATCCCCACCGACGGGGGCATTTACAACCGCGCCGGCCGCGGGTTCCCCGACATTGCGGCCATTGGCGACTACGGCGTCATTGTGCTCAACGGCCAGCCGGGCCGGACCGGCGGCACGTCCATGTCTGCGCCTATCGTGGCGGCTATATTCACCCGTGTGAATGAGGTGCGTCTCAAGGCGGGCAAGAAGCCGATTGGCTTTGCGAACCCGGCGCTGTATAAGAACCCGGCTATGTTCAAGGACGTGACTCTGGGGAGTCAGTCGGGCGATGCGGCTTGCAATGGGAATGGGTTTTCTGCTGTCCAGGGCTGGGACCCTGTTACTGGGCTGGGGACGCCGGACTTTCCTGCCGTGGTGGAGTATTTCTCCAACTTGTAGGTTTTCCTGGATGTCTAGGTCCGTGGGGGATGTATTTTCTGTAGTAAACAATATACTTTATTTGAACATGGTCGTAATGGCTGGAAAAGGCTATTGAAGTTGCATTGTGTGGATGAACAGCGAACCTTGGTGAATGAGATTCAGGGAATAAGTCCTCCTTGAAGTATGCGTAAAGCGACTAGAGTGCTTATCGTTGACCACTATTTGGAGAACAAAGAGGCAGCAATGGTGGCCCATGGCCGAATATCCCAATATCCCAATATCCACGACTCCAGGCTACAAGTGTGCACCTATTGGCTCTCTCCATGGCCTCTGGCAAAAGCTACGAGTAGACAGATTCCCCTTATTTCCCTGATTTTAGATTTTTGCAGAAAAATCGCCACACAATATGAGCCGGGTTGCTTTTAAAATCAAACGTGTACGGAACAATGCAATGTTCTCGGTTATATCCCTCCGGTTCTAGTTGCGACGCCAACAAAAGCTTCCTGCCGTCCGACTCGGCCACTTCGCGAATAGACGTCTTTGTCTCCCTGCGTCTCACCAATTGGCCGTAATTAGAATGCTCCTCATGCATACGGAAGGGATTCCCTACACTCCAGCACCAAAAGATAACCAGGTGAAAATCTCTGAAAATCTCCCCGGACGAACAATCATTCCGTAGCATTTTCCGTACAGAGAGCCTGACAGATGCGCCATCCATTCGGCTACTTGGCCTGCGCAAGTGCATCCTTTCCGAACAAGTGTCTTCCGGGGCAAGCGATGCGAGGTATGTGAGAATAGCAGGCGTTTCGGTGATGACGGCGTCGTTTACAGTGCTGGTACGTATACGATGGTTAATCTTGCGGTACTCGCCATTTAACAGACTTCCGTCGGCGGCTTCTACACCATTTCCCTCCATTTGAGGACTTTGAAGAGGACATCGTCTTATGCAGACGACTACTCCTTTCTCGTCGTACGCAGTTGAATAAGCCGCAAACGCCGAATCATGGACCTCCATATCAACGCGCTGCCAACCAGAGAGCCCGAAGCGAGCACGGCAAACGCCCAGGGGCACTGTTCAAGATAATTCACGACATTCATGCCATACCAGCCCGCTACCAGCGTTGCCGCGGCCAGGCTGAGCATGGCAATCTCCACCTTGGCCTCGAGCAGCATGATTTGGTTGCGCCGCACGTCCAGAATCGACTTGACCGTCTCCTCTGTCCTCTGGATATTCTCCGCCAGACTAGCCGCCTCCTGCGCAATGGCGTCGTTGGCCTTGAAGTACGCCTCGAGCAGGTACTCGACCTCTTGGTGCTCGTGGACCAGGTGCCGCCGGCCGCGCTGCTTGTCGGTGAGATACATGTCGGCCATGTCGGCGTCGTCGTTGAGCACCTCCTGGATGGCATTGCGCACGAGCCGCGCGCGCTTCTCGATGCGGGCGAGGCTCCGGGAAATGTCGAGCAGCTCTCGCAGCGCCGAGTAGACGAGCGCCCCCTCCTTGTCCGCCATTTGCTGGTCGAGGGTTTGCAGGGCCCTCGACACGTCGCGCTTCACGAGCAGGTACTCGGCTTCCAGGGTCGAGGTGACGGACGCGAGGGCGACCTCGACGACGCGCAGCTCAAACGCCTCATTGGCCTTTTTGTACGGGGCCTGCCGCCTGTGAAGCTTGGCTTCGAGATCGTGGGTGAAGACGCGGCAGGTGGTGTTGTCCCCCTCGACGCTGTCCACGTTGAACAGCAGAACCTTGTCGGCCTGCACGAGGAGCCGTAAATCAAACAGGTGGATCAGCAGGGTGTTTTCCCGGATCAGTATGTGCGGGAATCCGTTGGATGGTAGATCGATTATGCGCAGGTCCCGAGCGCTCAGGAGGTACTCGTGGGCGATGGCGACCTTGGTCAGGCTCTTGGAAGTGGCAGCGCCCGCGGGGTCAAACTGCGTGAATTGCATCTCTACATTACCATTCATGGGCGTTCGAGCGATGTCAATGGCGAGGTCGAAGAGCCCTTTTTGCGTAGTGGCCGGGCTGTTGGCGGCCGCATTGGAGGAGCTGTAGGTCCGCGGAAAGGGGACTTGGCCATGGTTTCGCGATGCCAGTCGCGCGACGAGTTGACATGGCGGTAACCGTGATGCATGCACATGTCCTATTCGGCGAGCATGGCTAGAGAATGAATGATGTAGACGCATTGCTCTGCGCACCTCGGCTCGGAAGCACGACATGCTCCATGAATACTGGATTCGTCGACGTGGTGAGTTGAAGCCGGACAATCCGCCACGTGGGGCCGAGAGGCGAGTTTGAAGCTTGAAGCCATCAAGTTTTCCCCACGTACTAGGAGCGATCGAGTCTAGGTCCTAGGACTAATTTGGTTGGTTCCCGCATCCCGTCTCAATTGAGACTCGATCGTGACAAGGCATTATCATCTGTGTGGCGGCGTCGGTCTTGTCCTCACTGGCCTCCGCGTCTCGATTCTCCATGGCCTGCTTTGAACCCTAGTGCCTCCTTTCTTCATCCCAGTCTCCCGGAGAAGAACGAATACAGCTCGTATTGGCTCGACGGGCTCCAAATTTGCGTCCTGCTCTACCATCCACGGATCTGGAAAACCATTCCCAGCCCAAACAAAGCTCCATATCATGTCTGGTACTTCAAGTCCAGTGCTTTGCTCTTGCTGGCCCAATAGTTATAAACTCCATCGAGATAGAACAAAACTTTATTCGAAGCCATCTCGCACTAAGCCAAGCTGCGGCAGCATGTACACACACGTCGACCTCACGTGGAGGAACCACTGGGGCATCAACCTAAACACACATTAACATGCAGGTCACACCTTGCATTGGTTCCGTCGTGGAGAATGTAGTCTTATAGCGCCAACCTTTTTTTTTTCACATTCTCAACTCTTATACCAACTTGTCCTTCCACTATCCCGAATCATTGCATTGACGCGTGACGAAGCCCCCGTCCATCACCATGAGTTCTGAGCCTCGCGAAATGCTTCTCTGCACGACGTGCGAAACCGTATTGGGCCATGAAAGAGACATTGAGAGCAGAGTGCGCTTCCACTACTCCCCTTGGACATTCTTTGAATCAACTTGTACTGATGGACCCCCCAGAATTTCACGGGAAAACACGGCCCGGCCATTCTCATCACCTACGTCTACAACATTACCATGGCACGCCCCATACGGATTTTCATGAGCACGGGTTGGTACATCATTCGAGTCGTCTCTTGCGCAGGGTGCAAGAAGGAGATCGGTTGGATCTATCTTAAGGTGCAACAGAGAAGCCAACTGTACAAACTGGGAAAGTTCGTCCTGGAATTGGCGAGACTCGAAATGATCATTCCTCCGGCCCCGCCAACTGGCGTTGCGTTTTAAGACACGCACATTATGATGGGTAAATCGGGTTTCGCGAGAGTCAAGCGTTTCTCTGGTTTAGGAAGCTCGTATAGCACCAGTGTGGGCGCAGACGGAAGCACTTGTGCCAATGAGACAAATATCAGTGGCTATGTCTGCTGCTTTGGATACATTTCCCATATTCTCCTGTAATTGAACAATTTGAATGACAGGCTGTTGATTTTGGCGCATGTTCTGAGGTCGAGACAGACAAAGTTTCATACTTTGGAGATATATACTGACTGAGATTCGTCATTCTGTCAACACAACTCCTGCCAACCAATCCGACACTCGTCCGTACCCAGAGTCGACTCTTTACTGTCACGTCGTCTCGGTTAATTGAAAAGCGAGTAGGATTATTAACCAAGGCCTTGTCCAAACTCCACGGATGATGAACATGGACTCCTGGAAGAAGTGCACAAAGCTGCCGCCATCACTCAAGCCCATTTCAAGCATCGTTTGTTTTACAAAGAAATCAGCGCCGCGATACCCGCGGCAACAATGCCACAAGTCCATTTTGGTGTATTTGCCTGCCATGCGACGTTGGCTGAGCTGGCCGTAGCGGTTGTGCTGGTCGCACTGGTTGTACTTGAACCGGTCATGCTGGCCGCACCAATGGCAGCGCAATCTTCAGATGTAACTGTTACCTTTGTGTACGGCAGTGGCTGGTTATATATGAGGTCAAAGTGCGAGTCTAGTACCTCGTTAATAACACCAAGAGTCGGCGCCAGGATCGTTCATTCTCACCAGGGTAACTCGGCACGTCCTGGCCGCCGATGGCTTTCGAGACAGCCGGCAGGTGTACATGCTCCCAGGCGATGAGCACATTGCCTGGACCAGCGTAGTTCAAAGCCGCCTGACCAGCGCACGACGTATCAGTATAATTGCAAGGATGGTCAATAGTGATGCCCAGCGACTCGGCCAGCGGCAGCGTGGTGTTGTATGGACGCTGGGTGGTGTGGTCTTCGGCAGTATCTTTCCGGCAAAGAGACAAAGTCAGCATTCTCATCAGGGTTTCAAAAACGGAAAAGCGAGACGAACCTCCCGGATACGGCGTCTGCACCATGATGTGCTGGATGTTGTATTTGCTGCTCTTGCCAAAGAGCTTCACCAGGCACTGCTCGCGTTGCTGGCCCTGTACGGATACTGTCCCGTCTGCATTCTTTTCCGCGTGGCGAATAAGGTAATACACAGGAACCTTTTCAGCAGCGGCAGCTGTGGCAGCGGCCGTGATAGCGATGAGATTGACAAACTTGGTCATGATGGCCTCATAATCTGGCTTGCAGTGGGTTGAGTTGGATGAGTTGCAAGTTTGTCCGCGCGTCAACTCGTAATGGCTCCCCAGCAGACCGCCACGCGAAGCCACCGCCTAACCTTGTTTCAGCAGACGGAAGCAATTGGCAACATGGCGATAGCATGATGCCGACTAGCAGAGGAATCAAGCACTTGTTCTTTTTTGACTCATCTGATACCTGCTTGGCCTCGGAATGAATGCCTGCACCAATGTATTGGGGTTAGGGTTAGGGTTATTCCTTAAAGTATCGCTCCGCTGCGTGCCCCGTGGACCGTAGATGAAGATCCCTGCCCTCCTGTCCTATTCAAGTGTCTCACTGCTCATGTAAAGGGTCTGGCAGGTAGTCAGTCGTTGGATATTTCTCTCTTGGTACGAAACTTCATCCTATCCTGGTTGGTGACGGAATCGGTCTTTGGTTTGATACACGGAAAGTACCGAGTATGAATCTAAACTTGGATCAGGGGGGTGTGAGTGTGACGCCTCTCCGGAAACGGGGCCAAGGAATCAGCAAAGTGTCACGTGGCAGTATGACTCCATGTCTGCCCCTCGTTACCCCTCCACTGCCCCTCAACCGTATGACTTTTTTTTTCGTGTAGAGGACAATCACCAATTACGACAAAGACGAGCATCATGGAAGAGTCGAGCGCTCCGACGTCAAAGAAGGGCGCGAAAAAGGCCGAGGCCAAGGCTAAGAAGGAGGCCTTGAAAGCCCAGCGTGCTGCAGAACTCGCCGCCGCTGCCGCCGCCGTCAATCTCGAGGACGACCCCGCCAAGGACAACTACGGGAACAAGCAGACCACGACCTCAGCCTTCAGCCAGCACGCCCAAGAAGTCGAAATACGCTCCATTGACGAAACACACAATGAAAAGACGGTCATTGTGCGCGCATGGCTTCAAAAGTCCCGCGTACAGAGTGCCAAGATGGGCTTTGTTGAGCTCCGCAAAGGGGGCAACTGGGACATCCAGGGCGTCATTATGGCCTCTGACGAGGAACCCCTTGTCAGCCGTCGCATGGTTAAATGGGTAGCTAGCATCAACCCCGAGAGCTTCGTAGCGGTTGAAGCCAAGGTGAAGAAACCTCTCGAGCCCGTCAAGAGCTGCCGCGTCTCGGGATTCGAGCTTCACATCACAAAGTGCTTCGTGCTCGCGCCAGCTCCCGCCGTACTCGGCATGACCATAGGCACCGCCAGCCAACCCATTGTCAATTTCAGCGACGAGACTGACCAAGCGGGAGATGTTGACGCCGGGAAGGCCGCCGAGGCCGCTTCCGAGCATACCGCGCCAGCCGCAAGCATGCTCACTCATCTCGACAACATTGCCATGCACAAGCGCGCTCCTGTTCAGCAGGCCATTGCGGTACGTTGTTCCGGTGACGGGCTATGATCTGGGTACTCATTAACACGGCACAGGATATCCGCATCGAAGTGAAGAGACTCTTTCGCTCATACCTCGACTCCCGCGGCTTCAAGGAATTCGAACCGCCCTGCCTCATCGGCGCGGCGTCTGAGGGCGGTGGAAACGTCTTTCGACTCGCGTATTTCGGCGAGGAGGCCTTTCTGGCCCAATCACCCCAATTCTACAAACAGTTCGAGATTGCAGGCGGCAGGGAGCGGGTGTTCAGCATAGGCCCCGTTTTCAGGGCCGAAAACTCCAACACGCCGAGGCACATGACCGAGTTTACAGGGCTTGATCTTGAGATGGAAATCAAGGAATCTTACACCGAAGTTATTTCCATACTGGAGGGTGTGCTGTTGTCCATCTTCCGCGGAATCCAAGGTCAGTACTCGTCCACATGGTAGTTGCCGAGATTCTGTCAGATATACTAGTTTGCGTACATGTTCTAACCAGTTTTGCCGCCAATAGAGCGATGTGCAAACGAAATTGAGACAGTCCGAGCCGTTTACCATTCAGAGCCGCTCCTCCTTCCCGAGCCAGGCAAAGAAGTCCGCTTGACCTTTGCCGAAGCGCAAAAGCTTTTACGAGAGGAAGGGCCCCCGGAGTTTGCAAATGTACGCGACGACGAAGATATGAGCACCCCCCAAGAGAAGGCCCTTGGCCAAGTCGTCCGCGCCAAGTACAAGACGGACTTTTTCGTCATTGATAAGTTCCCCGAGACGGCGCGGCCATTTTACGCCAAGCTTGACGACGCCGGTACCACGGTAGGAGACGGTGTCCGCGTTACAAATGCCTATGATATGTTCCTGCGTGGGCAGGAGGTGCTCTCGGGCGGCCAACGTATTCATGACCCGGTCGAGCTCGAGGCCCGTATCCGCTCCAAGGGTGTGGACCCGAAAAGTGGCGGCATCAAGGAGTACTTGGCGATGTTTCAACAGGTTGGTGTGCCGCCGCATGGCGGAGGTGGCATTGGTCTTGATCGCGTGGTTGCTTGGATTCTGGGACTGCCAAGCGTCCACCTCGCGGCGTATTATCCTCGCACGCCGAAGAGACTGTTGCCATGAGGTATTCGAGAAGAGAATGACTGGGTGCGACACCTAGAATTACAGAAGTAGGATCAACTGTAGAATGGGGGAAGAATCTGTCTATACAATTTGGCGGTGGTACAGCATAAGCATTCTACACTAATAAAAGTAGACGTTCTTTTGGAGAAGGAAGTTGACTTTCAGTAGGCCGTGGGTGATGAATCTTGCCGCCTTGAGGTCTCAGTGGGAAAGGCCCCGAGGCCGCGTGAGATTGTTGTAGAAGGGTCTCAATGACGAGATAAATTGAATAAAAGCCTACATGTGTAGTGGCAACTCTCGGTCTTGCAACCGACTAGGGCAGCCGGCGTGGAGCAATTACATTGACTCCCTGCTCCAGCACTGGTCCTCGGATGGAGATGACTTGTATGGTGCCCAAACCAGCACCTGCTTACTCAAGAGTAACACTCTAGCCTCGTCTGTTTTACGAGAATGTCATGATTTCTTCGTTGATAGTGGGACTAGCATGGGATGTGGCACAACAAACATTCACAGACATGACAGTTGAAAAGATGATGAAGCAATGCGAGCACAAGGTCTTCAATTTGTCAAAAGCTCCCCATACATGTAGCCAGTATATCCTCCCGCAACACGGCCGACATAGAGAGGGGAAAACCGTCTGGTACCAAGTTACCAAGCCAGCCGGCGAGGTAGTTGCTTAGTTGGAAAAAAACCCCTCTCAACTCTCTGGTGTTTTATCCTCGACGTCCGGCGTGTCTGATTCTTCTGGTTCGTCTGGTTACATCATGTAGCTTCCCGGTATACCGATCTAGCTCGAGTTGGTGTCCGTTCAAGAACATCCTTGGCTCCGACCGGCCGTTTTGATCAATCTCGTACCACACTCCCCCCTTGCGCATAACGAGCTCGCGGACCCGCCCAATCTCCTCGTCGGGCCAGCTCTGATCATCAACCTTCAGATTGCACAGACGAAAAACCTCGCACCCAGCGTCGTACTGGGCTTTGTTGAGAGCCCCGTTCAACCGAGCTTGCCGCCATGCGTGTCGCATGAAATTTCCAGGGCTTTGGTCTTCGTGCGTGCGGAATGGTTCAACCTCCGAGTTGAATGTGACAATCGCAGGAACAAACTTGTGCAGCTCATCTGTGCCGATGTTGCAGATCTTGATGCATGCCTTGGAGGGCGGTCGATTTTCGCAGTTCTCAACCATCCGCAGGGGGTAATCTATCTCGGAAGTCTCGCCTGACTTTTTAAAAGCCGGTCCGAAGACAACACATGACTTTGCGTATACGCAAGCGTCCTTTTTTATAACTCCGAACAGATACGTGCCATCAACGATATATTGAAGGCAAACATCGTATTGCTTTTCGCCCCCGGTCTCGGTCTGTTGAGAAGTCGAGGCTTCGGCGGCGCTCATTTTGCAACGATCTGGGGTAGCGACAGGGGGGCTCTTGTTCTTTCTTGGGGCGTAGGTGGTCAAGAAGAATCTTGACTTTGGTTCCGTATTGTTTCCGAGTGGGTAGGTATAGAGGCAGAGTAAGGTGTGGTGTTGCAAAAAAAAACTTGCTTGTTTTGTGGTTCGAGAATGTCGAGACGAGGTTGGATGGTGGCCAGAAAGAAGGACAAGACGGGAAGATCCTACGCCTTTTATACTTTTTTGCCTGGGCGAGGGACCCTGCTTGGTCCTCATACTGCTCTTGAACATACTCTGCATGTTGGTGCGTAGATGAGGCGGCATGTTCATGATACTGCTCCTGAACACGCTCTGGACGTCAGCGCGCCGCCCCCTCGAGGTTCACTGAGCAAACGGTGAGTCTAAATTTGGACCCATCCCTTTGTGATAAGTGACCTCTCATCAGAGATTCACACCCCTCCGTCGTGTTCATCGAGTCGTTCATCTGATGTGAATTATCTAAACGCCCATGCAGGCAGCATGTCAGGCAGGTTCCAGTGAAAGTAGCCCAATGTGCCTGGCCGCACCCAACGCAGTGAACCGTAATATCCCATGCTGTGCACTATGAACGCATCTCGATGTGTCAGAAGATAGTAAAACGCACCTAAACAATGAATACAATCTGTTAGTTTCACCTCATCCAAGAGGGCTGTGTTCTTTTTACAAGTGATTGTCACTGCTATTGCTTATGTACACAACGAGGCTAGACTCGTATCATGCTTGTAATTTCACTTCCGTAATGAGCGACACAGCTCAAAATTTAATTTATTATTAACACAACGAGGCTAGATGTTCTCTATCTTGAGTAAATTTACATCGTGAATCAGAGTGTTTAAGTAGCCTTCTTGCTATCAGTCATCATGTAGCTTTGAGATTGATTCTTTTTTCTTATTAAGCCTTGCGATGGTTAGTAGTAAGAGACGCACTATAACAGTTCACAGCAAACATATAGCAGGTAAAAAATAAAGCAAGACGAGTATAAGGTAGTCGATTCATTCATAACTCCCATGTAGCTAGCATTTCCTCCTTCAAGACGTCAAGGGGAGAAAAAACCATACCAAGCCACCAAGCCAGCTGGCAAGGTGGTGGCTGGGTAAAAAACCCCTTCTCAACTATCTGATGTTTGATACCATGGCTTGGTACCGTGTTTACTGATGAAACACTGTTGTTTCCTGTCCGTCATTCCAAACCTCTGTAGAGTGGTCGTTAAAAATTATTCCGCCACACTGTTCAACCATCTCATGAAAATGGTCTTCCGGGTCCGTGTCTCTCAGTTGGCATCCCCTCATCACGAGCCATCCATGTAGGTATTCTGCACGAGACAAAACCCGCTGCGCATGGAGCCACACCCAAGCGTACACCATGAAGTCATCGACGGACTCGGCCTGGTCGTAGTTTGTGAAACGAAGAAATTCCCGTCTAAATGTTTCCGCCTGTCGTGCACCAATTCTGCCCAACTTTACCATCGCCCTGCAATGTGGTTGATCCGGGCTGTTCTCAGCGCAACGAAGTGGTCTTACTACTTCGCCGCGCCGGAAATACACCCCGTAGGTGTTACCACGAGTTGGGTAGAGGTCGACTGGGTTTGCAAGCCAAATGCTCCATATGCTGTGTCGGTAGTAGTTTTCGGGGGTCTCGTGGTCCCGGAGGTACACATCGACTGGCATGCTTGGGTGTAGCGCGAACCTCGAGGCCATTTTTGAAATGGTCTGGAATATCTGCAACACTTTTCTTGTCCGTGTGTGCGCGGTAAAAGTAAAAGTCCGAGTGCAGTTCGTTTTGTCGTTAAGCGGGTGAGGAGGCAAAGTCAGAAGACGTTATCGAATAACGTGGTCGCTTGATGGCTCCAAGATGTTGGTTCTGAGATAAGATTGCCGAGTAGGTATAGAGAGGAAGAGGAGGAGAATTTCGAGTGGATGTAGAGGCAAAGTAGCAAGATTTTGCGGACTAGCTGCCGTTTGGTGGCTTGAAGGTGCTGACGAGATTGCCTGGAGACCACATGGAAAAGGGGGAGGATTCCCAGCCTTTTATACTTGTTGGATGTGGTCGTTGGCCCTGCGTGGTCATCATACTGCTCTTAAAAACAGTCTGAACTACGCTGGCGTCTGCGCATATCGGTTCACTCAACAAGCTACGAGTTGGACCGCCTGCCGTCATCTTCACGGGGGTTGGCTGCTGCCGTTGCTAGTCGATGGAGTGAGGCTGGGCGTCGGTTATCCAGAGTCTGTTCATGTCGTCGAATCCACGAGCGCCCTCCTTGCAGGACACCAAGGGTCATGAGACAGCTGTGACAACCGGTCATGTTCCCTTGTTGGGCCTCGTCATGATGACCGGTAACAAACGCACTGTGATGGTCAGCATCAGACACATGGCAGCCGAACCGTATCTGAACCGGAGCAAGAACCTTTAACAATAATAAGCTGCGTCGACAGATGCAATGAATGACGCAGCGTACCGTGGACATGTAATGTACAGAACAGATGTTGAAAGAGGGCGCGGACAAAGACAGTGTGACATGTGTGAAGGGGGCCTTGTGGCAGAAATTCTCCCGTCATCTGACGGCCCGTGCTGACAGAAGTTAAAAAAAGATACAAAGACGCAGGAAACAATCGAGTCTTGGGGGTTCACACCAGCCTTGGTGAAGGTGCATGTGTTGGAGCACAAAGCAAAGAGATGTCCAGTGCGTAGCATGCGAACAGACCGGATACGCATGTAATGCACGATGCAGCGATTTTTTTACGGTTTCACGGAACAATTACAGCCTCAACGATGGTGTGCTCGGTGAATGACAATGTCGACAATAACAAAGAGATGCATGGATGGCACGATGTCAAATTTGTGATATGTCAGTCCTCGGGTGCAGCTACGACCAGGCACACGGTGTTGAATGCACTAAGCGCTGCCTGATGCAGCGCTTGCTCGAGCATCCGGACAGAAAGTTGAAAGAAAATAAAGAGAAACGAAACCTTGACTGCTCGAGGTTCATCCCATGTGAGTGCAGCGCAAGGCGTGTCAATGACTCTACCTTGCCAGGACACGGGCGCCTCGAAGTCGGCTTCGTAACATTGACATTTCAACAAACGACGACCAAACACTACAATGGCTCTGTTCAGAAGCTATTCACGTCGTCCGAGGCAGTGCAACCCATCATCGAGCACGTCCGAGATGCGCGCGACGCAGACTCCAGCCCACCGGCAACTCCCCTGCTCCTGCAGACGCACCCCAAGACGCATGGGTTGCATCGAGTTTTGGGCGTGTTCAGGCCGGTAAGGCTGAGTGGCGTTCGGCAGGTAAAGAGTCTAGGACGGCCACATTGCACTTGCATGCATTGTATTCACAGACATTGCTCCGTATCTTCACACCTCTCAGTGAACGCTGCAAAACATCATTGCACCAACACGTTGACGTTATCCCACAAGATACTCCGCACGTCGACATGTACCCACATGGAGTCTTCGTCAAACGTCAACTAGCGCCGAGCCAGCTTCGCAGTCCATGCAAGGGCGGGCAAGTGCCGTCCGCTAATTTAAAAAGTTCCAGCCTATTCCGTCCTCCCCGCCGTCGAGTTGCGCCGGCCCCTGGCGCCGCGACCCCCGATTCGCCCGCGCCGACGCCAAGCACCGCCGCACCCACCGATTGATAGCAACCGGGAGTGGGATGCCGACTTGTCCATTTCTCACGCCATCCGCGCGATTGGTAATCTCTGGCCGCCAAACACTCAATTCTTACATACCTAGGTATGTAGGTGTAGGTACATGCTTGTGAACGAGGAGCCCCGAGGACCACGAGCCAAAAAGGCTTCAACGGCACCCAGCGACGGAACGGATCCCCCGCCAGGTTCTCCGCGTCCATTTGATCGTTTAGCCAAAACCTCCAACAAGCAGCCGAAACAAGAGCGGGGGCGGGCGGCGATACGAGGAGATCCGCGAATCGGGGTACCTCCCCCCCTGGCGATCATGCCCCCGTCCCGTGGACGCATATATGTACATCTGGCACTGCCGATTTTTCGCTTCTCGAACACCATCCCGTCTTCCGTGCATGTGCTGCACGCCCAAGCCCACGCTGCCGCCTCTGCTGTCTCACTGACACATTCCCATCATGAGCTCGACGACGACGATCGACGACAAGTCCCTTGACGACAGGAGCCTGGGCCCGGACGACGATGTCTTTAGGCTGCGGCCGGATCGGCTGTCGACGGCCGAGTCCCTCTGGGTGTCGGAGTCGCTCTCTGGCGTACGCGAGGCCGTGTTTGTGGCCGTCGTGTGCATGGCGCAGTTTTGCACGCGTAGGTTCCCCCGTGTATACCTACATATAGGCACGCAAGCAGACGGCTAACACGCGGCAGAGGCGGCCTTTATGGGCACGCTGGTGCTCCTGCGCACCATCGGCGACAGCTTCGGGGTGTCGTCGCCGCCGCGGCTGGCGTGGCTCGTGGGCGGCTACTCGCTGACGGTGGGCACCTTCATCCTCTTCTCCGGGCGGCTCGGCGACGTCTTCGGCTACAAGCGCGTGCTGCTGGCGGGCCTGGCCTGGTTCTCGCTGTGGTCGCTGGTGGCCGGGCTCAGCGTCTACAGCAGCTACACGCTGGCGGTGCTCAGCCGGGTGCTGCAGGGCATCGGCCCGGCCGTGTGCCTGCCCAACGCGCTGGCCATCCTGGGCGCCGCCTACCCGCCGGGCCACCGCAAGGCCATGGTCTTTGCGTGCTTCGGCGCCGTGGCCCCCGTCGGCGGCGTGGTGGGCGGCCTGTGCGCGTCGCTGCTGGCGCTGACCTGGTGGCCGTGGGCGCTGTGGGCCATGGCCGCCTGGCTGGCGATTCTGACCGTCGCCGGGTTCGCCGCCATCCCCGACATGCCGCCGCGCGAGGAGGCGCCGCGCACCTGGCGGGGCTGGGCCGAGACGCTGGACCTCGGGGGCGCGCTGCTCGGCGTCGTCGCCCTCGTGCTCTTCAACTTTGCCTGGACCCAGGCGCCCATCAGCGGCTGGGCCACGCCCACCATCCTCGTGCCGCTGGTGCTCGGGCTGCTGCTGCTGGGCGCCTTTGCCGTCGTCGAGTTCCGCGTCAGCAGCAAGCCGCTGGTGCCCTTTGACGCCGTCAACGCCGACGTGGCCTTTGTGCTGGCCGCCGTCGCCTGCGGCTGGGCCTCGTTTGGCGTCTGGACGCTGTACCTGGTGCAGGTGCTGCAGGACGTGCGCGGCCTGTCGCCGCTGCTCACCACGGCCTGGTTCCTCCCCGTCGTCTTCTTGGGCATCTGCGCCGCCGTCGTCACCGGCAAGCTGCTGGGGCCGCTGCAGGTCCGGCCGCCCTATGTCATGGCCATGGCCCTGCTCGCCTTCACCCTCGGCTCCGTCCTGACCGCCTCCACCCCGGCCGACCAGTCCTACTGGGGCCAGACCTTTGTGTCCATGCTCGTCATGCCCTTTGGCATGGACATGAGCTTCCCGGCCGCCACCCTGATCCTGTCCGACGCCGTCCCCAAGCGCCACCAGGGCGTCGGCGCGAGCCTCGTCAACACCGTCGTCAACTACGGCATCGCCTTGGGCGTCGGCTTCGCTGGCACCGTCGAGGTGCAGCTTCACGGACACGGGGACACGCCCGACGACCTGATGAGGGGGTTCCGAGGGGCTCTATATATGGGTGTTGGCCTGGCTGGCCTGGGCCTGGCTGTCAGTCTTTGGTTCGTCGCGCGGGAGCGCGTTTTAAAGAAGAGGGGTTGAGCCCCTGTGTACATGATTGGATTAAAGAGTACTGCACCGCGTTGGTTTTTCCATGTATACTAGTCGATTGTGAAGCTGGAGTTATGCTATTGATCGGATATGAAATAAAAAGACGCCACACCGTCCTTGGTTTTCCCTGTATACTAGTCGATTGTGAAACTGGAGTCATGCTATTGATCGGATACGAAATAAAAAGACGCCACACCGTCCTTGGTTTTCCCTGTGTTTACCGAGTAGTCCATCGTGAACGGGTGTGATGCGTGAACCGGATGCCGCGGACTCGTCTATCACAACCACACGTCCACGTGCAGTAGACATGGCCAATCCGTTGTCTTCAGCCCTGTTTATATCTGTTTATATACAGAATCATGTCCGTCGATGCACTCACCCATAGCATGCCTTAAGTACCCAACCAACACTCTATTTTGCCCGCAATTCACCAAAACATGCCGTGATATCCAAATACCCCATCTAGCCCCAACAAACAAACGCACAACCATTTCCAAGCCCCCCGCGAGCCAGCCATCACCCAAACACCACCGTCTTGGAGCCGTTCAGAAACACCCTCCGGTCCGCGTACCACCGCACCGCCGCGGCCAGCACCTGGCTCTCGACATTGGACCCCTCCTCCACCAGCTCCTGCGGCCCCATGCTGTGGTCGACGCGCGCGACGCGCTGCTCAATGATGGGGCCCTCGTCCAGGTCGGCCGTGACAAAGTGCGCCGTGGCGCCGATGATCTTGACGCCGCGCTCGTACGCCTGGTGGTACGGCTTGGCGCCCTTGAAGGACGGCAGGAAGCTGTGGTGGATGTTGATGATGCGACCCGACATGGCCTCGCAGAGCGTCGGCGAGAGCACCTGCATGTAGCGCGCGAGCACGACGAGCTCGATGCCGTGCCGCCTCACGAGGTCGAGCACCCGCGCCTCCTGCTGCGCCTTGGTGTCCTTTGTGACGGGGAGGTGGTGGAACTCGATGCCGTACGAGGCGGCGAGGGGCTCGTAGTCGGCGTGGTTGGAGACGATGACGGGCACCTCCATCTTCAGCTGCCCCGTCTTCATGCGAAACAGCAGGTCGTTGAGGCAGTGCCCAATCTTGGACACCATGATGAGCACCTTCATCTTCTGCGCCACGGGGCGGATGTCGTAGGCCATCTCGTACGCGGCGGCCAGCTCGTCAAACGGCCGCGCGAGGTGCTCGGCCGTGACGGCGCCGGCCTTGGGCCCAAAGTGCACGCGCATGAAGAAGCGCCGCGACGCGGGGTCGCTGAACTGCTGGAGGTCGAGCACGTTGTGCCCGTGGCCGGCGAAGACGGCCGTCACGGCGTGGACGATGCCCGGCTTGTCGGGGCACGAGAGCGTGAGGATGTAGTCGTTGTCGTTGGGCATGGCGGGCGCGTGCGGGTTTTTCCAATGCTATCACCGCTACTGAGGGGGAGTTGTGTATGTAGTGCAGTGAGAATGGGAATCGTCGAGGTGACTCAGACGTCTGGTCGTTGGGAATTCCTGTGGAGCTTTGTGTTTTTTTTGTGCGTGTGTGTCCCGCAGCTTTTGTCCAACATGCCGAATGCCGATTGCGGTGGACGGAGCCGGCTTGGCGTTGCAGACGTCTTGATGCGGCGAGTCATCGTCGGATGGCTTCCGCCGTTGCTGCCACGTCCGCCGCGATGAAGATCAAGTACCAGCATTGAATAAAAGTAGTCATTCTCAATTAAGCCGCAGTCTCGTCTTCTGTAGTGCTCTCTTCCTGTCGTTTTTTATTTCTCTCCTGTGCCATGCTGTCCCGCCGCCACGGTAAATACCGTTGTAGTATTTTTATTTTAAGCTCGCAGCACCGTGACGTCATGCCGCACGTTAATCGAAACCCCCCATGCACATGGGCAGGATGAAGTCCATGGAGGATATCCCGCTTCTTAGATGTGTTCCGCTGCTTGTGACACCAATTCATGATACAACACACACACACACACACATATATATATATACAATATACCCAAGTCTTGATTCTAAATAAACGCCAGACTGCCCTCTCTTGTTCACAGCCTCACAGGTACTACTCTGTACCGACTCCCTTGATTACCCACGACCAGGCACAGAATAAACCCAACAGGCAGAAATACGTATTGATCAACACACATCAACTCCTAATTTTACACACTGTTTCAAGTGTCAAGAGGCGATTCCTGTACCATGTAGTCTGGGATTGCCGTAGGCGTCGGCGGGTTCGCAGGCTCTTGCGTTGAACTATAAATAAAACGACCAAAGACATATAAACTCCGACCAAGAGCGTGAAGCGGTAAATGCCCGTAACTGTTGCACCATGAGGCATGCCCGACTATCTTCAGCGCCCTGTATTTCCACACGACTTCAGCCCATCCGTCGATTCCGACACCCCGACCCAAACCCTAGCCGACCACCATTGCGCCTCAAATACATCAACTTCACCACCCGACTACTGCACAATCCTCACCGTCCTGCCCACCTCCCCCCTCTCAACCTGCGCAACTCTCCCCTCCACCGTGCCCCAAATCCTGTCCGCCACCTCCTCCACGCTCCCTCCCGCATCAACCACCACCAGGTCCTCCTCCTCCTGCCTCCACTGCGCGCCCTCCAGCCCCCCCAGCCCGGCCAGCATCTCCTGTCCCTGGATGTCCTTGCCGCCCATGCTCAGACCCCAGAACAGCTCCCGCACCCTCTTCTGCATCTCAGCCTTCTCGTAGAGCTCGCCGCCCCAGCCGCCGCGGGCCCTGGCCGTCTCCTCGTCCAGATCCAGGAACAGAACTACGTCCGGCCGCGGCAGCCCGCGCTCCGGTGCGCGCGCCCACGACAGCGGGAGCGAAGGGTTCAGCTTGGCGGCAGAGTACACGATGCCGGAGTGATAGAAGCGGTCCGATATCACGGTTGTGCCCGCCGCAAGGAGGGACTTGATCTGGTCCCTGGGTCAAAAGTCAGCAGCTGAAACGTCCCACGTATAAATCAACCACAAACACCATCATTCATGCACGCTCTTGTGAAGCAAAGCCCGGATAAGCCCGCGCTTCGAGTATTCATCATGGCTCGCCAACGCGCGGGTTGGGTTTTTTTTTTTTCACTCACACTGCCTCCCAGCGATTTGCACTAAATAGCAAATGAATAACGTGGTCCTCCATCTGCACATCGCTCTTCAAATACGCATCAATCATCTGGCCGATTGGCGTCGTCCTATCTACAGACGGTTAGCACACGCCCGTCACTCTCGTCGCGAGGCAAAACACCATGACGCAAGCACGACGAATAGATCCATGAGAGCTATATGCCAAATAAAGAAAAAAGATGGAAAGAATGAAAGGCAAAAGAGAGGGGGGGGGGACGCGTACCAGGAAACCTCATCACCCTGACCTTCTTCCCCTCCTCGACGAACCGCTGCTCCAAAAGCTTCACCTGCGTCGTCTTGCCGCTGCGGTCCAAGCCCTCTAGCACGATGAACGCGCCGCGCTTCACATTAGACGGTGTATCTGAGGCCATTGCCGCGGTGGCAAGATCGCTGATAGATGCCATGTTGAGCAGCCGCTGTCCAAGTGCGAGTCGTGGCACATGAGGTTGATGGCGGAACTTGGTGGCGTCGAGGGATGGAGGAGAGTGGGTGGGAGGTGGTGGGGAAGGCTGTCAGTCAGTCTCACCTAGGCGTGTAGCCGCATGCGGTGGACACATTGATGTCGAGTCGATTCACTTTGCGCAAATGGAATTCATGCACCTCGCACCTTTGTCAAGCACTGATTCGGACCAAAACAATTCAAATTATCGCACTGATTAACAAGGCAGGCACCGCAATACCCACTACTCCGGGTCACCGCTCAGACACCGATGATGAAAACGCCAAACACCAATTGCTACCGAATAACCAGCCCAGACACAAACCTAAGCCCAAAACCCAAAAAAAACGAAACCGACACAAAAATACGCCGCAATAAAGCCAAAGCCCAATCATCGTCTACTCATAAGCATAACAAAAAACGTGTCATGAGAGCTCTGTTTCATCCTGTGCGCTCCCGCTCTCCCACAGATCAAAACTTTCGCCAGTGCCTTCAATGGGCCGCAGAACAGCTGCTTTCGAAGGTGACTCAGACTTGGCCATTAGCTCCTCAATATCCTTGCTGGGAGAGCTGGTTTTCACTAGTTCTGGGGCAAAGGCAAAGTCTTGCCCGGTGTGTGCCTCGTCTGCACTCTGTTCCTGCTCTTCATCATCTGCAGGCACAATAATAACAGACGACTTGTCACACCCGTCGGCGTAAAAGTCGGCCGTGTTCATCTCGCCGAGTGCGATCCGCTCCTTCTCGACAATCATGTCATCGGCAGCAAGAGCGCGAGCACGCCGTGCAGATGTTTGAGATACATCATCAACAGGAGGGATGTTCTCCTTGTCACGGCCTTCGGCATTTTCTCGCCTTGCCTTCTGCTCACTCTCCTCATCGGATGAAATGTCCAAGACGCATGTGCCGTGTTGAAGGAGGTTGGTCATCTCCTGCTCCGGAGTGTCCTCGTGGATGTCAAAGAACCAGCTGGCCTTCATATCAGGCTCGCCGAGAGACGGGGCACTGCCCTGTGAGAGAGCATTGGAGCGAGGACGAGAACCATAGCTGGGAATCGTGCCCTTGAGAGCGGCGTCGAGTGAAAAGGGAGCAGCAGAGTCGAGGGAGAATGAGGGGGGGTCAACGCGGGTGTAAGGGCCGGCGGTGCGTCGTCGGTTGGAAAGAATGCCCGATCTCTTTCCACGAGTTGGCGAACGGCCAGCGGGGGCAGAAATAGGCGAAGACTTGGTGACATTGGTGTTGAGCTTGGCAATGGGAGACTTGGGCTGAAGGGCTCGCCGAGGTGCCGTAGAAGGCTTTACAGGGCTGGCCAAGGCTCGAACATGGGCAGTAGGTGTGGTGGCGGCTCTGGTGAGAACGTATGACATGGGCTTCTTCAGGATATCCTTGGTTGGGGTGCCCGAGGCGCCTTTGGTGCGCTTAGCAGAGGCGAGAGGGTCGACATTTTCGAAATCATCGGCATCAAAGAGCTCGGCTTTGCGTTTGGTATTGGAAGGGGATGCAATTGCTACAAAGATTAGCACCATTGTTTGGTATAGGCTGTCGAGGATCCTCCAGCGGCTTCTTCCCCATGGCGAGACGTACCATTCTGTCTGTTCTTCAAGCTCGTCAAGCCCTGCAAACGAGCTCCGTCGAGTGGAGCAAAAGGCTGACGAGAAATAGTGGCCATGTCGCAGCTTGTCCAGCTCACAATGGCAGTTGGGTTGATGAGGTGATGGGGGCAAGATGCTTGAAAGGGAAGCACAATGGCTGCGTGGTCGAGAGTAGGCAAGGTCAAGTAAGTGTAGTCAGTTTGCTCCCTGGTGCTCAATCGAATGAATATACAGCTCCTATTACAATTCCGGTTCTATTCCTGCGTGTAATCGTTATCGTTGCTGTTGCTGTTGCTGTTGTTTGTTGTTCCCATCCAAGACAGGGAAATCGAGTGGTGTGCTGTGGGAAAGAGGGAGGGAAGTGGGATAAAGTGGAAAACGCGGGACGCGGCAGTATTAAGAGGGACGGGACAGGGCTCCTGGTTCGCTACGATCTGCAAGACACAAAGACGACTGCCACGGTGAGAAGGGTCGAGTATAACAAGGCGGTGCCAGGAGCGCAGTGTCGCAGCGTTGCAGCGCTAGGGTCAGAATTGAGGTCGACCGAAGGGCCAGGGGGGCGACTGGATTGGATCAGGAATTGGGCTGAGCTGCACTGGATCTTGGCAGCGTTGGCCCAGCGTCGGCCTGAGAAATGGAGGGAGATTCAAGGTGCTGCCGATGGAATCCAAGTCGTGGACGATGAGGAGACGATGGTTTGATCAAGCGCGAGGAGCAGCAATGCCAACAAAAGACAGGAGACGGATGGACGACGTTGACACGGCTACTGCACGATTTGAAGCAAAAGAGGTGAGGAGAAGAGCGAAGAGCCCGCATGGCCCGCGACCGTGAGACCATTGAGGCCATTGAGGCCTGTAACTCGGCAATCTGCAGCTCACTGGGCCCGGTGGCTTTGAGACGCGTTCCAAGGACGTGCTTTTTGGCCATGGCTTTGGCTCCGTGTGGTGACGGGAGAAGAGGGAAGCCAGCTTCGTCACATTGGCCATCATATTCCTCCGCATTCTGTGTCTAACTCTACACGTAGCTTGACTTGCGCAAAAGTCGAGCTGCATCATCAGACAATCAACGCACATCTGTCCATCGGCCTCGATGGACATCCTTCTCCTCTGAATTGTAGCATCTCTCGTGTCACCACGCGCCTGTATGCTCGACAGACCCACCCTCAGCCGACCACGTCTCGACCGCAATCTCAACCAGCTCAACCCCCTGCATCGACGTGTTGAACCATCTCTCTCATCCCGCCGTCTCATTGGCCCGCCTTGTCCGCCCACCAACAGGGGTCCCCTCGGCTACGCCCACAATACTCGATCATTTGTGCCTCACCAACGTCCGTGCCGCAAAGCTCGCGACTTGTATAAAAGCCCTCTTATGCCCATCGTGTCTCCCTCGCGTGTCCAACGTGCCGCCGCGTCTTTGCCTTTCGTTGCCCCGTCTCGACCGCAAAGACTCGACTTCTATCTACTTATTAGACGGAGTACTGCTCCGTACTCCCTAGTACTAGTAGTTCACTAGGCTGTCTGAGAGGGAGGCTTTTCCTCGACCCATTGGTTTGCCATTCCACACGCTACTCATAGCTCGCCACTTGCATTTCTCGCCGGGGCTATCTATTCTGCCTTGCCTTGAACCTCGATGCCTATTCTTTTCACCCGTGCCTCTTGACACCATCACAAGCCCATCACGATGCCTGCCCCGATGCCGCCATCGCAGCTGATCCCTCGACGGCAGCACCCATCCCCAGGCAAACATCAAACTTGACTTCACCTTTTGACCTTTTCACCACCATCCATCCTTTCTCCCTTCCGCGCAAGGCCGCCTCCGCGAAGCCCTAGCCTCAAACCCGTCGTGACGCCCACCAACAGACTGGCCATGCCCGACGTCGCACCCAACTTGCACCTACACCACCCACCCGCCAGGTCGTGATAACAGGCCCCCAGACAGTCGGCAGCCGCAAAAGTAGAAATGAACAAAAGACAGCACGTCGACATCGCCACCTCCACCGCACCAGCTGCCTCATCACGGGCCTGCGACCAAGCACCACAGCCCGCTGGTGTCTCGGCCTGCAAACCCCCTCACAATACATGTAATAGCACGCGCCCATTTTCAATGACAGTTGGCCCGTCCAGTCTCAACTAGCGCCCAGTCCCAAATATGTACCAGATTGACACCATATAGACGCCAGACAGTACATCTCATAAATGGCAAGCGAACAGAACCCATGCCAATCGACAGCCTCTGCTGCCGCCGCTCCAGGAATAATAAACCAATGCAACATTTTGCTGCCCGTCGAGACATCGAGTCACGCTGCCTGGCCCGTCTACGAACTCTTGGCCCAGGCCCGTCCCAAGCTCGTCAGCCAGGTCGCACATTGCCCAAGCCTTGTCATGTCCATTGGCTCGCTCGTCGTCGATGCTGTCTACGCGAATGCTCTGCGGGGTTAAACAACGTTCCTTAGTTCATGTGAGGCTTCAGCTTTCTTTCCGCCTTGCCCGGCTTGTCCATGGCATCAATCGTTGCTCAGCGGCACGCATAAAACAGTTCAACATCACCAAGTCCTCCCCATCAACACAATATCGTCAGGTCAAACTTATTGAATGCTCCCTTAGCACTTCCACCGATTTTCATCATTCGACATCGTCACAGCAGACCGATATATGCACGTCACCTCACATTTCGCAGGAGCCTAATGTTGGGTGTATACTCTGGAACTAACAATTAACGATACTACCATAAAGCTATTCCAAGACTAAAAAATACTTGGTGTCCTTTCATAACACCATACGAACCAGCACCTGCCGTCGCCCTTCGTGTTTCAATCCTTGCAGAGCTCGTGCGAAGCCATTCTCTTGCCAGCAACTGCTGCGGGCTTGTGTGAGTCAAGGCCATGTTTGGCATGCCCTGCATGGCCTGTAGCAACAACATCATCTGTTTCCATAGCATGTGGCCAAGATTTGCAGCTTGATCCAACTGTACCGTCATCCTTCAACTGGTGAGGGGGTTCTGTCCCACGAGATTTCACCACCTCATGAGAATGGATGTCATGCTTGTTCACGGCACAACCTCCGGTTCCAACCAACACGTCTTTATCGAGGACATGGTGGTGATCAACTTGGCTTGACTGCACAGGTTGATGAGCATGCAAGTCATGGCGAACCGCTGTCTTTGATTCGGCTACAGGATCACAGCACAGCAGGTGAGGGGATGCGCGGCTGGAAGTGCTTGTAGGAGTAGTGGCATCATGGTGAAGCTGGTGCGAAGAGCTGTGACCGCGGTAGTGAGTTTTGGCATCTGATTTCAGGTCGTGGGCGGAGCGAACACTGCCCGTGACAACCAACTCATGATCCTCGAGCGAATGCTTGCCAACTATCGTTGCAATTGCAGACTTGAGGGGTTTGCTGTCCTCCTTCTTGGCTCCATCATTGCCCTTGCCAAGGGGAACCAAGTACCAGTGTTGGTCTAAATAGTGAACTTGTGGGTAGCCAACTGTGTTGGCAGCTGTGACTTTATCGCTGCACAAGTCATGTGGTTGTTTTTCATGATGAACCATCTCGTCTCCTGCCTTGGTTGCTCCTCCAGGCGACAACTTGCTTTGTGCAGACCTGGGATGATCTGGGCTCAGATACGTCATTGGATTGGCTGAGTGATAACCACTATCTCTCATAACAGAGACTTCGTGATGATGGTGTCCTTTGACCCTCCTGTGCTGCTCTCGGAGCTTGATTTCCTCCTCATTCCTAACTAACGTTAGGCATGGACAAAAACAGGCACCGTACCAATCCGAGCATTCATTGCCATCAATGCCATAAAACGATCGGACCGTGGTTTGGAGCTTGGATAAGAAGCATCCATAGACTGTCATCCGTTAATAAACACCCGTACGGCATAACTGCCGGGATGAAAGTGGAAGATCAGACTCACATGGAAGACAAAGAGCAAATTGAGCGCAGTCGGCACTGCAACAAGAACTATTTGTCATTTTCTCGGCATCTTGTCCGGAGAGGGCAGCCTTGAGACGATGTGAGGTTCGTGAGTAGCTTCCACAAGGCCAGATGGATGTGGCAAGCCACGACATAGTGTTGATGGCGACCTTGCCCTCATTCTCCCGCCACCGCCATTGACGTCCACAGTCAACAGCAGCCTTCTGACCCATTCTTTCAAAAGGGTGGGAGTTCTCTTGGAAAGGAGGAGGAGATTGACGATGCTGCTAAAACCAGGGCTAGCCAAATTGATAGAGACAGGATCTAGAGAATACCAGCCCTACGTCAGATGGAATCAACGAGTCATAGTCGAAAAAATGCCAGCGTGTATGGCGTTTGCGGCTCAACTGTACGCAGATGATGTGACTTTTCGGGAAGTGTATGATGAGATATACAAAGAAATACAGCGAAAGAAGAAGTGGCCTGGGACCCAAGTAGAATGCCGAGAGAGTGCAGCGTGGAAGAATGCCTTTGGTTGAGAGATGAAGATGAAGAGGAGCACTTGAGGCTTCTCGTAAACAAACGGGACTTGACATGTGAGCCAAAGATGGGAAGTAGCCATGATTTCTGAAGTTAGTGAAGGAACAGCTGACATACGGCTCTATGCCAAGATGAAATAGAAAGTGCGGTCGCAGTCGCAGGCATTGCTGGCAGCCAGGCCGCCGTCTTGTTCCTTGAATGAGTCTGGCGGCTTCCTATTTAGTTAATTATCTTCTTGCAGAATTCAGAAGTTGACATTGCAGTAGCAGCTCCTTCCTCGGATACGTAAGCACATTCAGTTTGGCCCCTTCGCCGCCGCCGTCTCATCGACACCAAACTTCTACCAAGTTACGGAAACAGCCAATGGGTTCAATGGCACAGTCCTGCCATGAGGCGGTTGCCCTTGTCTGCATGCCCGGTTTGGTTCGCTCTCTTGGTCATGAGGCAACTTGCATGGGACGACAGGTAGTAATGTCAAATGAGGCCAAGAAGTTTTGGAAGCAGTCAAATGACGAGGGTGTGTATGCGGCGACTGCTAAAAAATGCCCTTGTGAGACGAGACAAGATTGCAAGGCCAAAGGCACTTCGCCCGTGCATGTGGCTCCGAATACGGAGTACAAATGGGACATGATATGGCGGCCACAATGAAACATTCGAGAGCTCCTAACGTCCAAAGCTTCAAGGCACGTGCAGCGATTGCTGAGTGCGCAATCGCAACGCAGCACACGCCCGTGTTCATGTTAAGAGCAGCATCACTGCGCTGACGGGCCAGTCGAACTTTAACGACTACGATAGATGATAAGCCAACTATCGACCAAACTATTGGTCACCACTTTGTGTGGTAATACAAATACCGGATTCAAACATGATATAATATAAAAGGGACAGGCATAGAAGATGGGCGAGCACACGTCGTCCATATTCGCATGCACACAAGCAGCCTGTGTTCGGTGGCGTCCCTGCTGCATACACAGTGCAAAGACTCGGCTCCATGCCTCGCAAGAATCGTAAATGTAGCGAATACGACTGCCTGGTGCGACTCGCGACGCATAAAAAGGTTGGCACCATGCCTTCCCAGCGACACGTGAGGGATACGCCAGCTTCATGTAGACTGAAAGCTACTTGACGTATTGGTTCACCGGTCTAGCGGCAACGCACGAAGGCCAAAGCCACGAGCAGAGATGACAAGCCATGCATTGCGGCTTGTTCCGTTTCAGACCCCAATTCGAGTGGACACTGATACCTCAACCATGGGAATTCTGCTGCAACAATAATACAATGTCCGCAGGGTCTGACGCCGCAACAGTGAGCCAGCGAATGGTAGAGTACATAAATGACGGGTTCAAATTCTGAAACACGAGCTCGGTAAAAGCTAAAGAATGGACTGGTAGGAGATGAGGGAGCGTATTAATCTGGGCGATTCCATCCCTTGCCAATACCCCAAACTGTGCGCCATAATAAAAATGGTGAAGCCAGGAAGCCGCGTGGAAACAGGTGCCCGCCATGGAAGCAGTTGTCTGCTTGAACCCACAGACGATCCTTGACGATTCAAAGAACCCTTGCCGGGCTGGCGGTGTGGTGCGGCCAAGGCTTCATCAAAAGCCTGCGCCAGGCCTGGGCTCTTGACTCAGGTACGCCTTGGTTGAGAACAGGCGGCCATTTGGCGGCTGTGCTTCGAGTTGGAGCCCTCGACCATGTCGAAACTGGTGATGCAAGCGATGGCTTTTGGAAACCCTTTTGGAGTAGCCTACGGAGTACAATGGATTTGTTTGTTGTGGGCATCGCTGCCATTAGAGATGGTGATCGGTCCCAAGCTCCTTCATCTCAAGTCTGGAGTAGTGTCCCAGAGCCCAGGGCAAGGTTGTATTCGTTTGCTGCTAAATTGGCGTGTCCGAGGCCGCTAGTGCCCGTAATGGTAAAGGGACCCAGCGGGCTTGGATCCAAGTGCAGATTGGCCGACATGGGATGGCCTAGTTGCATGGGTGGGAGGCAAGGTTGGCAAGTAGGGAGACGGCGCTCAAGATCTGTTGACCCGTATGTGGCAGCTGTCTGGCGAGGCCGCAGACGTGCCTAGCCTGCATGTCCATATCGTACTCGCCACTCCGTACTCCGTACAGCCTGTGGAATAGGCCCGGCAAAATGCAAAGAGGCTGTTGTTGATTGATGAGGCGTGCGGAGTCTCGAGGTCGAGAGGGGCTTGCATGGCGGTGGTTAAGAGAACAGACGGCAGAGGGCGGAGGGCAGAGGGCAGAGGACAAAGGAAGTTCAACGAAAGAGGAAGTCGCACCTGCCTCAAAGGTCTGCATTTTCATCGTCCCCTTTACAGACGCACGGTGGCAGCTGTGCCCAGCTGTATGACTTGTCTGGCAGTCAATAACTACTATCAAGCACAGTACCAGACATCATTCAATGCTCCAAGTTGCCAGGTGCCATTGCTGCTACCCACGGGTAAATCTTCAAAGCCCATGACCAAGGGCCTAAAACCCAGGACCAAGACCAATGGCCCACGCTCACGCTCACGTTGTTATTCCTTAGTTCCACATCCGGGTCTTATCAATTCTCCCTGGACTGGCTGAGCGCCAGTCTCGCTTGACCTGTGCCGCTCCAGCCACAGTGTGACCCCAGAGTCACAAAACCTTGGCCGTTCCCGTTTTCATTCCAAACGCAATTGACTACCACAGTCGATCCTTTCTCTTCCTTTTCTATTTTCATTAATCCAAACTGCTCGCCGACTCTCCATTCCGCCAGATTTCTTTGTCCGGCAAACTATTCTGCAGAAGGCAACATTAAATAATTCTGTTTGTTTCCCCGCTCATGCCACGGCGCTGTGTCACACGGAACCTCACCAATTGTCGTCAGGTGGCTGGGTTCGAGAGATTGGGCTCCGTACAAAATACGGAGTACCTTTGACGTATCAGTCCACTCGATTCACCTTTGGCTGATACGCACTCAACCGTCAAGTCAACTACACCTGTTGTGCCAAGACAGCTCGCCTTGCAGGAGGGCAACGCGAAAGAGGTACTGGCGAGGGACACAGGCCTTCCCTCAAGTATCTCCTGATACCCTTTCAACTTGACATCTCATCCGACATCTTCGGAGTACGCTCTCTACATTCCGCATCCCCAAGTAGTAGCGGCATTGTACTCGGCCTGCCCTTGGCGCTGGTATCATCCTGCATATTGAGGGTGAATCCACCACGCAAGTCCCCGACCTCGATCAAGCTTGGTACGTTTCACGTTTTCTTTTTTTGTTTGCCTCGTGCGTTCCCTTTACTGTAATGTTTTAATGTTTTTGCCGTCGCATGATTTTTGTCTGCACTCGCCACAAGGATTAGCATCTCTTGTACAAATACCATCGGTCGTCCCTTCCTGCATCCATTTGCCTCCGCCCGCCACCCCCTTTTCTAACTTCAAGCTTAGGGTCGACCAAGGCATCGTCCGCAAAACATCCGTAAACATCTACTCCTCACGTTCAACCGCGACCATGGCCTCGCGCGAAGAAAAGCCGCAGAGCTATCCCATGACCAATACCAATCTGACAGTACCCGAAAAGACGGCCAAGGGACCATCTACCCGGGTCTCCCCCCTGGAGAGAACCTCGAGCGGCACAACTGCCCGATCCGACAACAGCAACCCATTTGAAACAGATGTCGAAGCTATGGCAACCAACAGCTCCTTAGACAAACCACGATCCAGCGTTATTCTCACCAGGAAGAAGGACTGCCAGGTCTGGCCCAATAAGCGCGACTGGAAGCAGCGAGCCAAGGCGGGCAAGCAAAACCGCACCTGTGCGTTCATGCAACGGTTCAACCGACGTACCAGGATCATGATGAAAGTCCTGATTATTGTTCTGGTCGTTGGAATTGCCGTCGCAGTCGGGTTCGGTGTCAGCAAGCCCCTCGGTGCCCCTATTTGGGGTGACCAGACGACACGCTCGTGAGCCAAGACGTACGGACAGTTGATCAATTTTGCAAGCACTGCATCATCATGGCGGCGATTAGGCGTTTTACGTCCCGATTCACTCCTACTTTATAATACCGTCGACCGAAACATCTTTGCGACAACCATTTTCTTCCCTTCTGTACATACATTTCTCTCGAAGCTCGGGATTTTTTTGGGTAGCATTTTACTGTCCCTCTTTCACCTTTTTTTTTTTTTGCTGCAATTATTTCAAGGCTGCTGGACGTTTTTGATGGACCAGCAGAGAGCCATGTACATGACAGCATGGCGTTTTACGGCGTTCTAGACCCCCCAACCCACGGGCAGCTATACATGGGTATATTGGCATTCTACAGATACAAAGGAGATTGATTGATCGATTCGTTAGATCAGGGACATACACCCAGACAGAAATATGTGATGCGCCTAGAATAGAATAGACGCTATGACCAATTGGCCCTTTGTGTCGAGCATACCCGTCAATCTGTGAATGCCCCTCGTGGAAGACATTTCTGTCGCCCGTCATCGTCATCGTCGTGGTGTAATTTTGGCGCCGTCCGTTAGCCCAAAGTCTAAAAGTAGCCGGTTGAAATGAACCGCCCACTTACAGACAATGCAGCTCCCGCCAGCTAATGCCTACTACCGTAAGTCCTGGTTCCTGTTCCTGCGCCAGCGCAAACCCGCCCCGCCGCCATGCATCTCGTCGCCGCGCTATCCCGGGCGAGCACCAAGTGGGCTCAGCTACAGTGCATGTTCCTCGAGGGACCGGAGGCCTGCCTGCCTGCCTCGCCTCGCCTCGAGTGGTCTCTCCAAGGTGCCTACGTCGAGCCCACGTCGAGCCCACGCCGAGTCCGCGTCAAGTCCACGTCCAAGCCACAGACGAGCTGCGCAATGCCGCCTGGTGTTGTCCACGACGACAGCGACCACGGCGGCAGGGCGGCTGGGCGGCTGGAATGCTTGCCAGGGCCACCGGCACGGAATCGGAAATCTTGCATGCGGGGATGCGAACCCCCCCGCGGACACACATCAGATTGGGCCAGGCAGCGAAAGAATCCGGCAGTCCATGTTTTCGGGCCCCAGGGCATCTCTACTGGCAACTCACATCTAGTGACGTCTGACGGGTTTGGCTGCCTGTGCTGCGCGGGTTTTGGACGAGCGCATCTGCCCGCACCACGGACGGTTGGCTGGACGTCTGGTGCCTATGCACCTGGCGACTGTACAGGCACGCATGTGGTGGCAGAGGCGCCGAGAAAACGCGCATTGTGGTGCGGGTGGATGCGGTCAAGCGTGATGGCATTGTCCGGAGGAGTGGGCATCTTGTGCACACGCGGCTTGTTCTGTCCTTGGTACAGTTCAAAGTCTTGACGCATATCGGCATCATGGAGGAGACGGCATCAGTGTGAAACAGCATACGCGGCATCGTCCTGCCAGGGAGATGCATCACTGCATCATGTGCCTCGAACACCACCTTTCCACCAAGGTCTTGTTTCATAACTCACCATATGCAGCTTGGCCCTGCAGTCGATGCGGCAAGGACTAGTACACGACTTACAAAATGCAATAGTCACCGCTTTGCTCATGCTATACTGTATATGAGTCTAATTGTCAATGAATAATGTAGTATACCTACCCCTGTTGCTTTTTGTCTTCCCCCCATCTACCACATATACCACCCGTGCCATTGACCTCATGGGCCAGCCCAAATCCAAACAGCACATGTTGCAAGGCTCGACCACGGATTCCTCTCGACAGCTGCCATCTTCGTATAAACTGTATTTTTATGCTCTTTCAGTATGAGCTGTTCCGGCTTTTCCGTATTTCATCTCCCCAGGTAAAATTGAATAGCCAGTGGGAGAATCACATCGCCTGTGAAAGGGCAGAAAAACGACAAAGGAAAATAATAGTTAGTATGATTACAATTCACGGATAAAAACCTCAACGCTCTCCCTCTCCCTCTCCGCCCGGCAGTAACACAGCACCGCATCTGATTTGGAGCGAATAATCGTACAGCTAAAAGGAGGCAGCATTTCTCAAGTTCGCAGGGAGCTGTCATGGCAATGGCCAATTCGCCTCGACTAATAGCCGCCAATATTTTCCAGCATCAAAGGAATTGCACTGCCGGTAACTCGTGCCAATAACGGTGCATGGCAGAGCATTATCCAAATAAGTAATGTCCCGACGGGCTTACAATCAGACTGACTGATAAAGCAGAAGAGGTTCGCCGACGTTTTCGATTTCGGGGATCGTACACTTCAAGTCGAACGCTTTTGATAGAACAATCTTGAAAATCTGATGGCCAGGTCAGATGGCATTTGCGAGGGAGGAAAAAACGAAACCAGTCTCAGTCGGGTTACGTCATACCTTTTGCACATTGATGCTGTGACTGGTACTCGAAAAGATCAATGATGCTCTCATCGCCTTGGCAAATCTTCTCGCCTATATGGGGTCAGGTGCTGTCTTGCTTCCGTCTCAACATGTCGCGTCGCGGCTGGTGCTCTCCCCTTGGCATGTAGCTTACCTGATTGGAAATCTCCTCCTGGTCTTGAATGGGAAAGTTGACAAAGTGGTCATACTTTGTGCCCACCAAGATTGGAATTGCCGTCTTATTAAATCCTCGGCCTTGCCGATACCACTCCTTGATGCTGTTAAGTGTGCTCTTCCTTGTCAAGTCAAACATGAAAAGGATAGCCACGGCATCGTTACACACCAACGGCAGCATATTGACAAACTCGCGCTGGCCACCCAGATCCCAAATGGAAAAAGTGATTTCTGTGTTCCTGATGGAAATGGTCTTTTCCATAAAGTTGACACCTAGGGTCTGAATATAATCTTCGTCCCAGCTGCCCTCTACGTACTTGACCATCAGGGAGGTCTTGCCAATCTGGGCGTCGCCAACCATGCCAACCTTGATCACGACATGGTTTCGGCCGTTTGGCGGCTCATTAGACCCTTGCCTATAGTCGCTGTGATTCTGGTGTGTCGGGTTGGATAGGCCACTGGCCGGCCGTGAGTGTGAGGGCCCCGAGACGGGAGGAGTATATCGATGGGCGGGGTCGTCGTCTTGTCGCGGGCTGGTGGGCGTTGACTGGTCTAGTGATGGGTTGTGCTGGTGGTGAAAGCCATTATTAGAAGCAATATGGGGAGAGCCTTCGATGCCGCCAAGTGTATCGTCGTGGCCCTGGACAGGTGTCGCTGGCACCTGGTGGTCCATTTCCATGTCGTCGACCAAAGCCGCGTGCTCGAGGGGTGCGGCGGCCGCAACACGATCTGTTGAAGAATCCAGCTTGAGATGCCCAGATGGATATGGGTGTCGATGGAATGAACGGCCCGTCTAATACCAGGGGTCGAATGGGGAGACGGGTTTGATGCAAGCACCGTAGATGCAGAGCGTCGGACGAGGGTGAGAAAGGGAGAGGCGGAAATGGACGTCACGGTCTGACTTCAGCTAGTGGGACACATGCAAATACACAATGGCGTAGTTGCTAGTCAAGCTGGTCGACGGATCAAGGTTCAAGGTGTGGCCAGGATGTCAGCTGCTGCGGAGAGATCGACGGGTAAACACCACACAGACAACGACAAGACCACACAAGACCGCAACGCCCAGCGGGCAAGGCCAAGCGCAAGGGTGAGGCTCGACAATGGCTCGTCGGGGTGAGGGCAGGGTCGAAGGTGGTCGGCAAGGCAGATGGTGAGTTTATTTCCGGATGTGATGGCGGTGGCTCGAGATGCGGCCGGGGGTTGGCAATAAAGATGAGGGGTTCGGACAGGAGGGGAATGGGAATTGAATCTTGACAATGAAGTCGAGAGAGGTTGTTGCGAAGGCAGTGCAAGCAAGACCAGCCAGTCGACCAGGCACAGACAGGAACGGGGACAGGGACAGGAACAGGAAGGGGCAGGATCAAATGCGACATGGACGGCAACTGGCGTGTCTGGTCTGGTGTCAATGCTCCAGACGTCAGCAGCACCAGACAGCACTGTGGACAGAGGCCATTTCGCCAGGGACGCCAGGACATCTGGAGCGAGGTTGTGGGCTTTGGATGCCCGCTAGTGGAACATTGAAGCCAGTGGAACGTGAATCAGTGGGAGCCCACGCCTGAGCAGTGATGAATGGTGAGCGCCCAGCCAGCACGTGAGCAGCAGCCAGTCAGAACATTGAATGGGCAGGAACCATTGGGCGTTGGGGCGGGAAAACGCCCAACATTGGACGCTGGCGCCAGCCTGGGGCATGTGCGGCCGCCATTTCAAAAGCGGCCAAAAAACAGATGCTCGAGATGATAAAACCCACGCCAGACACAGATTGTGCTTCGAGTTCCGCTGCCACTGCTGCCAGTTCTCTGCTGTGCGCCCTGGGGCCTTGCTTGAACGGAACGGGCTGCGACGTGACCTTGACGTGCTTGACGTGACGTCGACCGCTGGTGGCAGCTTGTAAGACACGGGCACCATCAATCGTTGTCTGCAGCGAGTGTAGCATGCCGCGACGCCGCGGCGCACTGCAGCCGTGCCCAAGGGAGCCGAGCATTCATCGTTGGGCTTTTGTTTACTTTTTTGATGCCGGCCCATTCATTGGATTGCTCAAAGGCAGATAAACAATGGGTTGTCATGCGCATAAACGTCAACTGATACAATACTTATAACCACCACCAGCGACAGGGAAAGGTCTTGCAGGCCTCGGGGAGTCTTAGGGAAACGAACTGCGCAGGAGAAATTGTTTCTCCGGCTCTCCCTTACTCCAATCCGTCGCGGCTATCACGCCACTGCAAACCAGCGCAGCGCGGTCCGATGCCGCCAATTCGCTTGGATCCGAGTGCCTCGTCTCGAAAACGGCTCCCGTCTCCAATTCTCTTTACGTACAGGGCCCTCGCAGCCCGTAACCTCCATCCCCAAGAGGACAAGGCCCAGAGCAAACTATTATGTTTCCAATGCCATGATTGGTCTCTTCCCCACACCGACCCGTCCAGATGGCTGCTCCAGATGGCCCAAGGCTTGCATCGGCCTGGCCACGTTGAAGCGCTGAATTTGAGCCCAGAGGCTGCTGTAATACCTCCCTAGCAGCCAAGCACCCGGTATTTAGTGCGCAGGCGGCTTCGGCCGCAGAACCGCAAATAATTGGCACCAACATGCAAGGATGACTAAGAAATATCCTTCACCTGCTCTGGCCTGACCACTCAGTGCTCCAACAGCCCGGGGCCGCAGACGCCCATACCAACGCCGCCGGAGGTCGGCTACGTCCTTCAACCTTCCTCTTCCTCCTCCGGCCTCAGAAAAAAAGCCTTCTTGCTCTGGCCTGCCTGTGCGCAGTTTCAACCGTCCAACAAGACAAATCTCTCCTTGTCATTCACACCCACCCATTATCCTCTCGCCCCGACACCAACCCGGACACAATGGCTTCAATTGCCTACTCTTTGCGCGCCGTCGCCCGGCCCGCGGTTATGCGCTTTGCTCCCCGCGCTGCTGTCCGCACCTTTACGACTTCTCGCATGGGTAGGTTCCAACACCACAGACACGGGGAGAAACAAAGAGAGTGCACGAGAAAAAGAACAAGGAAACACCAAAAGAAGCTCTCCGCCGCATCATGAACCTGTCCATTAGAGAATCCTTTTTTTTGCTAACAATGCCGCACGCACAGCCCTCGCCAAGAAGTACACCAAGGACCACGAATGGGTCGACCTCTCCGCCGACCGCAAATCCGCCACCATTGGCATCTCCCAGTACGCCTCCGACCAGCTCGGCGACGTTGTCTACGTCGAGCTCCCGGAGACCACGGGCGACTTTGTCGAGGCCGGTGACGCCATTGGCGCCGTCGAGTCCGTCAAGTCGGCCAGCGACATCAACGCCCCCATCAAGTGCAAGGTCGTCCAGGGCAATGTGCTGCTGGAGGAGAAGCCCTCCACCATCAACCAGGTCCCCGAGGACGATAGCAATGGCGGCGGCTGGATTGTCAAGGTCGAGGTCGACGAGCATGGTGCCAAGGAGTTTGATGAGCTGATGGATGCCGAGGCCTACAAGACTTTCACGTCGGAGTAAAAGCTACATGTGTCGCCGAGTGGAGGTGCAGTGTGGACATGTTGTTTTGGGGGCGAGGGGCATATATAGACGAATCGTGTTTTTTTGACTCTACTATAAAATGCGTGGGAAATCAACGGGATTCCATGGAATCTCTCATTTGTTGTCTTGTTTTTTTTTTAACATTTGGACGCAGTTCAACCTAGCACTGGGTAAAAGAGATATTTGACAAGCATGAACAAACATTGTCGTTGCAACATTGTGTTGTGTATCATACAATTGAGTCTTGGTGCCATCTGGTAAGCGAATACGCCGGCATCTCTGGCAGCGTACTCCTTTATTGCTTGCAAGACAAATCTGCTAGCAAACTCTTTCCGCTTTTGGACCTGTTTGCCTTGCCAAACCATGCCACTTTGTCACCGTCACTTTTCTTCGGGGCGAGCCTTGTTGATGGCATCGAGAATCTTGTCGGCCCCCCTGCTCACCAGGTCCCTGGCCACCATCTTGCCCAGCTCCTCGGCCTCCTCCTCCGACGTGACGGTCTCTAGGACGTCAGCGTCGACGCCCTCCTTGCCCGTGACGGAAACAACCGTCGCCCTGAGCCTCAGCTTGCCATCCACCCACTTGGTCTCGACGCCAATCGGCACGCTGCACCCGCCCTCGAGCTCCCTCATCAGACTCCTCTCGGCCAGGCACGCCAGCAGCGTGTCCTTGTGCTCAATCTCTTTCAGGGCCCGCAGCACGTGCTCGTCGCCCGCGCGGCACTCGACGCCCAGCGCACCCTGTCCGACGGCATGCAGGATGCCGCCATTGTCCACGTCCAAGTACTGCGAGATGTGCTCGCCGAGGTCCATCCGCAGGAGCCCGGCGGCGGCCAGCACGATGGCGCTCAGCTCCGGGTCCTCGTCGAGCTTCTTCAGCCTCGTCTGGATGTTGCCGCGCACGTCCTTGAACCGGAGGGCCGGGTAGCGCCGCGCCAGCTGGGCGATGCGGCGGATGCTGCTGGTGCCGATGACGCTGCCGTCGGGCAGGTCGGCGAGGGTCTTGTAACCGTTTGCGTCGCGCAGGGCCTTTTTCAGGACGAGGACGTCGCGCGGGTCTTCTCGCTTGGTAACAGCGCCGAGGGTGCAGTCGGACGGCAGGGTGGTGGGCATGTCCTTGAGGGAGTGGACGACAATGTCGAGCTCGCGGGCGACGAGCTTCTCCTCGAGCTGGGTGGTCCAGAGGCCCTTGCCGCCAAAGTTGTAGAGGGCCGTGTTCTGGTCGCGGTCGCCGGTGGTGGTCATGCCGTGGATGGGGAATGACGACGAGGGGAAGATGGACTGGAGCGAGGCGACGACGAGCTCGGCTTGGGCCATGGCGAGGGGCGACTTGCGCGTGCCGACGGTGATTGTCGATGGCGCCATGGCGGTCGGTTTGTGTTGTCGCAGTTTGCAGGTCTTTTGCGGTTGCTGTCGCCTTGGCCGACCTCGAGGTGGTTTCTGTCGGAGCCGAGACGTTTGTGCTCGGCAGAGTTGGAAAAGTGCGTGCATGGAGGGGTAACTTGATCTGGACTGACACCGAGTTGGCGGGGCAGTTTGACAGCCGTTGACGGCCGTCGGGCTAGCTGCAAGTGGTGGGGGACAGAACAGTGACATTCAATGTTGCCGAAACGATTCTTAGCTTGACTCTGAAAACTGCTTCTAGTCCTAAGATCTCATCACTAATCGCTTGAGTTTTCTCGCCATGGCGTATTATAAACTTACCAGACATGCCGGTTTGTCTTCCCTACTCGCAATGGTCCGAGACTCCGAGAGGCACCATCCACCGTCTGCAAACTTGCTTGTCCGCCAACAACTCCATGTGGAACAACAGAGTCTTACACAAACAAGTCTAGACAACTCTGCAAACAACGCGGTCAAAGGCCTGATACAAGCTCTGACTTGAAGGAATACAACTTATATATATAGAGGTATTCGGTCTCATCTCGTTGCTGTCGTCTCTCCTGACCCATTCCATTCTCATTCACCACACCCAGGGTGAACACCATCTACAACCCTTCACTCATACCAAACGTCATCAGCAATAAAAAAACGTCAACATGAAGGCTGTTCCTTTCATTTCCATCGTCACCCTTGCTCTCGCATCCCCCCGTATCACAGATACGTCCATCGCGCCCAACTCGTCCACCACGCCGGCGCCCACGCCACCCGATGGAACCTACTGCGAATGCGGCTATACATACTGCGCATCAGTCCTCATGGCCATGAGCAAGTCTCAAACTCAGCCTGTGCAAAGGCTATAGTACCCAGGGAAATACTGTATCACTAACGCGTTGGACAGAGAAGCCGTGGACCACCAAGCAGCTCGCAGAGGCATACTGCGCCACCCAAAACGCCGTCTGCAACAGCGGCAAGCCGAGCACGAGCATCAACTCTGCCTTGTATATCTGCCTTTGTGAGGACCCTGGACAGAAGTACGGGAAACAGTTGGACTTGCTGTGTGGGTGCGACGAGTGCTTGGTTGTTGGGCCGGATTTCCGCGGGAGGTGCGAGACGCCGTGCCACGCTGGGCAGTGCAAGGCATGATGATGTGAGCAAAAGAAATTAGAACAGCCGTGCTAAGGGCCGCAGGTATCAAAGCAGAGAGTCACAGACTGGTATGAGAGTTTAAGCCAGGGGGGGTACTGTGGTGTCGAGGACTGCCTTAGTTTAGGAATGGCTCCAGAAACCCAAGTCAATCCAATTAATTTTAATTTTTCCTGTTTATTTGACTTGGAATGGGTAGCAAATGAAGTGTTGTCCCTACAGAATATGCAATTGCAGCCGCGGAGGCAACTGCACGTCTTGCGTGTAGGGTAGCAATGCATCATCGACTCGATTGATTCAGCCGCGAGTTTTGATTCATACTGCTTCTAGAAAATTTACGAAATATTTGCATGTAAATTGTATTATTTTTCATTTTCATTTTGAAATGTAGCCGTAAAGTTTTTGCAAAACGTCGTATTAAATCCTGCAGCCCATGACTGCTTCACTGGGGCCGTCGAGGTACGATGTAAAAAGTATTGTAGATGGTATCCTGTTGTTCTAAAGCTATTGTTTACTGAGTAAAAGCCACCCAGAGGAGTTGTTCTTACTAGACGTTAGCTCGCCTGCAGAACAAGGGCAGGCATGGACATGTTTTGCAAAAGTGCGTATATTAATCCTACTTCACATAACTCGTGCCAACCACCCCTCTACCCCTAGACGCTATGGGCCTCCTCCCCGTACCAATACCAACTCGACCTGTATCCCGTCTTCCAATGTTTTCTATCAATACGCATCGGCCCGATACATATCTGTAGAAGATAACAATGGAGAGGACTGCGACTGCCACACTCACATTGATACGGACGAGTCAGCCGAACGGTTCGAAGCACTGCAATTATTCGTATCTTTTTAGATAGTCTGCTTACCTATATAGTGGCAATAAGTATACCGAGCCGAACGATTCACCCTCTGGTGCAACAAACTCAATCACCGGGGTGGAAATTGGTCGTCAAGCCTATAGACCATGCTCATCTCGAAGCGCCCCTCGGCATGTAAGGCGAAGGCAGCAGCACCTAACCTTTGATATTGGACCGGCTGGCATTGCTGTCATCGTGGAAGGCTTAACCTGCCGAGATCCCCAGGAAACAATGGCCTCCAATATCTATCCAGCTCTACGTCAGACTGGAATCTTTACGCGCCAACTTCCCGGCCGTGGCCCAGCAGCCACGGCAGCCAAAAGCCCCCCTCGCTCGTGAAATCCAGGGAAAATACGCAGATAAGATTCGCGTTAGCCCTCACGCCGTCGTCGCCTAAATCTGCCGCATGTACGCGACCTATACAGCAACCATGCCCACTTTGCGTGACGGAAACCCTGATTGTGAATAAGATTCTAACACAGGGAAAGTGAAATGGGCGAGAGCCCCCGGGGGGATTCGAATTCGCCGCATCTTCGTCGACGCTGGTCATTCAGGATGAGAGGCCCGGCAGACCTGACCTCGGCTTTGTGGAAGCCTTTGACGAAGCGCGCTTAAGGACGTTCTACCGCGACGGAATAGTCGGTGCGTCTCATCCATTCCAAGCAGGCAAGGGGGACGAATTGGTCGTGTCAAGCTCGTCCCTGATAGTGAGTGGCAAGTGGATTTATAACTGTGCCGGAGCTGAGGGTTAAGATCATGGGACCGTCTGTGAGGAACAACGACAGGAGGTTTGATCTACACGAGACCATGGTGGGGGATTTTTGGTTCACGTGTGTAGACTAGGTACTTCATGCGTTCATGGCTGTTCCGAGTGTGATTTTGGCGAGGGGAGGACTTGCCCAGTTGCTGCCAGACCGCACGGAGACCCGATTTCTTCGTGGACGGAGACGGTACAGTTTTGGGATATTGAGTTGGTGGCGAAATCACAGTGAGATACAATGGCTGCTGAGCAACACCAGAGTCGGGTTGAATGGCCATGCCATGTTGCCTATCAATTCATCGAATGGCAGCTCTGCAGTTGCAAATACCACGGCCGACGTGTCGAGCCGCGGCATGGATGGACACGGATGGCCGAGCATTGTGGCTTTGTCATAGCTGGGCTGGTAGGTTAGTTACCAGTCATCCAAAAGAGGAAGCTCTGAGCAACAGAGGATACCGATCCAGAAGACAAAACGCCATGGCACAATCGTCATGCACTGGCTGTCGGCGTCAAGGCGAGGACAAGTCGTTCTCCGTACGGAGCCGAGATGTTGGCCCGACGTGGTACCGCACCCCCTGCAGCGTGTCGGTGTGTTGAACGGTGCCGAGCGACCTTGTTTGAGGCTGGATGCATGGAACACACGCCGAACAGGCGGAATGGTGTACAAACTTGGTGGCAGACGCAAAGTGCTGGTGTTGCATGGCCGTGGCTCGGATGCTTTCCCCAGGTTTGCGGAGGATTTGCACACCAAAGACTCAAGTGCCTCGTGCCAAGACGCCCCACACTGCCCGCAGACCCCTGGAACCCCGCACCAGCTCACCTCGACTCGGCCTCCAAGTACGGAGTACCTGGACGTTTGGGTACCTGGGCACCTGTGCAGAATGCACCTGCGCTAGGTAACGTTGGGTAAGGTAACGAGGCAATTGAGACCACCTTGACGCGCTTGAATGCATGCAACTTTGTCTTCGGACCGAGAAAGGACTGGTGACGGCGTAGATGGAATATCACTGCGTGAATGGCGATGAAATACGGCACGGACGGCTTGACTGAGCTGTTTGAGGTTTGATGTTACATGCAACTTGCCGTCCGGCTGACCAACATTGAAGCCCATGGTGCCAAGTCCTGAGCACCAGACGCAAGTACCCCGGTACCAAAATATCCCGTACTCGTGTACTCCGTACCTGTGCTACTTGTTTCGGCACTGGTCCCAGCCTGGCAGGCGCCAACGAGCCGCTCCTGCCCTGCTGTCAAGTGCGTCCGACATGCCACTCTCAGGTCTGAAGCGCCGCCTCCGTCCTCCAACTTGACGTCCACCACTTCAAGACTACCCCTCCTTTAATAGCTTCGCCTAGACCTCCTGCGTCTTCTTGACTCAAGTAAGAAGTTAAGGTCGCAATAGTACAGCTTCTGTTGCTGTTTGCAAGTGGCCTGGCATTTGATTTCCGTCTTGGGTGCCATCCCCTTCATCTTTGTCTCGGCTATGCTTTGTGCGTTTACAAACTCAGCTTTGCCCTCGTGACACTTGTTTTTTTCCCACCAACTACCCAGTACCGAGTAATTTTTTTTACAGAACAACACTCAGGCGCGTCGTCCCTCAAGCATTGACCCTGCTCGACGCAGTTCCATGAAGACCACTACCAGATGACTGTTCTGTCATGATGGCGTCGAACGCGTTCCGCCCGCTCTCGTCTGAGCTTTGCTATTCCTCTTTAACCGTTGCTCGCTTCGCGCCACGCTGCCTACGACTCAAAGGTTGCATTTACCCTCTTCTCTCTCTTTTCCTTACTCTCTGCGATTTCTATTGCTTCAATTGCATACTATGAACTCCATTGACAATAACTGACTAACCGCGCCGATTTCGGAGGTGTAGATGTGCGTCCATTGTCCTGTGCTCGCCGCCAGTGGCACAATACCCCTGGACAAGCCAAGCAGCGGGCTCTGGTTCCGTCCGTGACTCGCAAGTCCCTGGCACTGGTTCGCCATGCTTCTGTCGTAACGACAACAGCTCCGCAAGTCGGAGCACAGCAGCATTCTACAGCTGTAATACCTCCGACGACACCGTATGGTCAACTTACTGTTGGTGTGCCCAGGGAGACCTACCCCGGTGAACGTCGAGTTGCCTTGACGCCGGCCAATGTCGCACTTTTGCTCAAGAAGGGCTTCAAAAAGGTCATCGTTGAGCGCGGTGCTGGCTCCCAGGCCGAATTCCTCGACGAGGCCTATGAAGAGGCCGGCGCTACCGTGGTTGACGGCCCACAGGCCGTGTGGTCCGCATCTGATGTTATTCTCAAGGTTCGCAGTCCGTCCACGGACGAGGTTGACTCTATTCAGGAGAAGCAGACTGTCATTTCCCTCCTCCAACCCGCCCAGAACCAGGATCTGGTTCGAAAGATTGCAGACCGCAAAGCAACCATATTTGCCATGGATATGATTCCCCGAATTTCTCGAGCGCAGGTTTTTGACGCCCTCAGTAGCATGGCAAATATTGCTGGTTACAAGGCTGTTTTGGAGGCATCTAATGTTTTTGGACGATTTTTGACCGGCCAGGTTACTGCTGCTGGCAAGATCCCCCCTTGCAAGGTCTTAATCATTGGTGCAGGTGTCGCTGGCCTGAGTGCGATTGCTACAGCTCGACGAATGGGTGCCATTGTTCGTGGATTTGATACCAGACCTGCTGCCAGGGAGCAGGTGCAGTCGCTTGGCGCCGAATTCATCGAGGTTGACATCCAGGAAGATGGCTCTGGAGCCGGTGGTTATGCCAAGGAAATGAGCAAGGAATTTATCGATGCTGAAATGAAGCTTTTCAAGGATCAGGCCAAAGAGGTTGATATTATTATTACCACTGCTCTTATCCCTGGCAAGCCTGCTCCGAAGCTTATTAAAACTGACATGCTGGATGTCATGAAACCTGGCAGCGTCGTGGTTGATCTCGCGGCCGAGGCTGGCGGTAACTGCGAAGCTACCAAAAAGGGCGAGTTGGCAATGTATAAAGACGTCAAAATTATTGGTGAGTTCAAAGTTGTCTGCAAAATGTGACCCGTTGCCGCCTTTCGTGGTATTGACGTAGATGCAGGATACACTGATCTGCCTTCACGCCTGCCGACCCAGTCTTCGACCCTATACTCGAATAACATCACCAAGTTCCTGCTTTCAATGGCCCCCAAAGACAAGGAATTCGGAATTGACCTATCAGATGAAGTTGTGCGCGGCTCAATTGTTACCCAGAATGGTGAAATTCTGCCCCCTGCTCCCCGGCCTGCTCCGCCCCCAGCTGCTGTGAAACCTACCGCTGAGCCTGTGGTGGAGGTTGTCGAGCTCACTCCTTGGCAGAAGAAGACGAGAGAGGTTGCAACTGTTACCGCTGGTATGGGAAGCGTGCTCGCCTTGGGAAAGTTTACTGGCCCGCTCTTCATGTCCAATGCTTTCACCTTTGGTTTGGCTAGTTTGATTGGTTATCGTGTTGTTTGGGGAGTTGCTCCCGCACTGCATTCTCCTCTCATGAGCGTTACAAATGCTATTTCCGGCATGGTTGGCGTTGGTGGACTTTTCATCCTGGGAGGCGGTTATGTTCCTGAGACGATTCCTCAAGTATTTGGTGCCCTGAGCGTTTTGCTTGCCTTTGTCAATGTTGGTGGCGGATTCGTAATTACCAAACGAATGCTGGATATGTTTAAGCGTACGTCTCATCAGGTTCGATGCTTGTCAGTGCTGAAATGTTAACATTTACAGGGCCGACTGACCCCCCCGAGTACCCCTGGCTGTATGCTGTGCCTGCAGCTCTTTTTGGTGGAGGGTTTATTGCTGCTGCGTCTACTGGGGCTGCTGGACTTGTCCAAGCCGGATATCTCATCAGCTCCGTTCTTTGCATTGGATCAATCTCTGGTCTTGCTTCTCAGGCCACTGCCCGTATGGGCAACATGCTAGGCATTCTTGGTGTCGGGTCCGGTGTTTTGGCCAGCCTGCTCGCTGTTGGATTTTCGCCTGAAGTTCTGACTCAATTTGGAGCACTTGCCACGGTTGGTGCATTAGCTGGTAGGTATTCCGGCTTGACTACTCGAGCCCATATGCTGACGGATCACAGGAATGCTAATAGGCAAGCGAATCACGCCCACCGACCTTCCACAGACAGTTGCTGCGCTACACTCCGTGGTTGGTTTGGCTGCTGTTTTGACTAGCATTGGTAGTGTCATGGCTGACGTTACCGATATTTCAACTCTGCATTTGGTTACTGCATATCTCGGTGTTCTTATCGGTTTGTAGCAGGCATTCCTACTGTTTCCCTCTGGATTGTTGGCTAACATTGTGAAGGTGGCATTACCTTCACCGGCTCTCTCGTCGCGTTCATGAAACTAGCGGGCAAGATGTCATCTAAACCCACGATTCTTCCTGGCCGACATGTGATAAATGGGGGATTGCTCGCTAGTAATATAGCTACAATGGGCGCCTTCATCACCATGGCGCCGGGAAGTCCCTTGATCGCTGCAGGTGCTCTTGCTGCGAACACGGCACTTAGTTTCGTCAAGGGTTACACTACGACTGCCGCAATTGGTGGCGCCGATATGCGTATGTGTGCAGACAGTCTACAGTTAATGAAGCATGCTAATCGAGTCTAGCCGTTGTCATCACCGTGCTAAATGCCTACAGCGGATTCGCCCTCGTAGCTGAGGGCTTCATGCTGGATAACCCACTCCTTACCAGTGTTGGAGCGCTGATCGGCGTATCCGGCTCTATCCTGTCGTACATTATGTGCGTGGCAATGAATAGGTCACTCACAAATGTCTTGTTTGGCGGGCTGTCAACACCAACAGCAGTGCAAGAATTCAAGCCCCAAGGAGAAGTCACGCAAACAAACGTGGATGAGCTGGCAGATGCACTGCTGAATTCGGAATCAGTGATTCTGGTTGTTGGCTACGGCATGGCTGTGGCAAAGGCCCAGTACGCAATTTCGTCAATTGTTTCGCATTTGCGATCCAAGGGCATCACTGTCCGGTTCGCTATTCATCCCGTGGCAGGCCGAATGCCGGGTCAGTGCAACGTTTTGCTTGCCGAAGCCAGTGTCCCGTATGACATTGTGCTGGAAATGGACGAAATCAACGACGACTTCCCCGACACTGACTTGACTGTTGTCATTGGTGCCAACGACACTGTGAACCCCATTGCTATGGAAAAGGGCAGTGCAATCGAGGGTATGCCTGTGCTGCATGCGTGGAAGAGCAAGCAAGTTGTAGTGATGAAGAGAGGCATGGCAAGTGGATATGGTACGTATTTCTCGTCGAAATGATTGAACTGAGCTAACTGGTATAGCCGATGTTCCGAACCCTATGTTTTACATGCCCAACACAAAGATGTTGTTTGGTGATGCAAGGAACACTTGCGAAGGTATGTTTTGCCGACTCAAGGAAATGCAACGATTTGCTAACTCACTGCAGCAATCAAGACAGCGATCGAAGCTAAGATGTAGAGCACGCATGACGCGAGTTGAAATTTAGCGCATTTTGGTGTTTTGATAGTGACAGTAGATGAGCTAGATGGCTAGAAACTGTTAGAGTTTGGCGGCAGTACATGTTTGAAAATATGTTGCTTTGGAGTGTCATGCCCTGGTGAAGATTTATGGCTGCAATGGACTTGATGGGTGATACTCTCTGTGCATCGAGTGCGGTGGTTGTGAAATGTTCGTTTAGTTAGCTCGTGAAATATCGGATCGGCTCGTGATGAGCAACTTAAAATACAACAATTGTCGTAACTTGTTCATTGAGAAATGCGCATAATAAAGGAAATGTTGTAAGTCGATAGCCCATCATCTACTTCTACAATGCATATGTACAACCCGCCTCTCGAAACCATTTACGTCCTCTGCGCAGCAACGGGCTCCCATGCCGAAACCTTGGGCTTGGTCCTATTCGAAATCATCAGCACCCATCCTGACATACAGCTACTGCCGACTGTGCTCCTCCTGGGAGTTGACTTACGTGCTGTACGTCTTGAACGCGGCCCTAGTCTGAGTATAGTTCGGAATGGCATATGGTTTCTCAAACTTCCTCAAGCCTGTAGCGATCAACGCATCCTCGGTGGGCGGCTTGTCCACAGAGTACGAGATCCATGCGTGCCAGCCTGGTTCGATCTGAGCGGCGTCGTAGTCGTGCTTGGCGTATTCGACCCAGCGTGTACGGAGGGGTAATTCTTCCATGTTTTCAAAGAATTTGTTGCCGGCGCGATCGGTGCCTACCAGGCGGCCGTATTTGGTGTCGCCTGCACATCAGTTAGCCGGTCAATTCGATTTCGGTCGTCGTGCGCAATTGATTGAGACTGGTCTGTACCGATATACTGTTGCAGGGAAGAACGAGGTTAGTAGACCTGTTCAATTTCTGGATCGAGCGTTCGGGCAGGCAAAACGTACCAGCATTTGGCGGAAGTAATCCTACACAAGTTAGCCTCTGGGTAGCAATTGAACAGCGAGAAGACGAACCTTGATGCCAACCTTGCGCAGGTTGCTCAATGTACGGGGAAGAGTCGACATCTTGGCGGTTGACAATTGCCCGGCAGATCGATGAGACGGCTTGGGAACTGTACGTTGGAGGTTCAGAGCCGAGTTGTAGGATGGACCGGGGAAACATCGGCTAGATGGGCCGTCCAATGGGGAAGGTTCAATAGGTGAGGTGAGAGAGCTGGCTCCATGTCCGATACGGAGTAGAGTACCAGGTATATAAACTCCACAGCACCAAACTTGTGACGGGACGAGAGCCGCGAAAAGTTGCAGCATTCCTTGACGGGATTGCGTAAATTCTGCTGGGAATGCTTGCACGCACCTGCACGAGGTGTCTGGCTCGGCCACGCACCAGTGCACTACGGACAAATGTGTACTCCGCACGGGTGCAGCGCAGGTCTATTGGCAGTGCGCCTTCAGGAGCTGTTGCTGCGCCGAGCAATGGCCTTCACATAGGAACGCTGGTGCCAATCGTGAGCGAGTTGGATCGCATGGCGCCGAGCTTTGATCTGAGAGGGGAGGACATTCGTGTTATTAGAACGCCGGCGGAATTCTACGAAACCTTGAAGGTACGGTACTGCTGTACTGCCGTGCACATGGAGCTAGACGCCGCAGATGGATGCTAATTGATATAGGACCGCATACGCAATGCCAAACGACGAATCTTCCTATCAACTCTTTATATCGGAAAATCCGAGAAGGAGCTTATCGAAACCCTGAGGGATGCACTTTCGCGCAACCCAGAGCTGAAACTGGACATATTGACAGACGGTCTGCGCGGTACGAGAGAGGCACCTGATTCATCGTGCGCGTCGTTGTTGGCACCGCTCGTTACGGAGTTTGGCGCAGAAAGAGTCGAGATCCGCATGTACCACACGCCGAACTTGACGGGGTTGAGAAAGAAGTACATCCCGAAGAGGATTAACGAGGGCTGGGGCCTGCAGCACATGAAGCTCTATGGTGTCGATGACGAGATCATCATGTCAGGGTGAGCACGGCAAGGTTCGACATGAACTAGGCAGGGCGCTGACATTCGGTAGTGCGAATCTCTCCACGGACTACTTCACCAACAGACAGGATAGGTACCACCTCTTTTCGTCCGGAGAGGTTACCGAACACTTTTGGCGCATTCATAGCGGAGTTGCGTCGTTTAGCTTTCTGGTCGAGCCTTCGCGGGAGGATGCCGGATTCACGCTCACTTGGCCTCGGACCAATTCTGCGCCATGTCCCCTCGAGGATCCGCAGTCCTTCATCAAGAGCTCGAGCCAGACGTTGAAGGCACTGGTTGCGCCCCAAGCAGAAAAGCTGCCCAAGGGCGACTTTAGCAATACGAGGGTATACATGCTAGGGCAATTCTCCCAAGTCATGAAACCGGACGAGTCTACCGAACTGCCTGTCATTACACACATCCTGAAACAGCTCGCCCTGCCTCAATATCGCGGCTCGTCGTGGACCTTTACAGCCGGCTATTTCAACCCAGCGCCGTCGCTGACCAGACTCCTCATCGGCACAGCATCCACCAACAACACCGTCATTACGGCCGCCCCCGAAGCAAACGGCTTCTACAAGTCAAAGGGTGTTTCGGGCCTCCTCCCCGACGCGTACGTCCTTCTCGCCCGCCGCTTCCTGGACAACATCAGCCAAAGCCGCCGCGACCAGGACATTGTTCTGAAGGAGTGGCGGCTAGGGACGGCGGGCCACGTTGGCGGATGGACATATCACGCCAAGGGCCTCTGGGTGACGATGCCGGGGGAGACGTCTCCATCGATGAGCATCATTGGCAGTTCGAATTATACGAAGCGCAGCTATTCGCATGATTTGGAGGTTGGCGCGCTGATCGTGACGAGGGATGAGTCGTTGAAGAGACAGTTGGGCGATGAGCAGAGCTGGTTGCAGGAGCATTCGAAGAGAGTGACGCGGGATGACTTTGCCAAGAACGAGAGGAGGGTTGGGCTGCAGGTGAGAATAGCAATGTGGATTGTGTCGTTGGTGGGTGGTGCATTGTAGGGTGCGTTGTGGACTTGTTATAGACTTGATACCCAGTATAGAAGGGCTGCATTGGGGGAAGGGGGGCTATTTGTATATTCTACCTTGATCTACATGAAGACAAGCAGTCGATTCTTGCGTCACTGAGAGGTTGAATGCCGGTGAGATTTTATGCTTTACCGGGGGGATATTTTGAATACAGGGACATATAGTAGTACATTGATGCGTCCGGCCTGTGGGTTTCACAACACTACCTCGCCAGTTGAAGGAGCGCTCTTGGCCAACCCGCCGACCGCGATGCGGGTGATCAAGTCGCTCTGATGCCTCTCAATCATCTCCTTCAAGACGCTTCTCTCCATGACAACCTTGCCCGTCTCCAACAGGTCTTTGACATCAACGTCCTCCACGTCGAGCGCCCGCCCCTCCCACGGGACCTGCTCCATGGCCTCGTACAGCCTGTCCCTCGGATCGCCCGTGACAAACAGCGTCCGTCCGTCGGCGCGCCCCAGACCCAGCGTGCGTAAAACGCCCGTCATGTATTTTTGGAGGTACGTCTCCCGCAGCCCGTCCCGCATGTACTTGTCGGCGAGCATTTCAAAGTCCGGCGGCAGGGCGAGCTCCATCCCGTCCTCGCAGATGATCAGCTCGCCCCGTCTGTACCGGTAGCTGAGGGCTGTCCGCCAGGCCTTGTCGTAGACCTTGCGGTTGAGCTTGGTGCCGAAGTCGCGGGGCTTGGGGCCAAAGGTCTTGCCGCCGCCACGGAGGACGGGGCTCTGCCTGGTGCCGAGACGGGCGCGACCCGAACCCTTCTGAGGACGCACCTTGCGGTGGGAGCCGTGGACTTCGTAGCGGGTTTTGCTGGAGGCGGTGCCCTGGCGCGTGTTGTCGCCTTCAAAGGTGATTGCGTGGTGCAGGATGTCGCGCCGGAGGGGGAGGTAGAGGTGCTGGACGGACCACTGCTCGAGGGAGGTTGGTTCGAGCGAGGGGAAGCTGTGGACTGTGACGGGGACGGTTGAGACTGTGAAGGCTACTGTCAGCTTGCGTGGATAGTCAGTCGGTTGGAGTGGTGCTGCGTACCTGGGTTCCAGGACTGGACGAGGGATTGTGTGTTTGCGGATCGGGTGAGATCTCGGGCGGGCGCCTCCGTGGCCATTGATCTTGAGATGGACTTGCTGAGGGTGGTGGGCTGCAATGGGAAGTGAGCATGGCCGTCTTTTTCTGATGTTGATGGGGATGGAACTCACCTTGGCCGACACCCGCAGTGCAGCCATTGCCTCATTTAGGCATCCTAACCCCGTCCTTGACGCCATCATTAGTTGTATGCGACGGCGCAGAACAGTCCAATTGATGGTGCAGGCTTGCGCGGCCAAGCTGTTTTTCTTGGCGATTGCAAGTTCGTGGAACGGAGGTTTGGATGCTCGAAAATCGTGACCCAGTTCTCCGTCTGCTGGGAAAACGGCTTGTTCCGCGCCGACACCCCAAAATTTAAGTGGGCCCCCTCGCGTGCCAATGTCAAATTATCGACTCGTAGCATTTCGGCGAGCATTTTTAGCTTTGAAAGCCACAACCACATAACCGTCGAACCAGACGCCAAAAAAATGTCGCGGTGTCAGGCTGTCGCGCGGCCGCTCGCAAGGCAATTACGGCAGTCATGCGCCGTTCGGCCATTCACAACGGCCGCTCCTCGGGCCGCTGAGGTCCAGGAGCAAGCTGCGGCTGCCTCCAGGGAACCCAGCGCCTTGGACCTCGATCCTACTACTGTCCTTCCCGAATTCGAAGCCGAGCTGATCAAGGCTGGCAAGATGCCAATTGGCTCGAGAAGACGACGAATGGCCATGCGCACGACACAGAATATCCCGTTTGAGCAGCTACCCTACCAGGCGTTTCAGGAGGCCCGTAAGATTTTGGCGGCTGACCGTGAGGACAAGCTGGCCAAGATCAAGGCGGAGCTGGACAAGATTTCAAAATTGGAGGCAAAGGATGCTGCCGATGTCAAGGGCGGGCAGAAGATGAAGGATGTAAAGTTGGCGAGTTTGAGGAGGGAGGTTGAGCGGTTGAAGCTTTTGGCGGATGCGAATGATCCTTTGGTCAAGAAGCGATTTGAGGACGGCTTGGGTGAGTTTGGTATTTTTAGCATCGAGTTTATACTCCGTGATGACTGACAATTATGGATTTAGGTGACATGAACAAGCCGATTTACCGTGCCCTTGCCGAGAAGAAATGGCGTTCGTACGATTACCGCCTCATCACCCAGCGAATCAAGCAGTTCAACATTGTTCCCGACGTTCTACCCAAGCTGGAACCCACCGCCGACGTACAGCTTTACTTTCGCCAATCCAAGATTGCCCCTGGCGACATTGTCAACAGCCAGGTCAGCGAGAATGCGCCGCGCCTGCGCGTCCAAGTCTTCAACAAGGGCGAGCGCCTGGTCACCGTAGTCGTTGTGGACTCGGACGTCCCGGACATCGAAGGCGACAGCTTCACCAAGCGATGCCACTACCTGGCTGCCAACATCCCCCTCAGCCCCACCGACACGTCTCTCCCGCTGGGCAAAATCGTCGCCGAGGACCAGCTGGCCGTCCCCTGGATGCCTGCCTTTTCGCAGAAAGGCGCCCCGTACCACCGACTGGGCATCTACCTGCTCGAGCAGCGCGCCGGCGACAAGGTCGACGTCGCCGCGCTGAAGGAGCTATACGCTGCACGCGGCGGATTCTCCCTCAAGTCGATGCGTGACAAGTTTGGCCTCGCGCCCTTTGGCTTCAGCCTGTTCCGGTCCGTCTGGGACGAGAACACGGCCGCTGTCATGGCCCGCCACGGCATCTCCGGTGCCGATGTCGAGTTGCGGCCCACGCGTGTGCACAGCCTGAAGCCGCCCGTCAAGCCGCGCGGTTGGGAGGCCAAGCGACAGGGGCCCAAGTACCGCCACCTTTGGAAGTATACCAAGCGTATCAAGGGCATTTCCAACGCCAAGGGCTGGATCAAGCGGAGGTGATTGGTGGGTGAGGGTTTGGCGGGAAGCTTTGTATTATATTGTCAGGTGTGTTGATGGAGTGAAGCAACCTCGTGTAGAACAATAACAATCTGTCCAGGGAGACGTGTACCATGGCATCTAGTTCCATTACGTAGTTTGTTCGTCGATTCCCAGGATGTTTACCGTGACCACCATATCCAGACGCTCTGAGCGATACATTGGTCCAAGTCGTTATCAATAGTATACATGAATCTTGGTATACAGCCACACAGGGCATTATTTGGAGTACGCGATTGAATTTATTTACATGACTATCTCACCACGTCCATGGCCAACACGTGTACATGGCGTAGAAAAGACAATACGCTTGTCTACATAAAAGAGTAAGTTTATACCCGAAATAAACATGTATACAAGTACTGTCGTATTGATTTACTACTAGCTTGAATAATCGACGTGATGCCAACACACATGCAGCATAGTTGGAGCAACCAATCGTCGCGAGAATACCAAATCCAGCACTGCACGTTTTTGCGCCCTGCAGAAGTATTTTATACAGACCTGTATCCCAAACGATTTCGCAACAGCTGCCCGGTCTCCATTCCAAGCCAGGGGAAACACTACTCCTCCGAAATGATAATAAGGGTGAGGAGCTTCCCATCGTCCGCCCGAAGCTGGACGTCAACACTGCACGGAGAGTCGGAAGGAGGATTCACGCAGTTCCTGTTGTAGTAGTCGACGTACTGCTGGCACTGCAGCACGCCAGTCGGACGCTTGCAGACGTTGACGGCCCCCGTGCAGTCGAGCATAGACTCATGCCTGCAGTACGCATGGAGACGGGCCTGGAAAGTGACAGTCTGGATGCGGCACGTCTTTCCGGCCGGGCAGATGGCGCCGTACTGGACCGTCTTTGTCTCCGTCGTCGTCGAGGTGGACGTGTCGCTGTAGGAGGCCGACAGCTCGGAGCTGCCGACCTTGTTGGGCGAGCTGAGAGAGACCTTTGCGCCAATGGTCCAGCCCCTGGTGGTGCCGATGGCCACGGCCGTGGAGAAGGAGGACGTGATGGTGGCGTCCTTGGTGCCGTCGTTGATGAGGGTTGCGTCGGTGTGGATGTTTGTCGTGATGGTGACGCGGTCGGGGGCAGAGGCGATGATCTGCCGCTGCCAGAAGTCGGTCGTTGTGCATTCGAACGCGTGCGCAGGGCACGTGTATTCGTTCAACTTGGACCCGTCGGTGAAGGGGGGGTTGTTCTGGTCGACGGTGCGTAGGGACTGCTGCAGTTGGTTGATGAAGTTGGGCAGTTGGTTGCTTGGGTTGGCTGCGCTGGGAGCGGCCGAGCAGGCGCCGATGAGGAGAGAGAGGGACACGAGGGCGAACATTGTGGGAAGAGGAAATGATAAGAGCAGTTCCGATGATGGCTTTGGTGAACTAGGGACTCGGGACTCGGGACTATGGCTTTGCTGCGTTGGAAGATGCTTGTCGAGACTCGAGAGGAATATCCAAGGCAAGTATGTAGCTTGGTTTATATACCTTTGGTTTGGCAACTTGCCACTCAACAGAAGCCGTCAGCAGTAGGATAAGCGTAGCAACTATCCGTGTAGCAGCACTTGAGAGAATCAGAGTTTAGCTACATGTAGTAATGCAGGCCAAACTCCAACAAATTCGTATAGGGACAAGTTATCACTCAAGAGTCAAGACACACCTGCCATATAGAGCTAGACGTGTGATAGCAGATACATGCCGCACCCGAGGCCAGTCGCGAGAACTCAACGCCCGTGCTTCTAGTTTGCCAGATGAAGACGGCTTACCAAGTACAAACACAAATACGAGATGGAACTGGAACTAGTGGCGGGACGGAACATGAGGGGATTTCTAGACGGTCAAGAGAAGCCACTCATGTTCGAGTTGGGAAGGTCGGAGAGTAAGATGGTGCCACTTGATGATTACATGTAGTTACACATAGTTCACAAAGACTAGCAACCTTGGAATTAAACCCCTTTAGGAATCACCCTGCGACGGTGAAGCTGCGCCGCCGACCTGCCAAGCGACGTCCGGCGGCCCGTGCCAGGCCAGACTGTCATCAGAAGTCGTTTTGCCCGAGAAGCAACTGCCGATGGCACGGATAGCAATGCCAAGAAGCGTCGAGTATAGTATGGGGAGAAGGCCTCGGCCAGTTGAGCATAGGCGTGCAAGGCCATGTCAAGATCATAGATGGACTGGGGTTGCCGATACGAGACGTCCCGGGAGCCGCACCACGGCATGTTCCGACCCAAAGGAAGAGACGTTGCGGGACAATGAATTATTGAATATTGGCAGTGACGGTCTGAGTAATGACGAGACATGGCTTATGTCAACTTGCTCCAGTTGCATCACACATAGTGACCGCGGAGTCCTGACTACTCCCTAGACATGAATACTACCATGGCTACAACTTGCCAGTCATCTCGCACGCTAGCCTCGAAACGTTAACATCACGCGCCGAGGTAGGGACTACTCTGCGCCGATGTGACACGGTAATTGGGAATCGTGGCATTTGCCGCTATGCCGAGACACCGGCACCGTCACCGTTGCGTCGTACTGTGTACAGCCACAGCCGGCGTCGGCAAACCCTCAGGGTCGCTGCACGAGCATCGATTGCATCTTGATTCGTGGGGAACACGTGGGTTGCGATCCACTGGCCCCGGCTGTAGGATTCCTTAACGTGGAGAGACTTGGGGAACTTTTGTGTCTGTGACTTGCAAGGTGTAAGCCGGGCTGTAGCATGTTGGCGAGGGCCGCCCGACAAGAAGAGGCCATGGACTTGGAGCGTGCAATCAAGGAGCGGAATGACTGGAAACGAAAGTACTTGGAAATAGAGTCATGGTGATGGTCTCTGCCGCCGACGCGAGGTCATTGCCCGCCCGGTTGCACAACTTACACTCATCACAGAGTTGATGGAACCAGTGGTGCGCCACTCATCACAGAAATTGGCTGGAAACACATACATACTTTTTCGTAAATTAAAATACCTTCCATAAAGGCAGTAGTACTCAGCCTCTACTATACAATTGACTTGACGGGAATATATCTTATATTACCAAGCACTTTTAGACACAACGACAGACTCCTCATGCTCTATGCAAAGAGAGTGAATGTAAATTGAAACTAAATACCTATCGCAACACCGTTGCCTGCCAGACATCGGTATAACAAAATTCTGTTGCCTCGAGTGAGCGACTTGATCCTTGCAAGCTTCCTTCTCCTTTCACTTGTACGGCAATCTGATGTTGAACAAACAGAGTCTCGCCTCTCGCAGACGTCACCGCGAGAGTCAATGATACCTACCCTTCCATCACAATGCTTGGCAACGGCTCCTCTTTCCCGTATACCCAATGTATATCCTCATGCGTAGCGATCGGCGAAGGCGGAGGCTCTGGCTCAGATTCTTCCATGTCAAGAAGGGCCGTCGCCAGCAAGACGGGAGGCTCGGTTTCTGCCAACTCAAGGACTCCTGCCGTTGCAAGCCGTTTGGCAAGGCGAAAGCCAATAAAGGGCTGAAACGAGGGGGCAGACCTTTGCCAGCCCCCGATGCCAAGTTTGAACCAGTGATCGTACGTGGCTACACCTGCTTTAACCCCCAGGCCGCCAATATCCCACGTGCCCTTTTTCCCCTTCAAGATGGCATCCTTGAGAATGTTGGTTACCTGGTTCTTCACGTTGCCGGGCACGTTGGCTAGGCTTTGCCCAAACTTCTTGAGCTGAGCGGCGAGTTGCAGTTCGACCCATGCCGCGGTACCGACGCCGCCTGTGACCGTGGACAAGGCGCCGACGACGAGGTCCAAAGACGTGACTTCTCTTCCGTAACTCACGTCCCACCCGCCCGCTGCGATGTTGCCTCGAACCTTGTCTTTATTCGATTTCCACTTGGTCATGTTTTGGTTGTTGAGAAGGTTGGAAAAATGAACAGACAACGGTGATTGTGTAGACTGCCTGGTAACCTAGAAATAATTCTTATGCAAGATACTAATGGTTGAGCCCGGACACCAGAGGCAAGTAAGGCGGATACTTATGGCAACCTCATCTCATGTTACCGGCAGTTAGTGCTCATCAACAGCCGAGCGTTGAGGCCAATTCTGCCATTCTCTTGCCGTCTTTCAGCTGAAACCCAGATGACCGTCAATTTAAGTTTACCGCTTTCAGCTGGCACGCCATCGCCAGCCAGGGACGAAGCATACAGGACTACCCGCACTTGTACGTTATTGTAATTGCGCGCAGCCGCCATCTAGAAGTCAATCTTGACTGGGTCAAAATGTCTCTGGCTTGTGACCGCGACGACACGAGGACGGCATTATGCCGCATGGCACCAAAACTATGCATAATCAACGATGGCGCGAACCATCGTGGCGCCCCATACCCTAATCAGCCATCTCAAGCTGAACGACATGGTGGCGTCTAGAACATGGCATGTGGCATACCCGGCTAGAGCCTAGAAGGCATCTAGGCTGACGGACTATTTAATCGCTAACTCGCGGTCTGCCTGTCTGCATTATGCGAGATGGCAAGATGAGTGTTATCGCGGCTGGCTTGCGACGATAAACAGCATCCACAGTATTTGGTTTGTCGTAACTTTGCGATGCGAAAGTGTATAGCCACCAAAATGTTCTGCATGCCCAATCTTAGGAAGATGCGGAGTAGTAATCTCTCCAGATGCCCGACTGGCGCGAACTGATCACCTGGGTGTGTTCCTTTTACATAAATCTTCTTGAACGCCATCACTAGATGCTGCAACAATATGCTCAGTGGTATTGCAGCCTTGAGAGCAAATAGCCACGCGCAGATATCCTGCTAGATAACTCTAATACTTTAATTCAAGCATAACAAGAAAATTTGGTGAAGTCTGGATTCGTCTGGAAAGAGCCTGTGGAATGCCCTATGTGCCCTGTCAAACTTTTGTTCCGGATGAAACTAACAGTCTTGTCTCTTTATAAGGCCCTATTATGAAAGGTGCCTTAGAGATGACAAGTCAATGTGATTTCGTTCAACTCAGACACTAAAGCTCTAGGGTGGGGAAGCATACTTGTTGATTTTTGAGTTAGAACGCCTTGATTCCTATTTAACAATCTGGGGTGGTCTGAAAAATGGAAGCTTGCGATGCAAGCTTATTTCAGCTGTGCTTCAATGACAACTCTAATCCCATGTTTAGGGTTTTCGCTTAATCCTAACCCCGCAAACTCGGGCGAGTTAAAGATCGAGACCAGAAATGACGTACTGGAGACCAGGGGGGGTATTGGTCTCATGCCACAGACCGCAAACTGACTGTACAATAGCGTTTATGGCATAATTAGCCTTTGTTTTGCAGGTACATAATAAATGTTGACACAGAAAGAAGAGGCCATATAAGCCCTCTGGATTGACTTTCTACTCAATGTAATCTCTATTGACTAGTCTGAATTTTCCTGCACTGAGCCACATATATCCCGCATTTGCCGGCTACTATTTACGCGGGAGTGTGATGAGTGCTTGTAGACTTGTACCATGGATAATTTATTTATGGGGTATTCTTGGACAAGATAGTTTCTAGGCTCGGTGCTACAGGGTGTTGCTAAGAGAATCTTACTAGCTATTAAAGAAGATGAGAGAAAATAAAGATGGCACGTTAGTGATGGAGAAATAGAGTAAGGGAAAGTTAAAAAGATGTGGAAGCAAAACTATGGAAAGATAAAGAATAAAGGAAAGAATTTATGCTAATAATATTTCTAGCCAGCTAGGCCCCTATACCCATCCAACAAGCTAGCTCGGCCCTAGGTACCTATCAAGTTATAGAGGCTGCCGAATTCGCCTAGAATTTGGCTTGAATAATTCCCATCGAATCAACGTAATTTTTCGCTGTGTTGTTGTTGCCACAGACTTTTGTCATGTTGCCAACAAAAGTCAATTGCCATATTGTCTGGCCTGACTTCAGATGTCTAGAGACCTGTTCATCTCTCCAGGACTCAGAATTATCCTCTGGCATTTTCGTCCTGCGTTGGAAAATTGGTTTTGTAATACATGGTAATGTTGTATATTAGACAATAACTTGGTCACATGTTGGTCGGTTCAACCTACATGGTGGCTTGTCTCATTGATACTGTCAACGTCTACTTTCCCACCATCTGGCTAAAGTGATAATCAGATAGTCTATACAATATTGTCCATCGTCCCGTTCAACGTCTTTTTATATCAAGTGAAACGATCAGGTGGAGAAGTTGGCCATGCTGCTTGCGCCGGCTTGGCCGGCACGTCAGCCACATCTGACATGTTGGGGAAACCCGGCTCATGCTGCCAGCATCTCCGGAGCGAGAGGGGAAGCTACGCCGAAAAAAAGCCACTCAACACCTGTGTCGAACGAATTTTACGCAAATGATTAAACCCAAAGTTGCTCATACCATATCCCTCGTGGTCTCGTGTTCATCATGGCCCCAGCTACAACCACCCTATCCCAGGTCGATCTTGGAACCAACACCTTTTTCGATGCTGCAAGACACGAAGCGGAAGCTAACATTCCCACTCATCGTACCGTAAGTTGCAGAGCTCAACGCTACGTGGAGTAGACAAGCAATCCGTGGTAGCTCTCCAAGCTTTATCTACAACCGCATCCGGCGGACTCGCCCAACGACGTCGGTTCGACTACGAATTCGTTTGCTCACGCTCAACCTTACTCACATGACACATACCTGAATACCGTCTTGTCAAGGCACAATGCTCGTCCAGCGTGCCATCCGCCGCCCCGGTGTCTCGTGGCAAACATGTAAACCGCTGGCCCTCGGGCCCATGCCCCGGAGGACCCTCACATCAGAACAAATGAAAATCGTCCAGTCGACGATCCCTGCGCTGGAGCAGCACGGGATGGCCATCACGAGCCTCCTGCACAGGCGGCTCCTCGACTTTCACCCCGAGCTGAAAAATGTCTTCAACACGACGCACCAAGTCACCGGCGAGCAGCCCGCGGCGCTCGCCCACGCCGTGTGGGTGTACGCATCCAACATTGACAATCCCGCCGCCCTCCAAACGACCCTGTCCCGCATCGGCCACAAGCACGCCAGCCTAGGCATCACCCCGGAGCAGTACCCCATCCTTGGCGAGGGCCTCTTGGCGGCCATCAAGACGGTGCTGGGCGCCGCCGCCGACGACCAAGTCCTGGATGCCTGGGGAGCCGCGTACGAGAAGCTCGCCGAGTACTGTATCCGGTTCGAGGGCGAGCTGTACCGCCAGGCGGCCGCGACCCCCGGGGGCTGGAAGGGGTGGCGCAAGTTCTTCGTCTCGGACAGGACGCAAGAGAGCGACGCGGCCATCATGTCCTTCCACCTGACGCCGGTCGACGGGGGCGCCCTGCCGGCGCACAAGCCCGGGCAGTTTGTCACGGTGCGGCGCTTCGTCCCGGAGCTGGCGTCGTACCAGCCGCGGCAGTACGGCGTGTCCGGCGCGCCCGACGGAAAGTCGCTCCGCATCTCGGTCACCGGGGCCGCCGCCTCCGACGCCCGTCCGGCCGGGCGCGCGGCCGGCGTGCTCCATGAGGATCTGCCGGCAGGCGCGGAGCTCGACGTCAGCATGCCCCTCGGCGGCCTGGTGCTCGACGTCAACGCCGCGACGCCCGCCATGGCCATGCTCAAGACGCTCGTGGACCAGGCGAGCTGGAGGAGCGTCGTCTTTGTGCATGCCGCGCGCGGTGGCCGCGGGCACGCCATGAAGGCCGCCTTGTCCGAGATTGTCGCCAACAATCCCCAGGTCCGCCGGGCCGTCTTCTACCAAGAGGTGACGGACCGGGACCAGCAGGGCTTCGACTACGACTTTGCGGGAGGGCTTGAGCTGAGTAAAATCAAGGACGTGGTGCTCCTGCCCGGCGCCGACTTCTACATCTGCGGCCCGCTACCGTTCATAAAGGCGCAGAGCAAGGCTTTGATGTTGATGGGCGTGGACGAGGGGCATGTTCACATGGAGCTGTTTGGCTCGCCTTCTGAATGAACTTCTCTCCAAGCCTGGTCTTTTGTACGTTCCAGTGTCAACTGTATCTAGGCGTTGGTTGATATGTTCTTTCGTCTATGCTCTACATCCGCTCCGCGCTGTGAACATGTACAAGTGACCAAAAATTGCTTTCGGCCCATCCAGTCGGGGGGGATTTTTACATCATCACCGTCACCAGTCGAGAGAGATCAATATTGAATCATTTACATAGCCACAGTTTCAGGACCAGTTTGCAACCTTCCCCAAACTGTTCGTCCAAAAAGCAGCATCTTCCCCCTTGCGGACCAAATTGTGCCAGACTCACGGTAAATATGGAAGACAGAAGAAGAAAAAGGATAATGGCCGCGAAGGCCAAATCTTCCGGGCCTTGCCCCTGGTCTGTAAAGCCCTCGACAAACAAATACACGGGCACATATTGCTCGCCATTGGTTTCCAACCCGGCAGAGTAACCACGCCACACACACATACCACGGGTCAAGAGAATCAACAAAGCCCACCGGCTAGAAAGCTACCTAATATAAAGTCTCCTTGCACACGCTGCAACGTCTCGTATATGCACTTCTCATTGCGCATCATCGCGTCATCGCTTTTGTGACGTGTATCTCGCTTTTGTGACGAGGAGCCGTGCGTGCAACACAGTCTGCGCCTGTCATGTCATACACGCACCACCCCCCTTGGCAAGGGTCTCCAATCGGATGGTAAGGGTGTCTATTGGCCGTGAGATACTGTACAAGCTGCATCGCCGCTCTCGCCCCTTCACAGTGTCGAATGTGCGCGTTTCGAGCCTGGCACTTTCGTGACTGAAGGAACAGGCTCGCCATATCCGTTGGTCCATCGTGCCCCTTGGTTGATGTAAACGCCAGATCTAATCTTTGGGTTTGACGACTTTTGCACATCGGAAATCTGACAAAAACTGCCTGTCTTCGAGTGTTTCCGATGACATCTTGCGTAACTTCCAAATTCAGACGGAGATGCCCCTTTTTCGCGCCGCGGTTGCCCAACAAAGTATGCCGAGTTTGGGAGATGATTTGAGAGTGGGATAAATACGGCCGAATGATGATTGTGTGGCTCGGGCGGTCGGGATGTTGGTGAGCGTTGTAGTTCGGGCGGTGACACAGGCTGGGTACAAGCAGATGCATACCCAGTCAGTAGCAGACACCATCTGCGAAACGGCAAGTCGAAAGTAGATTTCGGCAAGGTAGCTAAACAGCTGATAAGCAAACACCAGATGCTCATCTCGAACATGGTGAACCCCCCGGTCCGTCGATCAAAACGCCCTTCTCCAGTGGCGCCATTGCTCTCTGGGAGCCCAGGTAATGCCCTTCATCTTTGGTCGTCATAACAGTCATGATGCATGCAGTCCCCCAAATTGCCACCCGTCCATTCCGATTTTGAGCCTCAAAAGCCCCCTCCACTATGTCACCGTAGCCTCAGTAGTCGCCAAACTATGTCCATGTGTAAGCTTCTCAGATTCTCTCCAACTCCAATACGATGCTCAAGCAAAATGCTAGTCTGTCAGTGTCTGAACGTACAATGCCGAGTTTCTCATCATCCTGAAAAACCCAAACCTCTGCCAAGAATGTCGCTGGAGTCCATCACCACCCATCTGCTGCGGCTATTGGCGATCCCCGGCTAAAATCGAGGAGGAGTTTCACCCTCCACAAGGCCACTGATCAGTCCTCCAAGTCCCCTTCAAAGGCACCTTCCTCGTCCTCGGTTTCGCCGCTGTTCAGTTCCTCGGTTTCGCGATCCGTTGATTCTCGGGAGAGCCCGCCCATCGCGCTGGGGATCGATGCATGTCGTGAAGTAAAGGCATCCCCTGACGTGGCATTGTTAGCAACCAAACGCCGACCGGGGAACAGTCATCCCCACCTGGTATTCGGATATTGCAGCACACTTACCATCTTGGCTCGGCAACGAATGGATCGAGTTGACGAGACTTGCATTGTCAAGGTTGCGAACATATTTCGAGGCCTCGTTCTTTATCCAAATATCAATATTGGGGTCTTGGCAGCTCGCATGGCTTATCAAAAAGTTCTTCAGCTCAGACGTCTCTTGCAGAAGTTCCATGTATTCCGACTGGAGCTCGGCGTGGACGGATTCCAGCCCCGATTTCTTCTGTTCTAGGTTTTCAGTCCACTGCTTCTTGCGTTTTCGACATTTTGAAGCGGCAACCCGGTTTTTTTCTAGGGACCGTTGGCGACGATGCTTCGGCTTATTCTCCTCCGTCTGCACCTCGATTGTATTGTTGGAGGTCTTGGTTGCTCCGCGCCTTGGCTGTGTCCGGGTCTTCGGCACCGCCTTGGCCGGTGTTTCCGTCGGCGTCTTCTTTTTGGTTGACTTTATTATCGTGCAACTCTTTTTTCGTTTAGGCGGGGGCGTCTTCTTCGGCTTGTCGGATCCATCCTCTGCGGACAGCACGCTCGAAGCCGGCGTCTGGCTGACAAAGTTGGACGAACTAGCAGACGTAGAGGCCGCCGGATTCAATTCGGTCGGGGGGAACAGAATGCTTGTGTCAAATGAATACAGACTCCCGTCTGACCTCTCGAGTTGATACCCCTTGTGTTCTCCCGACAGGCCGGACAACGGATAGAACAGGGCATCCGGTGTCCCATCGCCGTGGATGCCAGCCTGAGGAAACTGGGAGAGGGAGTGCTGGTCTGGACGAAACAAGACTGGGTCAATCTCGTTTTCCCCCGCCATCTGTCCAATCAAAAGCTCGGCCGTCGACATATCGTATTTGGTTGGAGGCTGCGTCGACGATGAGAACGGCGACAAGATAACCGGTGAGACTATTGAATTGCTTGGAGAAAGAAGTGATGATACTATACAAAATGATTTGTAAAGTATTACGCACTGCCGACTTCCTGCGTCTCAGTCACGGTCGCAATTGTTGGGCAAGGGGAGGAGGGAAGCGTGTTGCAAGGGTAGTAGTTTGCTCGATATGATTTAACTGAGTCTGGCGGATAGAGTAGCCCAGTGACTGGCAGGGCCGGTTTTGGAAAGAAAAGTTGAAGTAGTGTTAGAAGGATGCGCTTTGATGTAGAAGCAAATTGATGACAGTTTCTTGCACCTTGAACATGGAAGGAGCTCGGGGTCAACAACTTGCATCAGGAGCCTAGAAGACACCAAACACCGAGACCTCTACGAGCGAACAGGCCTTTTTACACACCCAAAGTTTGACAGCCTGAGGGGTCGTCATGTAGCTTGTTGATATCAGTGGCTGTCAAAGTGTGCCACTGCGAAGGCACTGTGACACTTGGGTGCCTGTCTCGGGCAATTCTGGGAGGAGATCCTCTCCACAAAACGGAAGTAATAAAACCCTGGCAGCACTGAATTGGTACGATTTGACTGCAGGTGTTCCAAACAATTACTTTGATCCGCCTCGGACATTCACCCGTGGCTTGTTCGTTTGTCGGGGCTTGCCCGTATGGGAACTTGTTGTCGCCACCGCATCAGGTCCGTCAAGGGGACCCGAGTCTGGTTCCTCTCCCTGCTCATAGCACGGCTTACACGCCTGCGCTCTGCAGTAGAGATGCTTCTCGAGAGGTCAAGTAGTAACGCCATGCCGCGCGTTTCACAATGCATGCGACCGCGCCATGCTGGGGCTGGCACTCAGGACAGTGATCTGGCCAAGTCCACAGTCCAGAGAAGCACCAATTGACTTGCTTGCATACTGGCAGGCAAGCCGCAATGCCCTGCATGCCCAGAGCCTACTGTGTTCTGGCATTGGCTGTATTGGCCTTTGATGTCTTTCAGCCGCCTACACCCAATGACAACTTTCGGAGTCGGCTCCGATGGTGAGCTGGCCGCCGAGAGCTGATAGAGCCCAACAGTGGACGAAATCTCAACGCACTCGGAATCATGCGTCGTCTCACACAAAGTCACGCGGGCAGCAGCTCAAGAAAAGGCACCTTGAGAAGGGGGAACCTCAAAGGAGGCGCCTCGAGAAGGGCGACCACTGCCACCCCAGCGTGGGCCACGGTCGTGAGGTCATAGGTGTGTCTGCCGTCGTCTTGTGGCTCATCTCGCACGTCGGCTGTCACTTTTGAACCTGCTTTTCAACAAAGAGAACTTCCAACGCTTCAGGCAACAAGCCTCCCCATGCCACAGAAACCAGTAGGGGTTGACTCCGACGCCTCCATGGCGAAGATGCGTGTTGCTATTGGTCAAAGTCTGATGCTTCTCCAACCGAAGACCAATGCGGAACAATTTAAAGGCGTACAGAGTACGAACGCCTCGATCTCCCTTCTCCGTTGGTTGGTTCTGTTGTCAAGAGGAGCAGTCAAGGTGTACCCCCAGCGAATGGGCGCAAGGATGTTCCAGAAGTTGCCCAAGGCAGCCAGACCCATGGAGAACGGAACATTTGGTCCGGATTCGCAATTCGAGGCTCCAAATTATTTTTCAATGGAAAACTGGCCAATATTACGGATGTGCTCATGTCGAAGTCCCCCTTTCTCATGTTTATGCCTCCCAAGCTTGCTGGACAAACGGCAATTACCCGTGAGCCATAGGTCGTGGACAGAGCGGTGGCAAATGGCGTATTATTGCGATATTTAAAACCATCCGGCGCTGATCTTTGGCCAAAGGGCCCCCATTCGCAACTTGCTGCGCCGACGAATTCTTCGTTTGTCACCGTCGTCCCTGGCAGTCGCGAGTCAGCAGTGTGCAACTAACCCTATTCCTTAGTCGAGTCGCTAAAGAAACCGCGAGTGGCAAAATCGCAGTTCAAGGTTCATGATGAAATGCTAAAATGCAAAATCCCAATCCAATCAACATGGCTTTCCTAGCAACATGGAAGATGTGGTGGTGGCAACCTTGCGCAGCACACAGACGTCACACAAACTTCGTCCCATTGGCACCTGCCCGCCACTGAAGTATTTGGCGTAACAGCTCTGAACTTGTCGGCAACGGTTTGTCCGATCGCCGAAGCGGGATAAATTGCGGTGCGGTTTTTGGCACTGCTGCTCACGTGATAGCGTGTTGTTTCCTGCGCGTTTTGAGACGCGCTTCTCTCGAGCCCAAGGCGGCAGGGGAGGCACCAACTCTCACGATTGAATTTGGCAATTCCTTCATTACCAGTTGCCACTAGCCATCATTGCGGCGTTGTCTACTTTTGCGCTTATAAAGGCAATTTAAATCTATACCCCCCAAGATGGCAGAACTCTCCTCTCCGCGCATCACAGCTCCGTATTTGGACAGCTTTGTTGGCCGGCTCGTCACCATTGTAGGCAAGGTCACGCAGCTTCGTGGTGACCAAGCCACCATCGATTCTGATGGAATCGTAACCGTGGTGCTTAATCGGGTAAGTTTGCTGGCTCTCTGCTCTCTTTTGACCAGCCATGACTAGATTGACGGATACGAACCGTGTTGTAGGATGCTCACCTAACCAACGGCAACGCCGTTCAACTCATTGGGAAAGTGAATCCCGACTTGTCTATCAAAGTGCTCAGCTCTCTAGATGCTGGCACCGACATTGGTAAGCCACGTCGAAGGACTCCTCATTTGCACAAGTCGCGACTGTACTGACAGGATGTTAGACTTTGGGCTGTACAATGCAGTGGTCCAAGCCACACATCGGCACAAGGCAATATTTATTTCTGAGAACTAAACACTGAACCTTGTCAACACTGAATATAAATTAAATACTTTCACCTCTGAACTCTGAACAGGTGAACGTTTCTTTGCTCCAACTTGTCACACCGAGGAACCTGGGATTTCTGCCTTCCCACTAACCGGCCGTCCAATCGTCACGAAACGCAATCCCTATAGATTCTCGTCACGGAACCATGCAGGAGCTGTTCATCATTCGGTCGGTAATCCTTCGATGCTAATGTCATACCATACTCACCTGCAGTGGATGAATTGTTTGTTACTAGGATGCCTGTGTTCACAAGATATACATCACAGACTCGGCACACTTAGAGTACAGTTCGCACTGCATATGGAATCTCAGCTACCGCAAGTTCGACGTGAATTGCCTTTCTTTTATGGCCCCTACATGCTCATCACCCGCGCTAAACACCTTGCGCCGTCCTATATGCAAGCCAGTGTTACGACAAACGGCATTGGGCAATTCCCAGCTGTTGTTTGGAATGCCCCCCTAACTCATCTGCTGGAAGAGATGCATGGCACCAGCGAAGCTCTCCTCTCCAGACGGTATGATCTGGTCCGGTGGCAGGACAAACCCATACCTACCTTTGTCACGCAGTTCGATTGTGAAGACATTGTCGGCTTTAAGAACGTCCTGGACCCAATCAATAGAGCCACCGGCAACTTGGTAGATGACATTGCAAACTGGACCATATGCGAAGGTGGTTCCGTGGACACTCCTCATAGCGTCGGAAGCACCCTTTGCCAGAGCTTGCAAGGCAGCATTGTTGGGCGTCCTTGCGCTGCACGAGTACCCGTATGCTATTCGAGGGAATGATAACTCGCGTTAGTATTTGTGATTTAGTCCCAGTTTGCACGTTTCCTAGAAGCACTGTACGACTTACGTGTCATGAACAGCTGAGAATACGAGTGCCAGTCGATGTATAGCTTGACGCCTTGGCTCTTCTTGATCTTGTCGAGGAAGGCGATGTACGACTGGACTTCTGGGCTGTTGCCCGCAGATGCACCCCGATACGTCTCAGTACAAGGGTTCGTTGATGACCCAGGACCATCCCACTTGTATGGCCAGTTGCGATTGGGATCCGTTCCGAGACAGCTCGAGCCCTGGTTGCGAGACCGGTTCTTCCTCCACATGCGGTCTGACGACTGCGTGTACTTGAAGCCTGCATCAAATTACATCAGCCATCCCGACCTTCGGCTCTTGTAGAGTAGAAGAGAGGACAAGACGACTGTTCCGTGGGTGTACAATAGACTACTCACCGTCAACATTGACAATGGGGAACATGTAGAAGTCGTACTTGTCCACAACAGCCTTTACGGCGCTATCGGTAGCGTACTTGGCGACGAGCTCGTTGGTTATATACTCGAGAGTCTGCCCGGGACATGTCCTTAGCTGGCTTTCTCATCCCCGTTGGCCTTGACAATACGAAACGTACCATAGCAACGATCCATTCGCGCGCATGGACGGTGCCATGAAAAACGACGGCGGGTTTCTTGCCGCCACCGCTGCTGCCGAAAATATGCAGGCCCGTTATGGTATTGCCATCACCCGTGGTTCCAGACGTGACACTCTTAACATTGCTCGGGTATTGAGAGGCAATGTCCTTCATCCATTGAAGATGGTCATTGTATGGATGGTACGATGTGAACCAGGAGGCATTAGCCGAGCCGGCTATCACTCACACGAGGGTGTTAAGCGTTGCACTCTGATATTGCGGTCATGGTCTGGACAGGAACGAGTCGTCACTCACCCGCATATGCCTGGATGGTGCCTTCTCTGGTAATGGAGTCTCCGAGATCCTCATGCATAATCTCGAAGCTGCGCCCTTTCATTGCGTTCTCGAAGGCTGCCAACTGGCTTGGGGCCACCTGAATGTCGGCAAAAGCACCCTTTTTGGAGGGCGGCTGCCAGACATTCAGATTCAAATGATCAATAAGACTCTGGATGTGCGTGCCATCGTCCACGATCGGGACTCGAAAGACCTTGTGCCCGTCGTAAGACACAGGGCTCTCAGCCGGCATTGTGGCCGCCGTGGCTACTAAACACGCGAAGAAAGCAACCACTCTCATGTTGGAAGGACTATTCACAATAGCAGAACGATATCAGGAAACAGAAGTCACGTTTTGAAACGTGTTGCGCCGTATCCATAGGCCAAGAATGAGGCCGCGCCCGTCCCTATTTATTTCTCTGTGTACTTGTATATATCCATAAACTAGCATGAATCACGGTACCAAGGACACGCATAAGCACTCGTCAGAATACCTCGCCATTCAGGCATGCACAGCTGCTTGTTCAGAACCGACTCAATCCAGACTTTCACGCAATCTGGATATTGGCTGGAAAAGGCTTAAAATGTTCCCAGATAGGCAGGTCAACAAGTCAGGCAACCTGCCCTTTCTAGCAAAGCCGCGATGATGTGGCAGGCCAACCCAGGACGAGATTCACAAAAGAACGTGCGCGATGCAGAGCTGATCCCAATGTACCCTCTGAACCAAGCAGTAAATGCTCGACCCAGAATATGCAGGTAGGCATCCAGTTTGCGGAGAAGGTGACCGTAGCATTGACTGGACTCGGCATGTGGCTTCGTGTTTGGCGTCAGCTCATGCACCCCGACATTTGATCATCTAGCATGGATTCTAGAGTGCTCGAAGCGACATCAAGATAACGCTTGCATTGCGACCGCGAAATGGGTTCCATGTTCAATTCTCTAGGGAACTCATCGTGCAGCGGCAGTGACAAGTTCTAGTCAGCGACACAAATACCGACCAAGAAAAGCCAAGGCCCCGAGCAATTTTAAGCTTGTTTTCAAGAAACCTGGTCCTGGTAGACCTGCCATATCTGGCTCAGCGCAACAAGCCACCCATACGTGGTCGAGAAACATGGGCGAGTACAGAAGTGCTTCAGTTCTTGTTGTGCCAGAAATAGAAGCAAGATCGTATCCTTCATCTGGACAAAGGGCAAACTAGCATCCATGCCTGCGTACCAAGTCAAACCAGCATCCAGGCCGTATCTTCTGCAACCACCATCGACGCTTTCACAGCCGTCCCATTACTACATAATGCTCCTCAACTTCCTGTTAGATGGTAGCCTGGGTTTTGGTTTTTGTCACAGCTTCTAATTAGACGCTGCATCATCTTGGTCTTGGTCTTTCTCGCTCTTACTCAGAATGGCAGCTCGGCATTCGCATCCACCTTGGCACTATTCTCGCGACGAAGCCAACTGTCCGCGTGGCCCGGTACATGATCTAGAATACTTGGACTCGAGTAAGCCTCCTCCCCGGAATACTATTTCACGCTACAAACTCACTGGATAACGCCACCTTGCGAACCCAGAATGGAAGCTACATATGTACCAGTTATCTAGGTAGTACCTTGGAATCGGCCTTGAATGCGGCCATCACGAGACGCACGTAGGCGTGCAATCATGCTGACCTCATGCACTTTTTGACCCCCACGATTCAACATGCGCTTGGAATTGGGGGTGCGATTCTGCATTAGCTGTCTGGTGTTCTAAAAATACATTGCTCGTCTGATGCGGCGCTAATTCTTTCTACCACCAGTTGGTTCATCTGCACGCTGATAGACGCTCGACACGCCGAGCCCCAACACCAGTCTACTCACCTAGTATACCCTCCAAGACGGCCATCAACTCATCGCCCGCCTCGGGCGGCTGCTTCACAAACTCAGGGCTAAACGGGGTCCTCGTCTCCGCGGTGCAGCGACGCGCAGGCCGACTACGGCCGTCCCTCCTGCTCGCGAACAGGTCGTCCATCCAGGCCAGCCACTCGGGAGCCGAAGCCTGCATGAGCGGCGAGTGGTCCTGGCCCCGATACTTCCTCAGGTGCACCTCGTTGCCGTACCGACAGGCATTCCTCCAGGCGGCCTCTGTGGTAGGCGCCAGCACCGAGGTGTCGTTGAGGCCCTGCACCACCAGCACCGGCGCAGGCGACCTGTCCCCCTGCGCGGGCGCCAGCATCCTCTGCCACGCCTCCAGCGTTTCCATGTCCTTCGCCAGCCCTGCCGCCGAGAAGAGCTGTTCCTTCTCCAGGTCCAGGGTCAGGCCCAGCATGCCGCTGATGCACAGCTGGGCCGTCTCCGCCAACTCGAGGCGCCTGCTCATCACATCGCTCAGAAACGCCGGCTGGTACCCCGGCAGCGCCCTCTTGGCCGCAAACGGCAGAAAGGACAAGTACCCCGTAAAGTCGACGCCAGGCCCGCGCAACATGTCGATGATGTAGGTGGCCGGCGCCATGGCCACGGTGCCCAGATAATCAGTGTCGTTGCGAACATACTCGCTCTCGGCGAGCTTCCACACGGCGCCGCCGCCCTGTGAGTGCCCAAACGACACCCACTCCCTCGTCAGCACACGGCCAAACAGCTTGCGTGCCGCCACGACCGAGTAGTAAACGTCGTGTACATGCGCCGGCAGCGTCAGGTACTTGTGCGTCGTGTAGTTGTTGCCGAGCCCAGCGTAGTCGGTCGCGACGACGGCGTACCCCCTCTGCACCGCCGCCTGCCACGTACTGTAGTCGTACAGGTCGGGACTGTTGGACGGCGCGCACCCGGCGAACAGGCCGATGGTGCCGTGCGCAAACGCCGCGAGCCGATACCGCGCCGTGCCGTTGTGCGCATACGAAAAGTCCGGCGTGAACGGGAACGCGACGAACCCCGTCGCCGGCACCGTCCTCCCATCCAGGTCCCTGGTCGCGTACTGGATCCGGAACACGGTCGTGCCCGAGTCGACGTTGAGCGTTCGCCCATCCAGGACCTGCACCTTGAGCACGTCGCCCGGCCGCGTCGCCTCGGAAAAGTTGCCCGCCGTCGCGAAGAAGTCAAACGCGAAGTCGTGCCCGACGGCATCTAGGTCCGCCGCGTTGCCGAGACGCAGTATCTGCTGACACTTGGAGCCGCAGCCATGCGCGGCCGCGTACTCGGGCGTGACGTTGAAGTTGGAGTTTGGCAGGCCCGTCGCCGTGCCCAGCGCCGCCAGGAGCGCCGCCACGGAAAGAAACTGCATCGTTGGTCCCGTGTCTATCCAATGTATGTGTGCCGAGTCGTCTCTGTTCAGCACGACATTGCGGCGGCTGTTCACGCCTCCTTATATCCATTTCAGGGGCCCCTCGGTAACGCTGTTAGCCCGTACAATCAGCGTCGACATGTACGGCATCATTCGCAACTACAAAAACCCTCGACGTCACCACTCGAGCCCGTCGCTCGACTGTCGCTGCTCCGCCGCTTGCTCCGCCCAGATCTGTCCATCTATCCGTCCATCGCTCCACCCATAGCCAAAGCGCCCTTTCATGTGTAGCCAATTACCCCTACGTAGCGGCTTCTTACGGAGTAGAAAAGTAATAGACACGGCGCCAAGTCCTCCGGCGAACCCACCGGCACTGACCTAACTGGAGTCAATTCCTCATCGGCCATCTCGGTCTCTTCGGGGTCCTCGGGCGCCGCGACAATCCAGGCTGATATATCATTACAATCAGCCATTTCCCAAGTGCCGAGATGCCGTAGATACATCGTGCTCTAGGGAAATGTGTTGTGAGGCGCAGACGTTCCTAACAAAATCTCTAGCAAGCCATAAAATTACCACTATCATAACCCGTGCTACTATCATACATTACTCCTATTCGTCCATTTCTACCACCCTCCACCCCTCTACGAATCACGCTACACCATCCTCGTGAATCCGCAAAAGTTCCTCAGCTACCGCCAAAATCTGCTCTGAGCTCTTTCTCATACGCGTTGCCAAACAGTTGCATGGACTATTTTGGACACGTCCGTCACCTGCCGTGCTGCTCACCCGATCCGAATCTAGCGTCCCATCTTGTGTAGCCGACAGACCATGCAAACACTTTTGAGTTTTGGCCGCCACCATCGTAGCATTGTCTCCTTGCCCGCCATTTTCCTTACCTTCTGTCGCATGGGCGATATGCAGGGCATTAATCGCCCTTCTAATCCCGAGGCTTCCTTCACCAGACGGCTGGTTCGAGTCGTTGTCTTCTTCACCCCCCGTCTTGTGGGGATATGATTCCGCGATGGCGTCTCGGATTTCCTTCAACTTCTCAACAAACTTCTCAAACACTTTGACTCTCCGTTCCGCAGTCTCGGCTCTGTCTTTCCACGTGGCAACATCTCTCTTCGCCTGCCTCAGTTGTTCACTGACTGTTCCAACGTCAGAGTCCTTTTGTGCATCGAGTTGCCTTCTCAGTTGTGCCGCTTCATCCGTCTTTGAAGATAGCTGGCGCTGAAGATTGCGAATCTGAGAATATAGAATCGTAGCACTTCGAGGTCGAGGAGTCTGCGTCGTGGAAACTATGTCCAGAACTGCGCTAGGATCCGGTTCCTGCATTGGAATTGGCGACGAGAGCGGCCGAGCCAAATTCAGATGATGTGCGATGGGCGGCTGTTCGCGGCAAGGCAACATGGTGCCCAGGCTTGGGACTGCCTTCAGTGTCTTCTCGTCTACCGCGCTGGTCCCCGTCTTTCCGAGAAACCTTGAAGGACTGTAGAAGGTGGCATCCTGAAAACCTCCATCCATGTCCCTCTCCAAACCTGGTCCTTTGAGCCTGTCATTAAGTATACCTCTGACAACTTGGTGGAGCTCAACTCCCTGTCCTCTTGTCGCACTTCCCTCAGAGTTTCTTTGCGGTGGTTCAATCAACGGATCAAAGACGTGATGCGTCCACGCCGAATCTGACTTCGAATGCCTATCTCGGGAGTGCATTTTGCTTCCTTTCTGTGCTGCAATTGAGTCTTCCCTAAAGATTGGTGATTGTCGGCCAGTGCTTTGGTTTTCGAACATTGCTGCCATTGTTTTAACGGACCCGCGTTTGCTTAGTCCCTTGGACTCGGTGGACTCTGTTGGTGATTCCAGGGTAATTGTGGTATGACTTCTCAAATTCTCATGTGACTTGGATAGTCTCGGCTTGTGTATTACAGTAGGCCGCTTCTGTGTAATCGCGAACTGTCGAATGCCATCGAGATACATCCTGGGCTCATTTTCCAGCGCCTTCCCATACGCATAGAAGCGTTCAGGAGTAACGTCAATCGAGCGCCGGGCCTCACTCTCCCGAAACATATCGCACTGGACACCTTGGTCTTGAGACGTGTACGATGTCCCAATGCCAAGAGTGGCAGACCTATCTTGGACGTCCTCCACCTTGGCGTTTAGAGGAGGGCTTTTTTGAACAAGCCGAATACCCCCTTCAGGCATCTCTATTGTGCTCATAAGCGATGGTGAAGCAGGACTCATGCGACCTGGTGATGGCTTCGCGGATCCGCTTTGCACGGTAGACGCCAGTGACAGCCGTCTTGTTCTTGGTGTTTGCCCAGAGCGACTTGAATCCAACACAATGTCATCCAACAATCTTGGCGAGTTTACGCTTCCCTGTGAAGTCGGTCGTCGCAAAGGTCTATCAATACCATCGTGTGATGCCACATTTCTCGATGATTCTCTGGGTGGAACACTCTCAAGATATACCTGTGCGGGCTCTGCACTTGAATCAACTTCACCAGCAACATTGCCTTCCTCGGCTGTTGGAGCAGGACCAGAACCCGGCTCGCCTTCCACAGCTCCTTGGGGTTTATCATCAGCATTGGCTATGGTTGCAGCCTCATTGTATTTGCGGTTTTCTTCCGCCTTTTGTAATCGCTGAATGACACTCTCCTTGTTATGATGGGTTTCGTTTCCGTCAGTGGACTCATCGTCTCCCATGCTCTCTTCTTTAGTGGGACTCAACGTGGCAATGCTAATTTTGGGTTTTAGCCTTTGAGAGGTTGTTCGCCTTAGACCTTTCACTCGTCGCTTCCTTTGTCCATGTATCGGCGATTCGAACTCTTCGTGCCGCTCATTCTCTTCGTTTCTCATCATTTCACCATCTGCTTTATCAAAATTCTTAGGAACTCTTAAGTTGAAGCCCGGCGGAGACGGAAACTTCTCATCCTTGCTAACCAGGTCCACCACCGACGTATCCTTCCGACAGTGTGTACCAAGGGACTTCATCTGGCGGACCACGTCTCTCCAGTTGGCGATCAACATTTCTGTTATGCTGTTGGCTACCAGTATCTTGTCAACAGTGGGTGGCCCTAAAGTCTTGGTATCGACTTGAGTCGACTTTCGTCGGTCCCTTCGGAATCGAGGAGGACTCAGTGGAAACAGTAGCAATCCCGTGCTCGGGGTCGCAACTTTCATGGTGTATTGGTCTAGCAGGTTTCCGACCAGCAATGGACCAAAGACAATACCCAGTGCATTGTAACCCATCAAATCAGCCGTGGGAAGAGGTCTACTATCTTCATCTTCCCGGGGAGCAACTTCCGCAACCCGCCCAATGAGGCTTAACAGGCCAAATACAGCGCATATCATTTCTCTGCGATACTGCGATTTGATGGTACCTATCGCCAAAGCAATCAATCGTGCCCTGACCTTGGTTTGCTTTGTTCGGGGATATTCTGGCTCTCCATTAAGCTGAGAGTGAATAGCTATCAATGCGTCCAGGAGAGTCAATGATCCCAGAATGCCCCCGGGCAACACAGAAAGTAAACGCTTGAAGGTAGATGCCACGTCGTGGACAGAGTACTGAATGTGCAGAGGCAAGGTAGCGCAGCGCACAGTGCTCGCAATGTTAACATGTGCACTCTCAAAACAGTAGTAGTCAAACAAAGCGCTGATGACTTTTGAAGATCCGGGAACGCGAAATAACCCTCGAGTTGCAACGTTTTGAGCCAAATGCTGCGCCGTTGCTCTAATGCAAGTCGGCAAAATGAGAGAGCACGGCGAGTACTCTTGGGGAAGGTAAAGCATGCTTTTACCACTGAGTCGCACCATGTCTTGGATCTCGATGATTCTGGGGGCCTCTCTTCTGCAGTGTATTATATGTGCCAGTTCGGAAACACTTCGTTTGTGTCGTATCTGTGGAGGCGGCGGCGACGTCGAAGCATTATGAGGGAATGTGCTAGGGCTCGGCCGAAGAAGTCTCGACAACCAGCCTCTCTTTTCTCGGTATCGTGCCGCATCTCCCTAGTGCTACCGATCAGACACGACGAACAAGGTCTAGGGATGTATCGATGACCTACCTGTTGATGGACATCAAAGTCATCACTCATCAACTGTCTTACGCCATGCTATGTGATTTTGTGAGCTTGGACACTGTTCTGTTCTCTCGGGTAGCAGTAAAGAGCTCACCTTTTTAGCAAGCCTATTATATTCCTGGACAAACACATCTCTGTCATCCACCTCATCCGCATTGCTGAGAAGGCCGAGCTCGCCACTACTCGTGGTCCAAGTACCACTGCTCCGTACCCTACTACCATGACCGAAGCTCTGATAGCTAGCGCTCTGAGGTAGCAAGAGAGAGACTGAGCTGGCGGAATGGGGTAGTCGACGTGGGTGGTATGCAGACCAGGCACGGAGATTCTGAGATGAATGCGACGTCCCGAGTGGGTGAGCCATGGAATACTTGGTAATTTGTTGGAAATTGGAATGAATACCAGAGTTGTGATGATTGCATACTCGCGTGTTGATGCCGTGTTTGCCTTGTATGCCAATGCCCTTGCGAAGCGTTGCCAGCTGGCATGGTTGTCGGGTGACCGGCAACGTCCAGTCGCTCTCAATGCCAAACGCAAAGCACCGTCTATCCTTCCTTCCTTCCTAGTAGGTACTCCATTACTTGGTGAATTGCTCGGCGGGCTTGCTCTTTTTACTACGTGCGCTTACCCCCCTATTATTTACTATGTTTAAACTCTCTTTATATGTGAAGTATTATAATAAAATACTATTATATATATATATATACTTTAACAATTATAGTAGAATATACTTACTTATCATAAAGATATACTAATATATAATATATTATTTATAATATAAAGCCAAATAGCCAGGTTCCTGGGGAGGCGTGAGCGCCCTTACTTAGCAAAAAGAGTAAGCCTGCCGAGCAATTCCCATCACTTTGCAAGGCCAAGTTATCGAGTCAAGCAAGCACCGGATTGATTCAGGCAGTAAACGGGAAAAGCTCGGGGGAGCTCTCCAGTTCACCCCTGATGCATATTGTTCACAAAATGTGATAGAAAAGTGGATGGGTTGTTATTCGACATCGCGTATTGATGGGTATGGTATTCAAGCAACAGCTACCAAATCCCTACCTACCTGGTATAGGTAAGTACCACACAGACAAATGTCAGCAAACCAGTTGATAACATGTGAGCACCTCCTCAAGCTACCATCTATCATAATGTGTAAAACAATTTTTCTTTCCCTCCATATATCAACGTTGTATCACCATTCGATTCCAACCAATGCGCCGAGCCAAAAAAAAAAAAGCGGGGAAAATGCCGTCGAATTCCTTGATCCTTGCTTTCTCTATTGCGGCCTCTAGGGCTAAACAGAGACATGTCATGCCATCATGTAGTGTTTCCAAACATCCTCCACCATATCTCGGCTAGCTTTGAGGCGAGTCCTCTTCCCCTTGGATGAGCACGTATTTGAGGATATCAGATAGTGAAATGACACCCTTCAGTTTGTTGTCGTCGTCGATAACAATCAGTCTGTGTACTCGGCTCTTTCGGATCGTGTCAAACAATGAATCCAGTCGATCCCCCTCCCCGCATGTGTAGATACCTGGGCTGTCGTCTGGCCGTTTGCACAGTGCCTCCCCGATCGATCCATCCAGTTCCTCGTATGCACCCCCTCTAATGCAGGGAATGACGTCGACCGCCTCAAAGGCATTCAGGACCCGGTTTTCAGAGTCCACAATCGGGATACAGCTAATGTTTCTATCGACCATCAGGTGGATGGCATCCAGAACCGTATTATCCATGTGCATGGTGGCCAGGTTGGAATAGGTGCCCAGGCCAATCTCTCGAACCGTCTTTTTGAGCATTACAGTGTTGTGTTCGTTGTTGACAGCGATGAACTTGAGGATACGATATTGAGTAATAACGGATATGACCGTCTCTCTGCCTGTCTCGTCGTCTATATCCACAAGGGGAATACGTCGCGCACGAGTCTTAAGCATGCGTCGGCACGCCTCGTAAAGCGGTCGAGATGGATGCACAGATACCGTTTCGATGGGAGTGGCACCTATTGCCTTTTCGATATCTAAGCCAACCTGTCTTAGCATGCATACGGCGGGTCCGACGGCTTTTTCCACTGTTGCTTGATGCAAAATAGTCTCACCTCGCAGACTACTCAACCGAAACTGGTCAAGCTTGCTCATCTCGTCTGGAAATTGGCAGTAATATTGAATGACGTTGATATAATCCGTGGCCGTCAGTATGCCGGCAAAACGTCCTCTCTGTGAGTCCCATAGCGGCGCAGAAACGATTGCTGATGCGAAGCAGATTAGCCAAAGAGCGAGCAGTTGTTTGGGCTGTCTTGGGCGGCCATGGGTAACAAACGGTGCAAAGGCAGACTCACTATTTTGTATTAAGATATTAAGCGTCTTCTTGATGAGGAGGTCGGTGTCCAAGACAATGAGACGGAAGGATAGCGGCAGGACATCGTAGCTAGTGCGAACCTTGAGAAAATCCCGAATCGCTTTCTGGAAGAGACAGTTAGCCTTTGTGCGACGTCGGAAAGGGCCTCGCTAGGGTCACGAGAGGAATTGCCGAGAAGGAGGCACAAAGCGAATGGTCCATACCAGTCCTTGACGTTGTTCCTTGTCAAGCGGGCTCGGCGGGCTCAGTGTGCTCGGGTTCGAGGTCGGCTCAGATGCAGCTGCTGCCATGGCGCTGCCGTGCGAGGTCTTGAAACGGAGATAGGACGAGGGAGCGACAAATCGAGGCACACGGAGGGCGGGTTGCTCGTGGCCGTGGCCGTGGCCGTGACTGGGAGCGGCAACGGGAGCGGGAGCTGAACGGGGAGCTGTTGCGGTAGCGGGAGCTCGTCCAGGAACCGGCGCCGTAGTAATTGACCGAGTCGCAGGATTTGATGCTTGTGCTTGTGCTCTGGCTGCCGTTGGTGGTTGTGCTGATGGAGGTGGTTCCTCAGCGGATGGTCCAGACCCAAGTCCCGGTGCCAGCCCAGACATGGCGCCAGTGACCTGCTCACGGGACGCAATCTGGGCTTCGACATTGGTCTGCGTGGGGTCGGCGGCAGGTTGGACGCTGGGGGGCGCCGCTGCGGCATCTCTTTCGTCCATTCGAGGTATCGGGCAGCTGTGTGTCCGGTGTATGGCGTATCGTTGTGTGGCCTCGCGCGTCACAGGTGGTTTTGGACGGTTTGTAGTAGTTGGCCCGGCACCTGGGTGATTATGGTGATGGTCGAATGGTGGAGGGGGAGGGGGAGGGGGCACCGGACCCAAGACACCGAGACAGTTGCAAGCAAGCTTCTCAACATCTACTTCGTACCATGGTGGGGAAACCAACCGTTGACATCTGGCACTTCAAATGGCTTCAGACGTCGCCCGTTATCGCGGTAGTACCTGGGTAGAAATTTCGGAAAGGCATCATGCGATTCTTCCCAGCGTTCTAGGGCCGTGCTAGGAGAGTTTAAGGGCATGCGGTTCAAATAGCTTAATTCACAGGGCTAGCGATTATCGAGCACCATGTGCATGCATATTATGTGGGTGCGAGTTGCGAAGCCATCTCGCCTGAGGCTACGATGCCCTACCCTAGAGCGAGGCTGCGATTGATTTTCTGCCCCAGCTGGCAAATACCCTCAAATGTCAATTTCACACCATCCTGGGGTAGGCATTCAGGTGTATAGTGTACCTTGTAAATACGGACTATGTAGCCATCTGGGACAAGAGTATCCCAGACCTGCCGAGTACTGTACAGTGGTGGAACATCACCCGCGCTCAAGGATACACCCTTGATCACACAGCGTCACATGGACCACCCAATCATGTAAAGATGGCGCCACAGTTTGTACGTGCGTCTCACCCAGCGGGCACTGGCGACTTGATTGTGGACTAGCACAACACTGGTAATCAAATAATTACCAGACGGGATGGTCCCCTGGCCATCGATAGTGCAAGTCTGGGGCAAACATTGAATGCTTTGGTCGGAATGCCAATTGTACGCATAGCAGGGCGGGGCGTTTTAACGTTTAGACAGCTCGGATAGTCCCTGTGGGGTTGACGAGAGGCGAGGACCAATGTGTACGCTCCAAGCAACATTCATAACCTTGGCGAAGACGATCCATGGGAAATATATCCAACCTGGCATGTGCTCGGGGCTTTGTTGTCGTAGTGGTGGCGCGCGATGACAATGAGAGGGTGTAATCGGCAGTAGAAATGCAATGCTGTGCACTACATGATCACAGACGAGGGCCGTCTTGGGGCACGATGACTGCGCCTTGCGGCCTGCGTCAAGTTTCCCCCAACACAAGGTACTTGGAGGTACGGAGTAGTAGTGCCACGATCTCCTCGCTGGTGGCTCCTGGACAAAAATAAAGAAATGCACTTCTCGGCAGTGCTATCAATGAAGCAAGTACAGTCTGACGCCAGGAGGCATTCGTATTTTCCCGAGATTCTAGTGCATTGCACCGACACGCGCGCCGAAGCATACCCAGTGCAGAAGTACATGGACGCATGCACGGTTAAGTGATCCATCTCACGCGCGCTCCCGGCACACGTGCGTTTTTTTTGTTTCTTTTCGTTCTATTGCTTGCCTGAAGCGCTTTGAATGTACGGGGGCATAGCATGCCACCGAAAACACAAGAGGTTGCAGAGACGCATTCAAGCGACAAAAACCACCGTGGTCGGAGTTGCTTGCGAGCCTTCAGACTTGGACACGGAGATGAGCAGGCGCCAAGTCGGAGCAACCCTTGACAATCTATCGCGGTACGGAGCACGGAGTACACATGCATGGTATTGATTGTACGGAGCTCTGCCAGGCGTCATATTTATTGTTAGCCGGCTGGGGTTCAGGCAAGTGAGCAGGGGGCCTATCCAGCCCTTGCTTTCCCGCATGTCCTCCCAGGCAAGCACTTGGCACTTGAGTGGAATTTACATGCCAGAGTACGGGCTGGGTGGAGGACGAGTTGTGAGTGCTCTCGTGGGCAGGCTTCAATGTGCGGCACGTAATGCGGAGCGAGCAAGCTGCAGTGTGGCGCATGGACAATGAGAGACGGTCGAAGATTGAGTTGAGACGACGTTGACGCTGGCCGTTGACATGTACATGCCTGATTTTGAGAGGGCTAGACGTGACGTACGGAGTAGAGAAAAGAACATTGAAGGCCTGGCGCGCAAGCCAAGGCCTCCAAGGGCAGATTGAGGTTCAGACATGGATGGATGAATGTCCAGATGTCATGTCCAAGGGGCCAACTGGTCCCTCGAGGCCGGGGGCGACTAATGAAGTTACCTCGAATGCATTGCGTGCCATCAACCAGACTGGCGACTCGGGCGGTCCAATTGCAACCGACCGTATTAAGGACGACCAGACTCAATGTCCCTTGCTACTAGCTGGTCGTCCGTACTACCGCCTACAGTTACCCACATGGAGTGTAGCCTTGCTCCAGACATGGATGTCCAGATGGCGATTGACGCCAAGTGCTCCAAGCCAGTGCTCCCTTCTAAAGTTGCCGGCACTCACAGCCCCAGCCTTGAATGCCACGCCGCGCCCGTCGCCTGGTCCTCTGGTCCCAGGCTCAGTTCCAGTCCCAGGACTCAACACCAGACTCGCCTCGTCCACATGCACACATACCATCCTCACCCCCCCGCCAACCTGCTTCACTTTGGAAGCTTGCCAACAATCACCAGAGCTCGCTGGTCTTGTCCCCTCGACTTCATCACGCCGCGCTTGCGATCGACTTCAGCCCAGCCTGACCCATAAGCTGCCGGGGTTCCTGGGTAAGCAGCCGGTTGCTGAGCTGTGACGGAACCTAACGCTAGGAACAATCCGCTGTTGCTCCGACCTCGAGGCACATCACCAGCCCGCATCATCGTCATCAACATCTTCTCATCCACAACACCGCTCCATCCGCTGCCATCCGGACAAGCTGCACATTGTTTGCCATCCCAGTCATGGGTAACTGCTGCTCATCATGCTGTGGAGGTACGCTGTTTTCCCTTCTCCCGACCCGTCTGCCAAGGTGTTTACGGTAACAAGAACTGACGCGACTCATCCCAGGCCGCTCCCGCGAAGGTCTGTACGAGCCTGTTTTGGCCGATAGCGAGCGCGAGGCCGTCGCCGACCTGTTACAATATCTCGAAAACGTTCGTGTCTAGACCGCCGTAATGGCACCGCGACACCGCTCTTGTCTTGCCATGCTGACTGAAGTTGCAGCGTGGAGAGACCAACTTCTTCTCCGGAGAACCACTCAGGGCTCTTAGTACCTTGGTCTTTTCAGAAAATATAGACTTGCAACGCAGTGCAAGTCTTACCTTTGCCGAAATCACTGAGAGAGGTAGGTCTGCAAAGCCAGACCCGTTGAATCATGCCTGTCTGTCCACGCTCCATGATGCTAATACCCCCGCGCCCTAGATGTACGAGAGGTTGATCGAGACACGCTGGAACCCATTCTCTTCCTGTTACAAAGCCCCGATATCGAAGTTCAGAGAGCCGCTAGTGCCGCCCTAGGCAACCTTGCCGTCAACAGTATGTGCCTTGACAAAGACCTCATCTGCATGGCCTACGATTAACCACCTACCTACAGCTGAGAACAAGGTCATAATCGTCCAGCTTGGAGGATTAACACCGCTCATCCGACAGATGCTATCGCCAAATGTTGAGGTCCAGTGCAATGCCGTAGGATGCATCACCAACTTGGCTACACATGAAGAAAACAAGGCCAAGATTGCACGGTCTGGTGCCCTGGGCCCCCTGACGAGGCTTGCCAAATCCCGAGATATGCGTGTGCAGCGGAACGCTACCGGTGCTCTCCTCAACATGACACATTCTGGTATGTCACCAGACCTTTCTACTCTCTTCTGGACAATTCGCTAACGCGGACGAATGCTATAGATGAGAACCGACAGCAGCTCGTTAATGCCGGCGCTATTCCCGTCCTAGTCCAGCTCCTCTCTTCTCCCGATGTTGATGTACAGTACTACTGCACTACCGCCCTCAGTAACATTGCCGTTGACGCCAATAACCGACGAAAGCTGTCGTCCACTGAACCAAAACTCGTCCAATCCCTGGTCCATCTCATGGACTCCTCGTCCCCAAAGGTCCAATGTCAGGCTGCGTTGGCCCTGCGAAACCTTGCGTCCGATGAAAAGTACCAAATTGAGATTGTCCGAGTCCAAGGCTTACCCCCGCTCCTTCGTCTCCTTCAGTCATCTTACCTTCCCTTGATACTGTCGGCTGTTGCTTGTATACGAAACATCTCCATACACCCAATGAATGAATCGCCCATCATTGACGCCAACTTCCTCAAGCCACTGGTCGACTTGCTCGGATCCACCGACAACGAAGAGATTCAATGCCACGCCATTTCGACTTTGCGCAACCTGGCAGCCAGCTCAGACCGAAACAAGGCTCTGGTATTGGACGCCGGCGCTGTCCAGAAGTGTAAACAGCTGGTGCTTGATGTGCCGGTGACGGTACAGTCGGAAATGACGGCTGCCATTGCAGTTTTGGCTCTTAGCGACGATCTCAAGTCACATCTTCTCAATCTCGGAGTGTGCGATGTCCTCATACCCTTGACTCATTCGCCCAGCATCGAGGTTCAAGGCAACAGTGCTGCTGCCTTGGGTAACTTGTCCTCCAAAGGTATGTTTCATAAGTGCTTTAGTATTCTACCGGCCCTGTGCTCATGCATCATGTTTAGTCGGCGACTATTCAATCTTTGTTCAAAATTGGAACGATCCAAATGGAGGAATACACGGATATCTTAGCCGATTCCTGCAATCAGGTGACGCCACATTCCAGCATATTGCCGTCTGGACCTTGTTGCAATTATTCGAGTCTGAAGATAAGACTTTGATTGGTCATATTGGCAAAGCCGACGACATTATCGAGAACATCCGAGCTATTGCAAACCGACAAGTCGAAGCTGAGCCCGAGTTTGAAGACGAAGATGAGGGCGAAGTGGTGAATTTGGCTCAACGTTGCCTGGAACTGTTGGGTCAGAGCATGTCTAAAGCCCACATCGAGGGCTAAATCTCGCAGCTGGCACAGCATTGCCTGCCAAGCGACAGCGCATTCCTGGGTCCACCGGCAGACGAAGCAACTTCTGACTCTGGCGGCTATGTACACCACTGTTACTGGATCAGTATGGCTGATAATATTGTAAAAGGCATAAGTGATTTCCCAAGGCGTCTGGGGCTGTTATATCCAATTACTACCGAGAGAGAAGGGTTTCTCTCACCAACTACTGTTCCCCCCTCACATCCAACCTTTGATATGATCAAGTCCCGTTTTGTTGCATCCATCATTTTCTCTCTGCCTCTTTGCGCTACAACCGCCTGGCGACATCTGGCGAGAAGGGCGTTGTCACGTTTGCCAGAGTATTCGTGGGCGCAAGGTAGTCATGTGATTGGGAGGCATCTCGGGGTCACTCTTCTTTTGTACAAAGCATATTTGGTTTGGCGAAGGACGTTTATTAGCCTAGCATTGAGTTTTTTTTTCTAATTTGCAATTTTCCTTTTACAGGGGATGAATATGCGGAGGCAAAGCATTCAGGCGGCAGCTGTAATTAGATAAAGTTTACAAGCCTTGTTTTATTATACCCAGTTAACCTAATTTGCCCGTATGTATCCTGCAGTGACGTGGGGCTCCTTGTAGATGAACCCGTAACGCCATAGTTTACAGTGTCAATATTACCAGAGAGTATCATGATGTGAAAAACAGACTTTAATCATGGTTCATTCGCTCGAATCCGCTATCAAACCATTTTCTCTCTCGCCAGGGCAAAATCTTGGCAACGACCTTGCCTTGAATAAGAGCCAGCGGCAGTGGCCCAAACTGTCTCGAGTCTCTCGAAGCCGGCAGGTTATCACCTACTATCCAACAATGGCCCTGGGGAACCTGTCAACGGCCAAGTCAACTCTTGCACCAAGAAACAACGAAACTCGGTGTCAACAAATCATAGTACCTGTATCATCTGGTCCTCCCCATTCTCCCCAGGTGTACCCAGCGACACGTAGTCGCCTGGCATGCCGACTACCCTCTTGACGCCGTTCTGGCTCGCGAAGATGGGGATCTTGTAGAGAACCAGGTCTCCTGTGGTTATGCCGCGGCCCAGGCGGTGACGCATGTCCGCGGCGATCCAGTCCCCGTCTACTGTGAAGGTGGGTAGCATGGAGGGCCCTTGGGCAGGGGATATTTGGACGAGCTGCGTGAGGGTGAGGTGGGCGAGGCAAGTCATTTTGAGGGTTGACAGGGCGAAGCGGATGGGGTGGCCGAGGAGGTGGGTGAACATGATTGAGGACCGGGTGAGGCGCGGCGGTTACATTGGAGTTGGGTAGACGGGTTTTCTCCTGGGGAAGAGGGGAGGGATAATTGAGCTGATGAACGGTGATGACCCGGCTGGGGGATGCGCGATCTGGACGTTGAAGGATCGCCAATGTCTGGTGGATGTGGAGGTGAACCCGCTGGCCGGGGTTGCTATTGGCTGGGCGGAGCGCTCGTGTGACATGACGTTTTCACCACCCGCTGCAGATTGACCTCCCAACTCCAAGCTTTAAAGCTCCATCTCCCTCCTGTTTCCTCACTTGCAACCCCCAAAAGACTCAATTGGCCTGCAGACGAGGGGCTGTGGCAGACCTTTCGACGAGCACCACAATGAGACCAATGCCACAATGCGTATACAATTCTCGGCGCGCTCTCTACCGGGTCTTTGTCTCCCCGTCTGAGGCACCGGCTCTGTCCATCGTCTCGCGACTTCAGCTCTCCCCTCTTCCGGCACCGCACAGGAACGCCCTCGCAGCAAGCCAGGTCCGGAGGTACGCGGCCAAGCCGCCGGCCCGCGGGCCTCGCGGCCAGACCTCCGTCGCCGCCGCAGAGCAGCTCGCCCACGACAACCGCGGCTTCGACAAGCGCTACACGACGCAGCAGGACATTGCGCGCTCGGGACGCGACCGCCCGCCGCAGGACCACGAGATCACCGACCCGCAGATCATGGTCATTGACAACGGCGCCACCGAAGGGCCCCTCGCCACGCCCTTTGTCCTCACGAGGCTCGAGCCGCACGAGTCCCTGCGCATGGTGCAGCCGTACGTGCCCGCGGATCCCAAGAACGGCCGGCCCGGCGCCCAGTGGGCCGTGTGCAAAATCGTCAACAAGCGCGACGAGTACGAGCGCCAGAAGCAGCTCAAGGAGAAGAAGAAGGCGGGCGTGGGCAAGCCCAAGACCAAGGAGCTGGAGCTGACGTGGGCGATTGGGGAGCATGATTTGGCGACCAAGATGCGGCAGATGGGGCAGTTCTTGGACAAGGGGATGAAGGTGGAGGTTCTGGTGGCGAGGAAGAAGGGCGGCAAGCAGGTTGATGGGAAGGAGGCCGAGGGCGTGGTGAGGCGGATCCGGGACGAGGTGGACAAGGTCGGCGGCAGGGAGGGCAAGAGTGCGTCCGGGGCGGTTGGGGGGACGTATCGCCTGTATTTGGAGGGGAAGCAGAATCAAGCTTGAGGCGACTGAAGGGGCTGCTGGTTCTGTTGTAACTACGGAGGTTGAGCTGGCATGTCGTGGCATGGGGAGTTTCTTCAAGGTGCACGTGGCAGGGGACGCATGAGCGCATGGTACAAGAGTACACTTGATCCGGGTTTCCTAGTTGTATCCGTCTATTTAAAGCCAAGTCGTCAAAGTCGTGAACGTGCTTCCTCTTCTTTTCGTACCCGCCAAACGCCAAAGATGAACCCGCCAGCCAAGTCGTTTCCCTCTGGGCCAGAACCCCGCACAGCCCCCTTCACAGAATCTCGTCGTCGTCATCGTCCGTAATAGCAGCCGGCTTACTTGCCCCCGGATTCGCGGGATTGAACCCATCCTCATCCTCGACAGCATCGCCGTCGTCGTCGTCATCCGCCTCCTCCATCAGCGCGCCAAAGCGACTCCCGCCCGTCTGCTCATCGCCCGCGCCTCCCTCGACAGCGTCCTTGTTGATGTCCTCCCAGGTCCTGCTCCTCCTCTGCACGTTCTTGGCCCGTCCGATGCTCTGCTCAATCTTCTTGCCGGTCCGCTCCGTGACGGCCTCGGCCATCTCGAGCCCCTTCTCGTGGCGCTTGCGCATCTTGCTCGTCAGGCGGGACTTGCGCACGGGCTTGCTCTTTTTCGAAATGCCCGCCGCGCGGTGGACGGCGAGGACCGAGGGCCGCGGCGCGCTCGAGGTGCTGCGCTTGGGCAGCGGTATGTCCTTGAGGGACTTGTCCGTGTCGATGGAGGGGGATGTGGCGCGGCGCGCGGCGCGGGAGTGTTTCGAGGGCCCTGGGACCGTTCTTGTTAGTGGCGAGATTCATGGACGGCTAGGGTGACAATGGTGCGTACCTTTGCTTTTAGCCATGGTGGGCGGCGGGTTTGTGTGGACGATGTGAATGTTTGAAGTCGAGTACCGGTCTGGCTGGATATATTTTTTTCTGACCGCCCCCGCGATAAGTTTTGGCGGGATATGCAGGCAAGCTAGCGATAAGGAGCCGCTGTGGCGTTTGCGGGTCAGCGTGTGGTGGGGTAACCCTAACCCTGGAAATGTTCCTGGGGCTTCTATCACGTACGAAGGGCACCTTGGTTTTAATTGATGTGAATCTGTATATTAATACAAACCTCATCCATCTAGGTGAATGCAAGGAACTACACGGATCTCACGTAGGACACTATCTAACATGTCGGTCCCAGGACGGTTTTGCAAATTCCTGGATTCCGAGTGGTTTCGCAACAGGTGTATACAGCGAGTAGTCTAGCTACCAAGGACATCCGATGACACCAAGTTTTTGCAGACTATATACGTGTATACTGGATCCACGGTCCTAGGCTTGGCTAGGGACATTTGCGCGTCTTTCCCAGCGGATCGTAGATGGCTGCATGGGCCTGGAAAACAGAGACGTGTAGTCTGTCGGCGGCACGGCAGACGAACCATCCACGGTGGTAAACTTCATATTTCGCACAAGCGTGGCAATAATGGTGCACAGGTTCATATAGGCAAACTTCTCGCCGATGCAGCGATGCCGGCCGGCACCAAACGGCAGATACGGACTCTTGGTTCCCTTGGAGACTTGTCCATATCCGTAATCAACCATGTCCCCCTTTTCCTCGGTCGACATGTTTTCCCATCGATGCGGATCCCAGACGTGCGCATTGGCAAAGTGCTCCTCGCTCATGTGTGACATGATTGGCGATGACACAAGCACTTTATCCGGCCCGATAACGTAGTCGGTCTTGGGTACCGGAATCGGCCGCATGACCTTTCGCATGATGGAGTGAATCGAGGAATGAACCCGCAGAGTCTCTTTGATGACGTTCTGCAGAAGAGGCAACTTATCAATGTCTGAGTACTGTAGGGGCTCAGAGCCGGTATAGCCAAGATTCCTCACTTGTTCCTGATACAGCTCTTCGACAATGTCGGGCCGAGACGCGAGGCGGAGCATGATCCAGGAGCTTGAGGAGGAAGACGAGTGCTGACCCGCCATGAGCAGCGTGATCATCATATGCGCAATTTCCTTGTCTGGAAGAGGCGTTCCATCCTTGTAGACGCAAGTCATCAGATGCCAAATCATATCTGCATCTTGGTCGGGTACCTTGCCGGATACTCGACGATCGTTGATGATATCGATGTATATTGATCTCATCTTTGCATGGGCAGCGTCTCGGCGTCTGTTTTGTGGCAACGGTGCCCACGGCATCAGGAAGTTGATGGGCCGGAAGCCAAGATCGAGATCGTGGTATAGCTCCGCGAATTCAGCCGACAGCTTTCCCCGGACCTCCCTGCCCTGTAACGTCCTGCTTGCTGTGAAGATGGTGATTTCAGCCATGGCAGCAGGGATGTTGACTGTGCCAGATTGGCCCCTGAATGCAGGAGCCACTTTGAGGTAATCGACGACTTCTTTCTCGATCAGAGGCACGTAGGAGCACAACGCATCATGTGTGAGGCCAACCTTGACGAATTTCTTCTGCTCCATCAACTTTGCGTTTGGGCAGTCGTAGATGATGTCGCTGCCGAACACGGGCGTTGTAAGCGGGGCGTAGATTTCCTCGGCGTTGACGTCTTGCAGTTTGCCATTGAGGATGAAGTCGTTCCCTTGCAGGCCCAGATACACGGTCATTTTTCGGCCGAAAAGGACAAAAGTGAAGATGTTGCCATGCTACCACCGAAGGAAGAACAAGAGAGTTAGCAGAGGTACTATATTAATACATCTTTTTGTCTTGGCAGAGCTTGCTTTGGACATGACACATGATGTGAAATGATTGAATGATGGAGGCATTCTCGTACCTTTTTCTGGCATTGCGAGTAGAAAGCAAATGGATCCAGACCGTACGAAACGGCATTGCCTATGAAGGGTATCCAGTGAAATACCAATGGCGGTTCTGATTTACTAGCAGGAAGCTGTTGGCGGATGAGGTTGACAACAATCAACAGAAGCACGAGCAGGAGTAAACAACTTCCAAGAAACAGTATCGGGGAGACATAAGCCATGCGCTTCAAGTGCTCAGTGAATGGACGAAACTCCATGGTAGAGGAATGAATGGGGTTTGCCAGAGAGCAAAACGTACAGCTACCGAAATAGCCTTGCCCATGACACTTTGCACATTTATATCTTAGTCTTTACGAGGTGATTGCATACAAAAGGAGCCGTTTACATACAATCCTTAGACGCGTGCCTGGACACGGCCTTGTGTGATATGTCAAGGCCGCCTCGTATTCGGATTTTGCAGCATGAGAGTACCAAGTAGGCTCGTATTCGCATCGACCCGCATTATTTCGGTGCGAGATCCGCAATCGCAAAGGATCCAAAGCGACGTAGGCGAAAAACTTGTTGTCAGCTCTTGTTGCTGTATCATTTCCGCGCACAATCCAGTCAGATGGGGTCCATTGCATTGCAAGTCATTCATTTGACGGCTCTTCGCGTTCGCATTCGTCTTCTGCTACTTGCGTTCCGCCCAGTTCGCAACCACGAACTTACGGCACACATTGAAACATCCATCTGGCCATCGGGTAAAGGTAGACCGGAACATTCAACATATTGATGGAGCGCCTTTGGCAGCGTTTAATGTCCTTAAACCCAAAATGATGAATACTGATGATGAGAATATTTGCGCCCCTTTCTTTATTGTCCTCGCTCGTACCTCCTTTGTACACTTTCCATCATGAGAACATTTTCCCTGGACGCAAAGTCTCTCCAAAGTGCCGTGACATGTAACTGTTGAAGTTGCGGACTTATAGGGTAGGGATAAATGGCTCTGATGGCTTCTTTCTTTGGCCATGCCAATCTCCCCTGTGACATCTTCCAAGGCTGAACCTCGCCAGTCCAACCCTGCATCTCTTTGGTAAAAATGGCTTAACTGTGCTGAAAACGACGTCTCCTCATGTGGCATTATTCTAGTTGCCATACTATTCAGCTCGGGTCATTGCAACCTCCCGGAATCTCACTGGCGTAGATACGCACCTGTCCAAGTGCATCCCTTGAAGAGAATCACCACCTAGCGCGAGGAGGCTGCCAGTCACTACTGAACCCAAAACCAAACCCAGGACCATCTTAGTTATCAAGCATCTTGGTGTTTTGGCGCTGAAAACGTTTTACACCCGGGGCGTCCACGTATTGCACTGATCTCGGTCATTTTCCTACTGGTCCAGAATATGCCTCGCTACTTCCCGGCACATCAAACAGTGGAAGAGGGCCTTGCGGGCCGAGAACCGGCCCCACCGCGCTAGACCCCAAAGGGTGTCCCGCAAATCCTGCCACTAAATTAAAGCCCTCGACTTGGATTAAAGTATAGGGAAGAATCGAGATGGAAAATAATAAAGACACTAGGCAATGGCATATAAACTTATCAAGGCTTTCTAGCGACGGTATTTATCCACCCCATAAACTCCCCTTCTTAATCATACTACTACCCAAGCTCGTTCCAGTCCTCATCAAATCTCTCTAGCACCATCTCTAGCGGCAGGCAGTACTTCAGGAAGCTCCTTCAAGTAAATGGGCTGAGTAAAGTTGGGCACCACCTGCATGTTGCCAGGGATCACGATGTTTTTCGGCCGCTTCAGGTCATTTATACCGCCCTCACCCTCGCCGCCGGGACCAAGCGCAACAGTGTACCGCCTCAAGAACTCAATCAAGATACATTTCGCTTCTGCAGACGCAAAGAACCGTCCCGGACAGGACATGGCGCCATGCCCAAAGTTGAGGTTGTCGTTGCCGGTCTGGGTGAACTGGTGCGCATTTTCTTGGCCCGGTAGGCGGCGCAGCTCGTAGGAGCGAAACGGATAAAATTCGCCGAGCGGCGGTTGATTAGGGTCATAGTCGAGAGGCGACTTGAGGGTTGCTGGGGTTTTCACATATGGCGCGAGGGGGTGCACGAAGCCGATGGTGGCATTTGGCGGCATTGTCTGGCCGTTGGACAACTTGATGCCGTCTTTGGCGACTACGCGGCGTCCCCAGGCGACTGAGAAGCAGACCAGACTTTCGTCAACGGTTGTAAACAATGCCGTTAAATGTATCAAGTTTAAACTTACCGATATTTCCTGTTTTAGACTATTAATTTAAGATCATTTAATCCGTGAGATAGGGACGAAGCGTAGCGCTCTCACCTGGATTCATTCGCTGACTCTCACGTAATAGACTATCTATCTTACGAAACTTGGGTAAGCTTTCCTTCCGGAGAACATGCCCTTGTTCTTGGTCTAAGACGGTTTGAATTTCTTCTTGAAGGGCCAGTATATACTCAGGTCTAGCAGCGAGATCAAAAATTGCGTTGGTAACTGTGATGGAGGTTGCGTGGATCGATCCGAAGCCTGATTAATGAATCGATTTAGCCAAATTATAAACCAGGGCAACACCCATCCCATTTATACCTCAGCAGAAAGACTTACCGGCAAAGAGTTGCTCGTGCACCAAATGGTCAAAGTCTGTACCCGTGCGCTGGAGATCCATCTGCTTGAGCATCCAAGAGATGAGGTTATACTGGTTCCTGGCCGGTTTCTTTTCTGTGCCAGCTCCTTGGTGAGTACCGATAATGAACTCGTAGTGCGGTCTCAGAATCTTGGCCGCACGTCTCTGGAGGTCTCTGAGCGCTTTCATCTCTGGCAAGAAGGGGACGAGAATAGGACGTAGGAGTGGCTTGGTTCGCTGAATCGCTCGGATTCCTTGCACCATGGCCATAGTATATCCGATGGAGATGTCGATCCAGTCCTGGTCGCGAGACAAGGGAAGACCGACAAACATGCGTCCATTCACCAAAGCACTGAGCTGCAGAAGCTTGTCGTAGACGCCCATTTGCGTCCATGTTGAGATGTGGCCGAATTCCCGCTCCAGGGCATACACCGACTCTTCTTGCAGCTCCGGCAGCATTCGACCAATGTTCGCGGTCAAGTCGGTTCGGATGGCTTGGATTCCAATAGGATGGTCGGTCCCCAGGGTGGTGTACCTGCCGTGCATCTTGTCGTAGACCTCCCTGCGCAAAGAGAGGACATCTTGCGACAGCGGTTTGAGCTCGTTCAGAAAGCGATTCGGAAGTATGATCTTGGGCTGTTCCGTGGCAAGAACAAAAGGCTCGTCGGGGTACTTTGAATACCGAAAAACACACCAGGTTTAGCAAAATTCGCCTATTGAAACATGCTGTGACAGCAGAAGGCGTGGGAGTGGGATCATACCGCCGTGGTTCCTTGTGTGATGGCAGCGATAACATTGCCGTTTTCCACAGTGACGTGGGGAAACTTCCACTCTTGTATGGAATTTTCCAAGGATGCTGATTTCTTAGAGTATAGCACGGCAATAGCTGAAGCCAAAATCACAGCTACGACAGTGGCCGGCAACCCTGTCAGTATAAACAAGTCCAATTCGCTTCCCATCATGCATGCCTTCGTGGCCGTTAGAACAAGGCAGAAAGATTGCTTGAGACTTTACAAACTTTAAACACACAAACATGAGCCTTTGCAATACACGTCCAATTCACTGTCGAGGTGGCCGGCTTGCCATTCTTGATACATGGGCGTTCCCCAGAGAGAATTCGCCGCCCGCAAAACTCGCCGGTGGCCATGAATCCGTCCACCTCTGGAAACTCGCAACCATGAAGATTCTAGGTAGAAGTTTACATTATTTCTCTGGCATAGAATAATTTGTAAACTTGATATCAACCAGACACCGAGCATGGCGAAGCAAGAAAGCCTCCTCCCCCGAATCCTTTGCCTCCACGGCGCCGGGTCCAACGGCGCAATTTTTCGAGTGCAAGGGCGCAAGATCTTCTCAGCTCTTGGCAAAGATTTCCAGTTTGTTTTCATCGAAGCTCCGTTTCTCTCGACGCCCGGGCCTGGGATGGAGCTGTTTGCAGACTCGGGCCCCTTTTACCGATGGCAATGCGACATGGGCGCATCGCTGTCGTTCGACATTACGACGGACGAGGTCAACGCAGAGAGGGACAAGGTCAGGGCACTGCTCGAAGACCATTTGCTGAAAAAGGACGACGGGCAAGCGCTGTTTGTGGGCATCATGGCATTCTCTCAGGGAGCGCGAGTCGCCACGGGGCTTCTCATGCATCTGGCGCAAATGCGTCGACGAGGCCGTACCGACGACTTTTATGACATCAAGTTTGCCATTATAAATAACGCTACCTACCCCCCTCTATATCTCAACGATGAAATGACTGCAGCTCCGGAAAGAGTCCTGATTCCTACCTTGCATATCCACGGGTCAAACGATCCATGGAGGCCAGAGTCGGAGCACATGTTAGCCGAGTTTTTTGATTTGTCTTGTGCGAAGGTTGCTGGATTTACCGGCAAGCATCAGCTTCCACTGGCAAAGGACGATGTAGATGAGGTCGTAAGTGCAATACGCCGGTTATCCGCAAATGCCACCGAAGACATTTAAGTGTTATAACTATAAACCACGGCTGAAGAATGCGCTTGTATGTCACACGGGTACACGAGGGCTACGATCACGGGACATGGGGCAAAGACCCTCACTGGCTTGTTGTATTTAAAGAGCGATCTTGAGGAAAACCACAGAGTGTTATTAGATGAATTGAGTCATTGCTCCAAGCCTATAGCTCTTGTCACGCCTGTGATATTGATAGTAATCATTTTAAACTTGCTGCCTCGTGCAGCATTAATTTAATAGTACTAAAGGTCCTGTTCCTATAGCTGCACTGCTGCTTCGTCGAGTGACGACGGGTTTCCCTCTCTAAAAGTCAAGTTATACGCCGGAATTAGTGTCAGGAATAAACCCAATATCATCAGCTGTTGTTGTAGTCATTTCTGGGGGTGCTATGAAGAGACTGGTCGGTTTGGTTCGGGTATCCTTCGTCTCGCCGAATACAATGACATGCTGTGCTGGGGATTACCTATTGGCAAAAGGTATAACAACAACGCGGTGTCAATTTTTTTGTTCTAGATCTTTCTATTCGTACCGGTGTATTTCGACGTGTATCTTGTACCGATTGACTGGCCCATCACACGGCGTCTTCGTGCGTCTCACGGTACCGGCGGCGCATTTCTAAAAAACCCGCCGGTAAAAACAAGTCCTCTCTGCTAAACACGGCTGAATTGTACAGAAACTCAAACCTTGCTTACTGTCGAAACTAACCTGCTAGACATGCACGTATTCAGACCCGGATTTTCCTAGCCATAGTGTCGACTCAACATAATTCGTCTGAACTTGCGCAGACATCAGGAATAGAGCAGCCGTGGGCAATAAGCGCGGCGACATGGTAAAGGCAGCTGCTCTCCTGGTAAGCTTTGCAGCTACCATCAAGTCCCTCTGGTACGGCGGAAGCCCGTTTGCCGGGTTTACAGCCCTGTGGCCGACGGACGCGGATGGCAAATGGAGCATCCAGGCAGAAGGCATCCGGCTTGTTTTTACCAATGCGAATGGAGGCGCTCCAACAAACCTATTCATAAACGACACAAACGGGAACGAAATCGACCTCATTCTAGGCCTAGATAACCCGAAGGAATACGCAAACTACGTGGGCCAGCTTGGAGGGACAATAGGTGCGTTCGTGTCGGCCACAGGAGTCAGATGTACTGGGCTAAAGCAAACTTCTATTTAGGTCGAATGGCCGGCCACATAAGCAATGCTAGCTTCGTCATTAATGACAAGAAATACCATACCTCTGCAAACGGGAATAACGGAACCAGCACATATAACGGAGGAGTCGGTGGTTGGGAGCGAACAACGTTTGACGTTGGCTCCCGCACAAGCAATAGCATCACCTTTGTGGTTTTCGACCGCGCTGGTAAGAACGGATTTCCAGGAAATTCAGGGTCTGCTTTAACACACTCGGTATACCCGTATGAATGGCGGATCTCGTACGGCGTCACACCCACCAGGACTAGCGACCCGGTGCCTATTAACCTTAGCCATAAGACATTTTGGAACCTAGATGGATTTAGAGAGGGATCAGAGACTATCAAGGAACATCGGTTACACCTACCATTTTCAGGATTACGACTTGAAGAGGACCAAGACCAAATTCCAACAGGTAATATTAAAGGAAATACAAAAGACAGCGAATATGATTTCTGGTCACTACCAAGATCCTTAGACGTAGGGCTGGCACGGAAAGGGTCTTACGATGACCTCTTTCTAGTCAATCGGCACCAGCCATGGGAAATGGATAGCAACCCTGTCGCTTCGCTCTCATCGGTAAAATCAGGCATTACACTCAACATGTATACCGATCAAGCGGCAGTGCGCCTGGTGACGTGGGATAAGCCCTACTGTAAGCACATTTATTCCGCCACGATGAGATTTATGTTATATTATCTCACGGCCGCTAATAAATTCTCTTTAGCAAACTTGGCGTTAAAGGCAGCCCAGGGGGGGGCCAAAGTCGGCAAGAATGCGGCCATCTCAATGCAGATGATGGACTGGCCAGACGCCTTACATCACCCTGAGTGGCAGCGTGAAAGTCGTATTCTTTATGGGCCGGATAGAATGATGACGTCTGTGTCCAAGTTTAAGTTTTTGGTTAAAGGCAGGACTAGCTGCCATTAGAAAGCTATGTATGAAGTTCATTAACTCTGCGCAAGTGTGACAAGGGCCTGGAGCATTATGGTGTGACTGTTATTCATCCTGCGGAAACGCAATGTCTTTTCCTTGTCAAGAATGCCATGTTTCTAGTTCTTCAAGTCCAACACACCCCCCTTTCACATGAATGGCCTCGCAAATCTTGGCGTTCAAGATGGCTAAAGGCGCGAACCCGGGGCGCATAAATAAATTCGTAGATTACAAGTGAAGATGCCCGTAGAATACGAGAAAGAGCGAAATTCGGTTCAATTCATTGACAGGCACAAGGCTTCTTATAGTACGAGAAAAGCTACGATTCAACGGATTCTGTACGCAGAAACACGGCCACACAATAACAAACTTGATAAACATCGACAGACCTCTACCCGTAGAACACGGTAAACCCGTCGCCTATTCCGTCTTTTCCTGACCGGATCCGTCACTGCTCCCCTCCGTCGCAGGGGTACTCGTCTTATCCTCCGAGTTGGAGCTGGTCTCCGACTCGGCACTGTCACTCGAGCTCTCTTGGCCTTTGATGGCCACGGCGATATCCTCGACCAAGTCTTGAATCGACGGCCCGCCCAGGATCTTGAGGACCGCAACATCCGCACCGACCTCGTTCGCCAACCACGTCCGAATCTCGACAGCCACGAGGGAGTCGACCCCCATGTCGACCAGGGGGGTCGTCACGCTGAGCGTTTCCTCGCCCACCTGCAGAGCAGCCTTCAATTTGGCCTTGAAGGCGGCGCCGAGCATGGCGGATATTTGCTCGGCGTCCTTGGCCGCCTCCAGCTGCGCCCTGATCGGGATCGCAGCCGTCTTGGTGGCGCTGGGCGGCTTGGCCGTGCCCGTCTCCTGGATCATGTGGCCGAAGCGAACGTTGCCGCCCCATAGGGCATCCTTGGACTCGGCGGGCGTCATGATCCGGAGACCCGAGATGATTTCGGGGTCGTGGCCCGACCCGGCACGGCCCGAGATGACGGCCTCGGCAAAGAGCTGATGCAGGTCGGGCTCCGACATGACGAGCGTCCCGGATTTGCCCATCAGCCTCATGGCCTGCTCGCGGTCGCTCCTGGCCTGCCGATTGAGCTCGCGCTCGACGTACCCGACGCCAAAGACTTGGGATATGTCGATGACGGAGCCGGCTACACCGCGCCTGCGGCGCTGGGAAATGATGGCCTTCATGAACATGTTGGCAGCCGTGTAGGCCATTTGGCCCATGTTGCCCACGGTTGCAGAGATGGATGAAAAGGCAATAAACCAGTCCAGCGTGTTGTCCGGGAACAGGGCGTCGAGGTGCTCAGTGCCCTCTACCTTGCACCTGGTGTTGGCGTGGAATGTCTCGAGATCCATGTTGACCAACCCTCGGTCCTTCAAGACGAGGGTGCCGTTGGCCACGCCGCTCACTGGAGGCAGATTCGCCCGGATCTGATCATAGGATGCCCTGAGGCTGCTCTCGCTCGTGATGTCTGCAGCGATGTAGACAACGGTCGCGCCGCGCGCGGCATGATCCTTCACCCACTCGTGGTTGATCTCGGGGTTTCGGCTGGACAGCACGATGTAGCGAGCGCCCTGAGCAACCATGAAGTCGCAAATGGATCTACCCAAGTCACCTGCGAGGCCGACGAGCCAGTACGTCTTGTCGGCTGCGAACAAGTCGTTTCTGTTCACGACTGGCTCCACGCGGGCTGGGACGCTGTCCTCGCCGTGCCACTGGATAATGCCCCTGAGCGCATTGCTTGTCGCGGAGGCGCCGCTGCTCAGGATTTGACTCAGGGGAATCATGGGCAAAGGCATGCCGTCGGGCACTCCGTTGAGCTGCGCCGCAGCAAACAAGTTGACTCGGTTGAGCAGCTCATGGATGGCGTCGTCGTGAGCACCTGCGAACACGGTTGATTGACGCGCAATGACAACGCCCGCATCATGTCTCTCGCACAAAGGAGGAAGCATTTTAGAAATTCTCTGACTGAGGAATGATGACCCCTCCGGGCAGGGCGTGGTGGCAGAGAGGTCGAGATACAAGTCACACGTCGTTGGCAACGCCCGTATGAGCTGACGATCGGGAATGCGAGGATGCATGGCTAGCCAGTTCCTCCTCACCACGCCAGTCGCAGCGGTTGTGAACAAGACCCTGCATCCCATGGTGGCTAGCTGCCGTGACATCATCGAGGCCAAGCCCGGGTCTGGCTCGTGGACGACGACAGTCCCCCCGGCAGGCATCCTAGACGAGAGGTGCCGACTCAACAGATAGCCCGAGAGGAAAGAGAGGTACTGAGAGTCGATGCTTCTGCCGACGTCAACATGGACTGACCACTTGTGAGGGACCGAAATGGCCGAAGAGTTCTTGCCAGAGGCCGACACGACTCGCCGGCCCGTGTCCATGTCAGTGCCCAGACTGAAGAATAATCGACCGGCAGGGGTGACGATTGACGATGCCAGAGACGAATCGACACGAACCCGCCGGTGGTCTGCCAAACAAGGCAAAACTGCGCACTCGTCCTCCCGCAGGGTGTACTCGGACCGTGACCAGTTGAGCGTGGCGATGGATTCGTCGAGGCAAATCTCCTTGTCAATGACGCGCTTGAGGGAGTCGTAGCGGTGATTCTGGTCCACATGGGGAAGACACCGCGGGATCAAGACCTTTCCGTCTCGAAACCTGAGTTCCGGCTCATTGCTGAACATGGTGCGGCCAAGGGAGCCAGTCTTGTTCATGTACGACGACATGTCCAGCCGCAGAAGCCTTTGGGCAATGACAGATCCGTCAGCCTTGGATACGTCTTCCAAGTCCATCACCTGCAGAATGGCCTGCGGCAGCTCGTACGCCAGAGATCGGAAGAAGCCGACCGTCATGGCGCCGTCGCCATTGTCGCAATCCGTGCCCCAACTCACCCAGAGCACGTTTGCCGCCGTCAAAAAGACAGCCTTGAGCCTTTCAAATCGCCGGACCGTCATGTCCCTCCAGAAAGCACCATCGAGATCCTGCAAGCTCAGCACAGTGGGATTCTTCAAACCATGATCCGCGCTCGGGTCGTCCCAGCTCCGAACATGGACAATATTTTGGTAATGCGGCCGCACAGCAGCCGCAACGTTCTCGACGACCTTGGCAGAAGCGGCCCCGGCACCACCCACGATGAGAAGCTCCGCGTTTTTCGCCATGCCGAGCCCCGGCGAGACGGCCGTAGGCTCCCTCAGCAGCGAGAGGTCGCTGTCGAAAGCCTGGCCGACGATGATGGAGGCTGGCATGACAACCGGATCCAAGACGGGCGTCGACGTCTCGATACCCGCGAATCCGGAACCGAGCAGGATGTCGTTCCACTCGGGCAGCGAAACGCAGGGCGAGTGTTTGCGGCCAGTGTCTGCTCCGATCCACCACCCCGGAAGACCGCCGATGATGACGCCGAGGCGCAACACGCTCTTGTCGGTGAATTCCATCATGACCAAGAACCCGCCTGGACGGAGCAGCTTGCGCGCGTTGGACAGCGTGGCAACCAGGTCGGGCGTGGCATGGAGCACGTTGGCGGCCACGACAAGGTCGTAGGCCCCGTGTTCAAATCCTTGCTCGGCAGGGTCGACGGTGATGTCCAGCGTCTTGTAGATCATTCGGTCCTTGTAGGCAGCAAAGTCCTCCTGAGCCTTGCTGAAGAAGCCGCTCGAGATGTCGGTGTACGTGTAAGATGAGTAGGCGGTGCCCAGCTCGGCGAAAATGCGCCTCGACGCACCGCCGGTGCCGGCTCCAACTTCGCAGATGTTCATCCGCGGGTACCGGTGGGCGATTTGCTTGACAGTGGCGGCGATGAGGTCGTTGAGGGCGTGGAAGCCAAGAGCGTGCTGGTAGTAGTTGTTCAGCTTGTTGTCCTTGGTCAAGTGTTCGAGAATCGTCGTTTCTCCCCGTACTACCGCCGGCAGGTTCTCTCCAGATGCGGCTGTTAGCTGGAAGTCCGGATCGTTTGGACCATAACTGGAGGATTGTCAGCATCTCACTTCTCTTCGTCCTGGACCGAGTTCAACAAAGCCCTCGCCATAGATGTAGACTTGCCTCTTCATAATGCTGCATATTTGCTCATATGTGTCCTCCATCCATTCCTTCTTCACGTAGGCATGCTCTCCGCGTTGGACTATATTATATATGTATTCAGCATAGTCAAAGAGAGCCTGATGATGGCGTGGCAGATGAAGTGTAGTGCGCTCAGCTTGGGAGAAGTCCTCGTGAAGTCTCCTCAGGTAGTAGAAAGCCACGCGTTCGCAGTCGACACCTTTCTGAATCTCACTCTTGGTGGCTCTATACGACCCCAGGGCAGCTTGCCCATTGGGAGACTCGATGCCGTAGACATTATGCGCAAAGAGACCGCGGTCGTCCGAGGCAGTAGCTGCAGTAAAGGGGATAAAAGCAACGCCTTCCACAGAGATGGACTTGTAACCGGTCTCGTCTTGGAACACTTCAACATCCCCCGTCAGCTCGTTGAACTCGATATCGGTAACGGCGCAGTCAAACGACACTTTCGGGGTCATGTTTGCACCGCACAAACTAGGCACCAGGGTCACTCTCCTGATGCTCGATGGTGCATGGAGAGACCAGAGGCGGCCGTCCCCGGGAGAGCTGAATCCAACCAACATGCCCTGAAGGGCTGCATCGAGCATGCCGGGGTGGAAAAGCAACGTCGTGCCCGTCTCATCATTAGGCGGTCCGACAATATCACCCCTGGAACCGCCCAGCCTTCGCTCCAAATTGCAGATGCCGCGGAAAGTTGGGCCGTAGTTGTACCCGAGCTTGGCCACCTCGCTGTAGAAGTGATCCGTCGAAACCGGCCTCATGCCGTGGGCAGGAGGTGGCCGCGGCGCGAGGATATCCGGCATGGGTTGTCCGAGTTGTACTCGGACATTGCCCATGGCATTCAAGGCAAGACCGGAACCTTCCTTGCCAACCGTCGAGAAGCAGGCAAACGCCATGGTGATGTCCTCTTCTGTACGGATTATCTTGGTCATGGATACAAGCGTCTCTGTGCCAGCGCTCTCATCAATCGCAATAGCTTTGCGGATACTCAGGTCCGTCAGCTCGAGCAGCTGGACAGAATTGTTACCGGCAATCTGCATGGCCGCCTCCAAGGCGAGGCAGAGGTATCCAGTTCCAGGGAAGACGGTTTGCCCTTGCAGAGCGTGGTCCAACACCCACGGAAGCTCCTTGGGATGCAGAAGATTCTTCCAGCGCCATTCTTCCTCCGTTCCATCGGCACAGCGAGAGCCGAGGATGTCGTGAAACTTTCCTTCTTGCTGGCGCCATAGCTTGGTTCCCCTCGACTCGGTCCATAAGATCCGATCGCGGTTCCACGGATAGGCTGGAAGATCCCGCAATATCTTGATTGTCTTCCAGTCTTGATACATGGCTTGTCCATAACTGTCAAGATTGATAGAAGAAGGACCTGCGTTGGCCCAAAGATGCCCCAAGGCATCGCTGAAGGATTCGACGTCGTGCTTGCCGCGGGTTAGGGTTCCGCTGTAAGGGATGATTTTCCCAGTCACGGCCTTCATCACATCTGTTGCCGGTCCTTTGAGGGCGGGATGGGGGCCAATTTCCACAGCGGCGTCGAAAGCATCGCCTGACAACAGAGCCGTCTCGAGAGCATGGGAGAACAGCACGGGATTCAACAAGTTTTCTACCCAGTACGATCCCTTGATAATATCACTTGCCTCCATGACTTGACCCCCGTACACACTGGAGAACCAGGTTGGCGCGTTGTTTGGAGGAGTCATGATGTTGATAGCACAGTTCCTGACGCTCTCCAGGAACGGTCCAGATGCAGGCTTCATGTGGTGAGAATGATAGGCCTTGTCGACGCGCAGAGCCCGGACAAAGGTTTCCTCATCCTCAAGAACCAACTGCAGCTGTTCAAGAGCGTCCAAGTCACCAGAAATAGTAACACTAGTCGGGGAGTTGGACGCAGCCACGGTGATACGGCCGGTGAAGTCTTCGTGATCACACAGCTCTATGCCCTCGTCGTATGAAAGGCCGGTCGCTAGCATTCCGCCTATGTCACCACTCGCACTCCGGGCCAGCTTCGAATGTAAACCTCTATAATACGCAATGCGGATGGCATCATGATGGTTAATGAAGCCTGCGGCAAAGGCAGCTGCAATCTCTCCAGAGCTATGCCCAACAACGGACTTGAACTGAACCCCAGCATCCCGCAATAACGTAACCAGCAGGATCTGAACAGCACATACTAGAGGTTGTGCAATGGTGGCCTCACCCACACGGGAAGCCGACGCATCAGCCAGAAGCTCGTCACGGAGAGTCCACGAAGGACGGTCAGAAGCCGGCAGCGCTGCCAATGAGGCATCCAGCTCGTTGATGATATCCATGGCGCGATTTGATGACTGAAGGAGTGAAGCACCCATCCTCGGCCACTGCGCACCTTGGCCAGTGAAGACGCCGAGGAGAGACGGATTTGTTGTCGTGGAACGCACAAAGGACAGGTTCCCTTGATCGCTGGTGCTCTCGCTTAATTTGCTACACAGTTCCTCTTGTGATGCGGCTGAGAAGCACGTCTTGAAGGCGAAGGCCGATCTCCGGCACCCCAACGTGTAAGCGAGTCTATGAAGGTCAACATCGGAGTTGCTCTCAAGATACTCGGAGTAGGCATCCACTAAGGCTATAAGGGACTTTTCTGACGTGGCGGAGAAGAGAAATGGAAGATGAAGAGCTTCCTTGTCTGCCGATACAGGAGTGCGGTCCTCAACCTGAGCTTGTAAGTCGTCCGAAGGCCAGGGACTCTCCAAGATGGCGTGGGCATTGGTTCCTCCAAATCCAAAGCTATTGACGCTGGCTCGCCGAACTTGACCGGCAGGCAACTCTGGCCACGGCATAATGGATGTCACCACCTCGAGATTCTTGCAGAAAGGCTTCACCGATGGGCTCAGGCTGTCTAGATGCAGATTGGGAGAAATAATCCCATGCTTGATGGAGAGACATGCTTTTATGATGCCCGCCAGACCAGCGGTGCCTTCGGTGTGGCCAACTACGGTCTTTACGGATCCCACGTAAAGAATGTCATTGGCATCTCGTTCTGAATCCCCGAAGAAGGCCGTATCTGACCATGAAACTTTCAGTATTTGTCACGAATACCCAAGTCCTAGACAAGGTCATTCACTTACCCAAAGCTTCGGCTTCTTGCGGATCACCTGCAGGAGTACCGGTTCCATGGGCTTCAAAGTACTGACAACGATGCTTCTTGTTCCTCGGGTCCAGTCCAGCTTGGTGGTAGGTTCTCTGGATCAGGGAGGCTTGAGAGACGGCGCTCGGCATAGTAATGCCTTTAGTCTTGCCGTCCTGATTAACTCCCGTTTCACGAATAACACAGTCAATATGGTCACCATCCGCAATGGCATCGCTTAATTTCTTCAGCAGCACACAAGCAACACCCTCTCCTCGGGCGTAGCCGTCCGCCTTCTCATCCCACATTTGGCATCGCCCATTCGGCGAAAGCATGCCCAGCAGACTCTCAGATATGTACCCGAGGGGACAAAGCAGGAGATTGGTGCCTGCGGCCACAGCTACGCGGGAGGTGCCAGCCCGGAGAGCTTGAACGGCCTGGTGGACAGCCACCAAGCTAGAAGAGCATGCCGTGTCGATTGTCATGCACGGCCCGTGCCAGTCAAAGAAGTAGGAAAGACGAGCGGAGGCGTTGCTGTTTGCGATGCCCGTGGAGTTGTACGTCGAGACGCTATCCAAGTCTTGTGCAGAAAGGATATAGTAGTCGCTGCACATGACTCCGACAAACACGGACGTGTTCGACCCTTGAAGTTTCTCAATGGTCGTGCCAGAGGTCTCCATGGCTTCGTAGACCGTCTCCATGAGAAGACGATGTTGAGGGTCCATGGCACCGGCCTCTGAATACAAGACATGATTAGCCACGTTGACGCTTAGTTGCGAGAGTGGAGGGAGGGTTGGCCGTACCAGGAGGGGGGATATTGAAGAAGCCTGCATCGAATCGCCTGACGTCTTCGTCCAGGAAGTAGGTCTCCTTGACGTTGCTTGTACCGTGATGGGTGCCCACCGGGTGGTAGAATCTGTCAAGGTTGAAGCGTTCTTGAGGGATCACCTTTGCGGTGTTTGGGGCCTCCTTCAAGACATCCCACAACTTGGACGGAGTACTTGCTCCGCCGGGAAACCGACATCCAATGCCAACAATGGCGATCGGTTCTGGCTGCTCTCGCACAAGTCCGGCGTCCATACTATCTACTATGTGATGCAGCCCAGGTAGAGTTCTGAACGGCTGTTTGAGGTCGAACCTAGTCCGGAGAAGAATACTGCCAGTCTAAAGGAGAAACTAAGAATATACCGCCTAGTAGAGATGGTAGAATACAAAGTTTTGGGGCTCAGTCCTGTCTAAAATCGTCTGGTACGTACGTATGGTCATGCTCTCTAACAAGACGATATCATGTTGCCCCTTTAAGTACGGGTGGATAACGCAATTCCCCAGAATCGTATCAGCGGCAACTTTGGGTTTCTACTCCTCTCTGGGACCACGAGGTCGACTACTTACTTTTCTCTACATACTATGGCCTATTATGTCCCGGATGTCAAATCTCGCCGTGGAATCATCAACCGCCGGTAACATTCTGACACGGTCCGGCCGGCAGGCTTGATGCCAAACAAGCCTCATCAGCCGGCGGGTTTTGCGACGCTGACTCACCACTACTTTGTGCTCGGCAATCAGGCTAATTTATGAGTGATTTCTTATTGATCTTTTTGGTATTGACTTATTTGGTTTGAAGAAATTCTACTCATTGGTGAAGTAACAATCAAAAGTGCTGACAAGAAAGCCAAGAAACTAGAGTCAAGACAACGAGAGTATCAGGATGACTATTACACACCCCCAGACACAAAGGGCCATTGTAGGAGTCGAAGGAGGCGGCCTCGCGCTCGTGGAGAATGCAAACGTCCCTGCTCTGGAGGAGGACATGGTCCTTGTAAAAACCGCCGCCATCGCGGTCAACCCCGTGGACGCAAAGATGTCTGCGCCGAACCTCGTAACTGCCGGGGCCCTCGCCGGCCATGATTTTGCGGGCACAGTTGCAGCCATCGGAGCGAAGACGTGGACCGCAGCGCCGATCGAGATTGGCGATCGGGTCTGCGGTGCTGTCCAGGTATGCCAACGTTGAACGGCGCATCCGAGCGAGCTGTCCAGACTATAGAAACTAACAAGTATAATCTACCTCGAAAGGGACTGAACCCCCTAGCACCCGACGTGGGAGCTTATGCGGAATATGTCGGCGCGTCTGACGTCGCCGTCATCAAAGTTCCAGAGTCCATGTCCATGGAGGAAGCCGCCTCGCTTGGGACAGGCATAGGAACCATGGGAATGGCGCTCTTCCATACCTTGCAGGTCCCAGGATATCCCACTGGGCCAGCAGCCACGCCCAAAGTGGTTCTTGTATATGGCGGCAGCACAGCCAGCGGAACCATGGCCATTCAACTTCTCAAGCTGTACGTATAACACCCATGCTCAAATCCCCCGGTTGCTTTGAGTCATGTATAGAATACTGATGTTGCCAAGATCCGGACTGCTGCCAATCGCAACCTGTTCGCCATCCAACTTTGACCTGGTCAAATCCTACGGCGCGGTACAATGTTTCGACTACCGGTCTGAAAATTGCATAGATGACATCAAGAAGCTCACCAAGAACGCTCTCAAGTTCGTCATTGACTGCGTCTCCGAGCCTGACACCATGGAATTCTGCTACAAGTGCATCGGTCGAACCGGCGGCAAACTGGCAACGCTGGAGCCTCCGCCCAAGTATCTCAACGCGAGGGAGAGGACTGTCACAGTAAACTGGGTATTGGGTCCTGCACTGCACGGGAAACCGATTGGCTGGCCGCCTCCCATGGAGAGAGATGCTAATCCTGAACTTCGCGAGTTTGCCAAAAGGTGGTTTACAACGGTGCAAGAATTACTGGACCAGGGGAAGCTGAAGACGCACCCGCTCAAGGTCATGGATGGCGGTCTGTCAGCCGTGACAGATGGGCTCCAGATGCTAAAGAAGAAGCTTATTTCTGGACAGAAACTAGTTTATCCTGTAGTTGAAACACATGAATAAAACAAGAGTTGTGTGAGTTGCTTTTCTACAGCAGCCACGGCTATTACATCTGATGGATTGATGAAGAAGATTTAACAACCAAGAATGGAGATTATATTGCACCTAGCCCACAAGACCGTGATTCCTTCAGACTATAGCGCCCTTGTGCCTTTTGGTGGCCAGGACATGTTCGCGATAGAGCCATGCCATGGCCACAGTAGCCCCCGGGCCAACGGAACAGGTAGAAACGGCGAGTGCTGATACTATTGACAGCCAGCCATGCCGCACCATGCCCGCCCCCTTGAGGTCATTGTACAGATATGTAATCCAGAGAATAGATACACCCGCGAACCAGGCGTGGCTACTCGATGCCAAATTGCCGCTCATCAAGGAGGGAGTGTGGCGAAAAAGACGCAGCCACGATGAGGCAGACAAGAGAGCCAGGCCTCCGATTCCAAGCCGAATAGTTCCCATGTCACGTCGTACATTGGTCAGACGATCTTGCTGGATCGTTGACGGGAAGATGAACTTGCTCGCCATTCGCTGCGCGAGACTGGTCAGGAGGGGCGACAAGCGGAACGCCCAGATGGAAGCTTGTCGAATTTCCCGGCTGGGACCCGATATCGATAGGATGTATGGAAGATAATAGCATAGCAAGGTGGCAGGGAGGACCGAGCGTGTGTAGCTCAGATCCGTAAGCCGGAGGTCGCCTGCTTTGAACCGGGATATGGGCACAAGAGCGGCATATGTGAAAAAGTACAGGGACAAGAACGTCTCCGCGGGGGCAAGCTGGCAGCCCATTCCAAACAATAATGGCCTATAGAGATGTAAAATCAGGTGAGTATTTTTGAAAAGGAACAGGGTTGTCTTGTGCAGCGGGGTTCACTTACAACGCGAGAGGCGTCATGAGGTTGGCACGTCGAGCGGCCTCGATCAATATCACGGCATATACCGTGCCGAAATCCGCCACCTCGACGTTCAAACATGGCACATCAAACGACTCGTCGAGCAACTTCTGCCATGGCAAGAGTGTTTTGGGTGTGTAGAGGGGAAGACAGTAGC